>NC_132998.1:2830865-3145406 GCF_048564905.1 Vicugna pacos
AATAGCCACTAAATCTAGCTGATTTAATTTAATGGAAAATTAAATATGCTGTAACATCTTGAACTTGATATTAAGAAGAGTAGATGAAAATTTTTTTACTGTAGTAAGAAAAAGATGCAGACGTTGAGTGAAATTCAGATTAGAAAAGATTTTAAATCTCAAGTGATACGGATATTTGAAAAAAAAGCACTTAAAGAACTGTATAATTACTCGAATAATATTAAGTTTTCAAAAGTGAGGTGGAAAGAAACAAATTATTCTATCAAAGGGTTTTTTTTTCCCCCTCAATTAGATTCGAGTCTAAGGGTAGGCAGGACACCGAGCCAGGTGTCCAGGAAGTAGCACTATAAAAAGTGGCATTTTAAACCTGATACTTTAAATGTAAGAGCTGCTTACTTAATTAATTCTAATTTAATAGAGCCAGGAGTGTCTCCCTTGTTATTTCTTTGGAGAGTTGTTGGAAATTATTGCTAAGACTTTAAAAAAATGTTTCATCAGGGCTAGATTTCCAGAGCTTGGCCTATATTTTTACAACTAAAATGAGAAATGGGAAGCACGTGAGTGCTTTGAAGTTCCTGTGAGATGGAAATGCTTCCGTGGTACTTGAGCCAAGTGTTGATTCGTAGGTGTTACTCTGAATACGGCGCTTATAACCTTACAACTGATGGTGAATGTTCACACGTTGTAATGGAATCTAGTTTGGGCATCAGAGAATTTCATTAGCAACCGAGAGGCACATCTTTAGGCTCTTTCCTAAGTAATATCCCTGTCTGTTAATGGAAGGCTAAAATTCTGTCAGGCATTTGTTTTTAAGATTGAGGAGCTTGCTGTTTGTTCAGAGGTAAGTATTCCTGGGAGAGGCAGCACGCATCTGTCCCTGGAGCGCCCGGAAACAGAGCGGCACAGCCCGGGACGCGGGAGAACAGGGCAGGTGGCGCGGGGCGCCCTGGCTGCTGGGATTCTGTGCCGCCTTCTCTTCCTGCGGTGGGCAAAAGCCTTCCTATTAAACAAAAACGACCTTTCCTGAATACATTCTCTCCTGCCTGTTTCCCTCCTCTACTCTTCACACGTTTTTAACTGGAATTTAAATCTCTTAATCAATGATTTCAGATACAATTTTATTTTCTTTGGAGAGTGGGGTAAATTATCCCCTAAGCTCAGAATTCCCAATGCTTTGCACTTAGATTGTGGAGGAAGACACAGCTATGGCCTAATCCCCAAATCTCTCTAGGATGAGAGTGAATCCCAGCTCCCTGCCAGGCGGTCCACCTCTGAGTAATGGCCCCACTGGCTGAGTTGTGCATCAGACAAGGGGTGGAGTTGAGCTTCACTCTATAATCTCATTGTGCGACCTCATCAGTGATACCCAGGAAAGTTCTGGAGCCCAACTTTCAGTGGGCTAGGAAAAAAAGAAGTTTATGTAAACGGTTTTGTAGATCTTTACCCCAGAGAACAGAAGTACTAGGAGTCACATGTTTTAAATTATTTGAAGATATATCATGTGAAAGAAAAAAATATATATTTGTTTTGTGCAACTATAAAGAGTATACTTGAGGGCAAGGAATACCTGTCTTGGTGTCATCTCAGGACGGTGTTGAATGTGCTGCCTTGGGGAACAGTACGTTCCTCATTTCTGGAAGTCATTCATTTGTAACCTAAAGGATGAGCAGAAATTCAGAGCTGACTAGTTCAGTTTACTAAAACAAACACAAAACAGCTTATGCAGAGGCGTGGAGGTGTAGAAGACAACGTCTCACTCTTGGAATTGAAATCAGTTCATGGGGGAACTTCATGTGTGTGAGCATAAGTGGGGTGACAGGGAATTCCTGGGAGGGGAAGCATTACATTTTTACTGCCAGGCTGGAAGGCTTGGATGCTACCCTCTAAGCGGTTGCTGAATCACTGAATAACCTTAAATAGGAGAAGAGAAGGGTCCAGCTGACACCTTATAAAGTCTGTTTGGCTGCAGTGTCTCAATCGTAGGAAAATGAGGGAAGTGTGAAATAACGGGCCTGAACTAAGATAGGGATTGATCTAGTGGGAGTGTCAAGGGCCAGGGAGCAGAATCTATAGAACTTGGTAATTAATTGAATATAAGAGGTTAGTGAAAGAAAATTCTAGAAAGATATTTCTTGCTTAACCTAGTTGGTGATATTAATGGATAAAGCTATGGTGAGGTAGAGATATCAAGTGGATAGTTTGATATATTGCCATAGAAACCTGAGAATAGTTATCCCCTAGAAGGTGTTGAAATGCTTAATTAAGAAGGCGCTCTCAGAAGGAACGTGTTGAAAGGGAAGAGCATCAACGACACGTTAGCAGGTAATGTAGAAGCAGGTGCCTGCTAAGTGACGTGAAGTGTGGACAGAGAGCTAGGAAAACCAAGAGACCAGAGTCTGGGAGAACATAGAGGAGGGGGCTCCAGAGAGCCAGGGCTGTCAGTTGATACCACAAGGATATAGAACCTACAGACAGAGTACGTGGCCTTTCAGTTTCTTTCTGAACGTGGTATTTGCAAGAAATAATGGAAGTTCATGAGCCATTAACTGAATATTATTTACTCTCTCATAATCTTAAAACTTGCCTCCTGGTTAGGTGGTGTCATTGGTCACACAGTGTAAACATTGCAGAATATGCATCTATTTAAAACAGAATGGAGTGTTAGCAACATTTTTATTGTTTTGTGTTTTTAAATTGAAGTATAGTTGATTTACAATGTTGTGTTAGTTTCTGGGATACAGCATAGTGATTCAGTCATACATACATATATATACATATTCTTTTCCATTATAGATTATTACAAGATAGTGAATATAGTTCCCTGTGCTGTACAGAAGGTCCTTGTTGTTTATTTTATATATGATAGGAGTTTGGGATTAGGAGATACAAACTAATTTATCCATTCCCCTTCCTCTTTGGTAACCATAAGTTTGTTTTCTATGTCTGTGAGTCTGTTTCTGTTTTGTGAGTAAGTTCATTTGTCTCATTTTTTTAGATTCCACATATAAGTGATGCCATGAAATACATGGATTTATTTGTCTGACTTACTTACTTCACTTATTATGATAACCTTTAGGTCCATCCATTGCTGCAAATGGCATTATTTCATTCTTTTTTATGGCTGAGTAGAGAAACTTAAAAAAAAATAAGAATGTGAATCCCTTTTGCAGAATCAACAAACTCGATTCAAGGGAGGCTTATCCACTCATTCGTTCATTCATTCTGGAGATCAGTTGTAGGTCTGCTTTGTGGCTATGTGCCTGATACTGTGGTAGGCTTTGGGGATTCAATTTTTTAAAAAACATTATGACTCCTTGCTGTCCAGGAGTTCACAGTCAATTGGAGAGAAAGTCAATAAATCGCTTTTAGGTGCAGAAGCGGCGGGACAGAGGTCTGCGCCGGTGCCACAGGAGGATACTGGCAGTTGAGTGTTGCATGACCTGTAACCTCCTAAAACTCACGGATAACAGATTTTTAGGCCATTCGAGGGCAATTGATTCAGTACTTTGTTTCCTTAGTATGTAGTGACTAAGCACAATGAAAACACTGTTCTGTGACGTCAAGACTGAATCGTTTTCACTTTTGCATCTGGTGCTGCGCTACAATAAGGAAACAAAATGCTTTTTCAACTAGACGACTTTCCTCTTGATGAACTATTCATAGAGAAGAATCTAACACTGAATGAGTACTTTTTGGACTAGACTATTAAATCACTTGAAAATTTTCTACCAGTTATAAAATATATGAGGAGGGGAAGGGGAGGGACTTTGTGTATGGGGCCACAGTAATAATGCTGATTAAACTGAAAATAATTTAAAATTGCCACCAGCAAATAAGAATATTGGAACCTTATACCATTGCACATACTTATTAATGATTTGAGCTTATAGAACACTTTAAAACTTTAAATAGCATTACTACTTACAGCAAAATCAGCCACTCAATTAAAATGTGATCTAAGATACAAAACTCAAATTGCCAAATTAAAGCAAAGAAACAAAAATCTTTACAGTTTATACTAAGCCAGGGAATTCCTTTTATGTAATGTTTTATATTGAACTTGTTAAAAATGAGAGTGATTTAGCTGCTGAATGTACCTTCAGCAGCCATGGTTCAGTATTATTGTGTTTTGCTCCTATTAAGCAGCAATGTTGGCTTCCCATGATTTACGGTCGGATTAGCCCAGTCAATAAAGGGCTGTTACGCTGAGGTTCTGCTCACTGTTGGCTATTTTTACCTTTATCTTTTATTGCTTATTCTCTTCTGGTGGCAAACATATTTTACCTTTACCTTGGATCTCCTATTCTTACTCCAGTCCTGTTAAAGGAAAACTAGGAGGGAAAGAGAGAGAGAGAGAGACAGACTAAGTAACATGGGGCAGTGTAAATTCATTTGCAAAGGATGTTTGCAAATAATCGAATGCAATCTCTGCTTTGCAACTTTGAAATACCCTATTCTTGAAAGGGCTGTTGGAGTAATTGTGGAGAGAGCTGATTTGGTCAGCCTGTTTCTAGGATTCATAACTGAGATGCTTTTGTTCTCTCTTGAAATAAAATTGAATATTCTCAGCAGACACTTTGGCTGACAGATACATTTAAACAGGTATCAAGATTAGAAATCTCTGCCTCCAACTTCAGTTACAACATATGATCGATTTGTGAGATTACTTAAGGCAAATGTCCGCCAGACAGCCAACTATTGTTTGAGATGAAATTTCACAAGTGAAATAAACTTGTTGAGCGCCCCCCTGCACATATAATACAAATGCGAACTATCTGCCTACACGTTATAATTTTGAAGACGTCTTATGTGAGCTGTAAGGGAATTCCCTTATGACTAAAGCTTATAATAAAAGCTGTTAATGGTAACTTTTGACAAATCCACATTTCTCCTGTGTAATGGTCTAGCAGACTCTATTCAGTGAAACCGTATCTCATCACTACATATGATACTGGTGGTATAATATGAAAGAAAAGCGTTCATATCAGTGGATTAAAAAAATCTAGAGCAGAAGTTCAGTTGACCCTTGAACAACACACGGTTCCACTTACATGTAGACTTTTTTCAATAGTTCTATACTGCTGTGAGCTCCACGGTGGGGTGCATCTGGGGACGTGGAATGGTGTACACGCAGGTTGTCAACTGTGCGGGGGTGGGCACCGCAAAGCCGCATGCTGTTTAGAGTGGACTGTGTTTTCAGTAGTGCTGTAACCTCTCACATGGGTGGGGGTATTTTTGGTAGTAATAGGAGCCTTCCACGAAGGCCTTAGCCTTTCAGAAGTTACTGAAATTACAGGAAAACGGAGACATTGTCAGGAGGGATCAGGTGATTTTTAATTCAGTGGCCACTCGCTGTGCAGTCATGTTCCGTCTACCCAGCTCGTCAAGGCCTTACAAGCTTAATAGCACCCTCCCGTTTCTTCTGTGCTGTGATTTTCTCGGCCTTATTCCCACATGTGTATACCAACCCCATCTCATGATGCAGGCTTACAGAGTATGCTCAACAACTCCATGGTCCTCCTGGAGCTCATGTGCTAGGATGAGGATGGGCTGTTAGTGAAAGCTTCCTGAGCTTACGCATAATTAGATGTCCCTCCATTTGAGTCTTGCTGATAATTTATGGACCGTTTCCTTTTTCTTCACCCTTCTATGAACTCCCATACCATTTGTTTTGGAATAAGCATACCTGATTCTCCAGGGCACTTCTCTTTTGATCTAGCACACAGTGGGGCCTCTATTGACCAATCACGATGGTAGACACACCTCTGTTCAAGATGCAGATGTCAGCCACCTCTTTCTGGCTTTACAAGAGGAACGGTCACACTGAGAGACAATCTCAAGTTCCACCAGAAAGAAGTTCAAGAATTGTTTTGTAACTAGCTCAGTCAGTAGATGATCTTTTATTTTTATCAGTAGGTGGTAAAGTATAGGTGGCATCGTGTGTTCAGAAGAAGTCAAGGGCAAGGTATTAGTTGGTATGATGGTTAATTGTATGTGTCACCTTGTCTGGGCCAGAGTGCCTACATATTTTATCACTTTTCAGGATGTTTCTATGGGAGTGTTTTTAGATACAATTTACATTTAAATTGGCAGGCCTGAGCAAAGCAGAATGCCCTTCATACATGGGTAGGCTGGTGGCATCGCCTCCGTGCTCTCCTGCCTTGTTTCAGCTGTGGGGTGGTTTTTTTTACCTTATGGTTGCCATCTTCACGCTCTCCCGATGCCATGCTCCAGAGTGCCAGTGTCTCCTAGGAGGGAACTTGTACACGAATCTGGTATCCTGGTTTTTATGCCTGGTGCCCTGGTTTTTGCTCCTACTACCCAGGGGAATGTCTTGATCCCCTGGCACTAGAAACTGTGGAGTTGGTATTTCGGGATCCCATGAGACTGCGACAATCAGAGCAACGGTCCTTGACAAGCTTCCACCCCCAGGGTCCAGGACAGGCGGCAGACTAAAGCACACCCCGGTCCCACACCCAGAGGCTGCCTCCAGGTCATGGGGCTCTGTGGGCCAACAGGGCTTACGCTGGCAGCCCACAGGACTGCATGTATTTGCATCCTTTAAAAACTGCTGCCTGAGGGTCTAGCTTACATTCAGCCTGAATCTAGGTGCTGGTTGAGAACCCCATGTTGGGACACTGGAAGGTAGTGGCATGCCATTACCCACCGGGAGCTGATACAAATAAAATAGACTGCTTGGACAATCACAGAGGTCTGAGAAACAACCAAGAGCTAGGACAGGGTTGAGAGCTAAGCCTTACCGTCTAATGAGGCCACTCCTTCAAGACTGGGAGAGGTGGCTGTTTCATCTGATGTGTTGAAACCAACACAGAGTCAAGAAAAATGAGGAAACAGAGGTATATGTTCCAAAGAAAAGAACAAGATAAAACTTCAGAAAAATAGACCTTAGTGAAATGGATAGAAGTAACTGACCTGGTAAAGAATTCAAAATAATATTCATAAAATGATCACTGGACTTGGAAGAGGAATAAATGAACACAGAGAGAACCTCAGCAAAGAGACAGAAAATACAGAAAGTACCAAATAGGAGCCACAGAGCTAAAGAAGACAATAACTGAACTGAAATCCACACTCCAGGGGGTCCACAGCAGGCTGGAGGAAGCCAAAAGAAGGATCAGGGAACTTGAGAACAGGTCGGTGGGGCACACTCCAGTCGGAGCACCAAAAAAGAAAAAGGAAGGACAAAAGTCAAGACGGCTTAAGGAACGTCTGGGACAATATCAGGCAGACTAACACTGGCATTTTGGGGTCTCAAAAGGAAAAAAAGAGAAAAGGGGGCAGAAAGCTTATTTGAAAAAATAACGACTGAAAAATCTCCCTAACCCGGAGAAGGAAACGGACATTCACACTCAGGAAGCCCAGAGAGTTCCTAATGAGATGAAACCCAAGGAAACCAATCCATGCACGTTATAATTAAAATGTCATAATTTAACAAGAGGGAAAGAATCTTAAAAGCAGCAAGAGAAAACAACCTGTTATGTAAAGGAAACCCCTTAAGACCATCAGTAGTTTTCTCAGGGGAACTTTGCAGGCCAGGATGGAGTGGCATGAAATATTCAAAGTGCTGAGGGGGAAGAAACCAAAAAAAACCTACTATCCAAGAATACTCTACATGGCAAAGTTATCCTTCAGAGGTGAAGGAGAGAGTTTTCCAGATAAGCATGAACGCACAGAGTTCACCATCATTAAACTGTTCTCACAAAAGTTAAAGGCACTTCTTTAAGTTGAAAAGAAAGAGCAATAATTAGTAACAAGAAAACATATAATAGCATACATCTCAGTAAAAGGTAAATATATAGGAAAGTTAGTGAATGAATTACTTATAAAACTATTATTTAGAGTAAAAGTCAAAAGTAAAAATAAGTATAACTACAATAGGAATACTACTCAGCCATAAAAACTGACAACATAACACCATCTGCAGCAACATGGATGCTCCTGGAGAGTGTCCTTCTAAGTGAAGTAAGCCAGAAGGAGAAAGGAAAATACCATATGAGATCGCTCATATGTGGAATCTAAAAAAAAACAAAGCATAAACACAAAACAGAAACAGACTCACAGACATAGAACACAAACTTGTGGTTGCCAATGGGGCGGGGGCAGGAAGAGATAGATTGGGATTTCAAAATTGTAGAATAGATAAACAAGATTATACTGTATAGCACAGGGGAATATATACAAGATCTTGTGGTAGCTCACAGAGAAAAAAATGTGACAATGACTGTATATATATGTTCGTGTATAACTGAAAAATTGTGCTCTACACTGGAATTTGACACAACATTGTAAAATGATTATACATCAGTAAAAAAAAAGGATTAAAAAAGTACAACTACAATAAGTAGCTAAGGGATACACAAGGTAAGAGGATGTAAAACGTGGTATCAAAACAGAAAACGCAGGGTGGGAGAATGAAACCTTAGAGCTTTACATGTACCGTGTAAGGCACCCCGGAAGGCTTACCACGTGCAGAAACCTCCAGTAGAAGCACGGAAGATAATGAGAAAGGAATCTAAGCTCACCACTCAAGAAAGTCTTCAAATTACGAAGGAAGAGAGCCCGAGAGGAAAGGAACAGGGAGGAACAACAAGGTGTTACTAAGCCCATACCTACCAATAACTGAATGTAAATGGATAAAATTCTCTAATCAAAAGATGCAGAGTGGCCAGATAGATTAAAGGGGGAATAAAAGGACTCATCCACATGTTGCCTACAAGAAATTCACTTCAGAGTAAGGATACACAGACACTGAAAGGGAAGGAATGGAAAACATTTCCATGCAGATAGAAACCATAAAAGAGTCAGGGCAGCTACACTTCTACCAGACAAAATAGATTTTAAGACAAAGACTGTCACAACATTGTAAAGTGACTATAACGCAATAAAAAAAAGTTAAAAATAAAAAGGCGAAGATTGTAACTGGAGACAAAGATCATATATAATAATAAAAGGGGGGACTTATCAGAGCTCCAAAGAGAAGGAGGCAAGTTTTTTTTCTGACCATTGCCGTTGACAATTTACTCCACTGATACTTTTATATCCACCGGTACAATTCAAAGACAGACTCACCGAAATTATCCCTTTATAGTTAAAATGTTAACTTGAGAGGAAGGGATGTTATGCTGGTGTTTATGTGCTAGGTCTGTGGGGGTTTTTCTCATTCAAAAATTTTGCAGTTGTTTGCCTGGAGCAATTTAAGGTGCGGAGAGTAGGAACAGTGGGTGCAGCGGTAAAGGACTGTCTCACTGAACGCCGAGCTTCCCTTGCCCGTTTCGCTGTTGCTAATACAACGTTAATGTTCTCACTAAATCACAAAAACACCAAGTAGAAACTGACGCTGGAAGCATTTATAGATATTCAGCAATTAGCAGAGGCCGATAATTCCTATTTATGGAATAACAAATAAAACCTAGGTGATTTTTTTTAACCCTGGTACATTTCAAACAAAATATGTTATATGTAAGTTTTTGGCCTTAGGAAATAAAAAAAAATGTGTTAGATCTTATGTACATAATATACCTTTTTTTATAATTTATCCTGACTCCAGTATGTAACCTTTGAAAGTAAAGCAGACTTGGCACCAGCAGGGCATAGCATCGGAAAGGACAGTCATAATATCAAAGAGCCAGAAGGACGTCCACGCTTAATGCCTTATTATATAATTAGAGTTCATAATTTATAAGGATGGAATAATGAGAATAATCTTAAGTAGCTAAACTTATGTTTCTGAAAATATTTATGCGAAGGTACTGCTTGAAAGCGTTAGGATTTACAGGCATCACTGTGTTTAACCTTAACAGCAATGTGATGAGACAGGGATTACCTTCACGTATCAGGAAGGAAACTGAGGAGTTTTGTAGTGAAATACCAAGGCCACACAGTTAACATCTAGCTCAGGATAAGCCCACGGCTGGCTGGTGTTCATGCTCTTAACCACGACTTACAATTACTGCCTGCCTGACTCTCTGGAAACCCTACATTTATCATTTCTTTCATCGTCATCACCAGTAGATGAACATTCAGTATAGGTAGAACACATTACCTCGTAGCCAACTTTTAATTATTCATGGTAAAGAAAATTTTTTTTCAATCAGGGGAAATTGAAATTCGCAATTGTCATTTTTCAAGTTTAGGCAAAATTGGGAAAATTCCATTATAATAGAATTTTTAATTATAAGATAATAGAAATAACAAAAAAAATCTGGTAAATGAACCCTATACTTCAGAGAGCATTAGTGTTTTAAAATAGATCTAGATTTTATAAGCCTATTTGCCTTTTTATTGTAACAAATCTTTTATCTCAAAGGTAATAGTCTATGCCATGACTTTCATTTGATTCTCAGTTCATGACCTTGGATTACAATACTCACATATTATAGTCAATTTTTCACATTCCAACCTCTGTGTCTCATCTTTATGATGGAAAAGTTGAAGAAGTTAGTACAGAGCTATATCTAGGAACTTTTCTTCAATGCCAGCCTTAAAAATTTATTAGCAACTTGATGTGATTTAATGGATTTCAGGAATATTTTTGGCCTCAAGGTATGCTCCTTTTTTGCCTATCTCAGTGGCTGAAATTTTTGTATCAGAGAGTCACTCATTCATAGCTTGAAGATTCCAATATTCAGGAGTTATTTAATGAAATTCAAATTTCCACAATAAGGGCAGTCACTCTTTGTATGTAATAATATAATTTTTTTGTCCATATGCTCAACATTGTTAATTATTAGAGAAATGCAAATCAAAATTACAATGAAGTATGACCTCACACCATTCAGAATGGCCATCATCATAAAGTTTACAAATAATAAATTGTGGAGGGGCGTAGAGAAAAGGGAACCCTCCTACACTGTTGGTGGAAATGTAGTTTGGTGCAGCCACTATGGAGGACAATATGGAGGTTCCTTAAAAAACTAAAACTAGACTTACCATATGACCCAGCAATCCCACTTCCTGGGCATATTTCCAGAGAAAACTCTAATTCAAAAAGGTACATGCACTGCAATATTCATAGCAACACTATTTACAATAGCCAAGATATGGGAGCACCCTAAATGCCCATGAACAGGCGACTGGATAAAGATGATGTGTGTGTGTGTGTATCAAATGGAATATTAGCCACAAAAAGAATGAAATAATGCCATTCACAGCAACATGGATAGGCCTAGAGATTATCACACGTAGTGAAGTAAGTCAGGCAGGGAAAGACAAATATGATATCACTTATATGTGGAATCTAAAAACATGGTACAAATAAACTTATTTATAAAATGGAAACAGACTCACAGACATAGAACAAAACCTTATCATTACCAGGGGAAAAGAGAAGGGGAAGGATAAATTGGGAATTTGGGATTAACAGATAGACACTACTATATATAAAATAGATAAACAACAAGGACATACTTTATAGCACAGTATCTTGTAATAACCTATAATGGAAAAGAATCTGAAAAAGAATATATATACGTATGTAATTCTATATATTTATGTTTCAGGTATATAACAAAGTGATTCAGTTTTACATATATATATGTATCTAGAATTAGTAAAAATAGCATTAAGTTCTCATTATCATCAAACAGTATTATAAGCATTGAACACATATTACTTCACTTAATCCTCACAACCACCCCATGAAATAGGCTTGATTATCGTCTTCATTTTACACACGAGGAGACTGAGAAATAAAGAGTTTGCCTGGTTACACAGCTAATAAGCAATGGAGCTGGGGTGAAACCCTAGCCACCTACCCTCCGTGTAATGACAATACATACTTGAGTAGGAAAACCTTCAACAGACCAAATAACTTTGGGCTTCCTGTCTGCTGCACATTTCAAACCCGAGCTTGCCTCGGATGCAGTGGTGCCTGAGATACTCTTTTCTCTGAGCTTCAGATACTAGTTTAGATGCTTCTCCCTCTTTTCCTTTCAGAATCCCCTCAAAGCAGAGAGATGGTCTTCTTTCTCATGACTGAACTCACGTTTCTCTTGAACGTCATTATCCCAAGGACAACTGCCTAGTTTGGGGAGGGGACATCCCATCAAAGCTTTTCTCATAAACAGGAAAAACTAAGTACTGCGGTCGAGGATGAGTGTCTTTCCTATTCTAGGTTGATTTTCTATACTAGGGGATGTCTCAGTTTAGCTGTAACGTGCAGGTGAATGTAAGTCATGCATTCAGGAATTCTTTGCCACCAGTCAGTGGAAAACATTTGCCGGGAAAAACTTTTGCTTCCCCTACGTGCGTGCACACACTCACTCCCTTCCCTCCCCTTCCTTAAAACTTTGCAAGCCTTCACTGTTTAAGCAGAAAGAACAGCAGCTTTCAGAGCTTATAAAAACAAGTCCTCCTGGGCTTTTCCAGATCTCCATTTCAGCTCTGTCCAGCTCCAGCTTCCAGGAATGAGGCTTCTGGAGGGAGGAGGGTGTGAAGCCATGTGCGGCCCCATGGGAACAAGACCGTATCTGCACTGCCTACTGCTTATCCTAAGTAACAGAGGAATAGACAAAACACTTGTTGAAAAAAACAAAGAAATAGATGAACGAATGAACAGCCATCTGTGGCTTCATCTCCTACCCCTCTCCTCCCTGCTTACTCTATTGCCACCACATCGCCATTCTGACATTTCTTGTCTCAGGTCATCTGCACATGCTGTTCCCTCTGCCTGAAATGCTCTTCCCCCAGCCATCAGCTTGATTAGCTCTCTTATCCCTGTAAGTTTTTACTTAAGTCTCACTTTCTTAGCGAGTCTCTCCATCTATGCTAAGTGAAATTGTGCATCCCTGCCTCAAAACTTCTTCTCTTTGTCTTGAATTTCTCTTGGCATGGCCTAACATACTTTAAAGTTTTACTTGTCATGTCTATTGCTTGTGCGGCTCTCTGAATTGTGAGTTTCACCGGGACAGTGATTTTTTTATTCACATCTAGGACAGTGCCTGCCACTTAGTATGTGCCCAATAAATATTAATCAAACAAATGGATAGATAAGAACCAGATATACAGAACCTGTTTCACTAGGTTTAAAGTCCAAAACTGGGGCTCTCAGTCCCCAAACTCACTCACTGCTTAGATGCATCTTTGAGAGGTTTCACTTTTATCTGAGCTTCCGTTTCTTCGGCTATAGACAGAGGGTCATAGTAATTAGCAACAAGGACTAATAACAGTAAATAGTAAAAGGGGAAATACCTCACAGAATAATCACAAAGACTACAAGAGAAAATTGATGTGCACTAAGCCGTCTACTGAGGCCAGTAATGATGACCTGAGAGATGGAAGCAAAGGGAGGGCAAAGAGGGTCCCAGGGTTCCCCAAGGAGCAGAGGATCAGCTGTCTTTGGCATTGGAGTAAAAGACCAGAAAATGCAGTCTGCTGCATTTCGTTAAGCAAAAATTACCTTCTCTCTGCCTTTTGAAATACTAGCCTCTGTATTCAGGGGGAAAAGATGGCGGCAGTGGGAGGCATCAGGCATCTTGAACTTAAATATAAAGGCTGTATAATGAAATATAGTATGCGTATAGCACATATGAAAAAGAGAGTCTGCATGCACAATATTATTTGGAAGTGAATCGATCGTCGTGGTATTTGTTTACTTTGTTCTATTGTAGGAAATTTGATATTTCATTTATACGACCATACCTGGCGTCATGTAGTACTTGTAGTACTTGGGTGTAGGGTAATTGTCACCACAGAACATCTCCTGAGAAGATTTTCCTGACAGTGTTAAGCAGCAGTATGGAAATTACTCGAGAGAGAGAAGTGTGTGTGTGTGTGTGTGTGTGTGGTTTTTTTTTTAATTAGGGTAATTTTTAACTGAAATATTAACTGTAATGAATATGCCAGAATCGACCTTAATGTATCTGGACAGTTTCCACATCCCAAGTGGTTAGTCTAATACCAGTTAAAGCATCACAGATTGCTATTATCATCTTCTTGCATTATTATTTCCATGAATTAATTTCATTTTAAAAATCAGACCTTCTCCAAATGAGAATAAATTTAAATATCTGGGGTGCAAATGTGAAGCTTATGTCAGGACCCATGCAGATCTAGAATTTCAAATTCTGAAACCGCAGAGTCATGGGAATAATCCTAAATTTTTTTTTAAATGGAGGGACTGACCTTTTGAGTCACTTAATCATTCCCCTTGCTGTTCACAGAGACTCTAAATAGCACCTCTGGTTTTCCTTCTGAAATTACGAACCACTTTCCCCTTAAATTCATAAGTGAATTTATCCATCCACCCACCCATCCATAGTTACAATCTTTCATTTGATAAATATTAAGCATCATTTATGTATTTGGAATGCTGCTTAGAACTGAGGAGACAGAATGAATGCTAACATTTTTTCCAATACATCATAATTTCATGAGAGAAAACAAACAGGTTAATAAATAATAATGGGATGAGATCCGTCTTGTAATAGCAGTATGGACAAAGTCCCGACCGGACGAGTCACCACGGCTTACGAATCATGAAGTGGTAACATTTGTTCTGAGGACAGATCTTTCCTTTCAGAATGACGGTAGCAAAGAGGAGGAGAAACTGCAGGGATCGAGACCAATCAGGGAGGCAGAGTGTACGGGGTTATTGCAGCTGTACCAACCAAGAGGCCTCCGCGCAGGTGGTGACAGTGAAGCAGAGAGAAAGGAGCTGGTTAGAGAGAAAACATCTGGAGAAGATGTATGCTGCCATTCCTAAAAATACCCACTGGGGAGATCTGAAATTGCAGAACATTCCTGAAAGGCTTTCCCTGTGTTTGAATCATGTGAAGAAAATGGAGGCCTGGACATGTCAAGTGGTGGATTTCTCCATCCGCTCCTTGCTTTGAATAAAAAATATGAACCTCCTCTAAATTTCCTCCAGCCTCAGCCTTTGTCTTCAGTCACATGCGACCACGACAGATAATGACGCAGACCCATTTTGTGACTGTGTTGGCTCTTATATAACTGGATAAAGTCAAGTAAATGTGGTGACTGGAACCCCAAAGTCCTGTTCTTCCTCGGACCGTCATTTCAGTCTTGCATTTTCCAGTGAGGTAGGGAGAGGCCAGGATTACTAACGATGGGGAAAAGGGGTCTGTTCTTACTGCTCAAAGACTCAAAAGCTTTTTTTCAAAATTAAGAAATACTTTTTTAATATTATGACATGATTTGTCTTTTTTCTCTGCTATTAATTGTAATTCTCCTGAGCTCTCAAATTTATGTAGGAAAATGTTTCACTTTACTTTTGCTTCCTATTCCCAAAACCCCCTATTATCGAACCCTCCATACTAGCCGCTTCTTCGTAGGACTTATCATTATTCGGGTTATATTCTCAAAGATTAGTCCAATATTTGAAATTCAAATGGTATATATTTTATATCTTTGGAGTACTTTGGGAAAAAGACAGATTATCAAGAAAACTTTTGAAAGTATCTCCAAAATGTCACGGATTACAAGTACAAAAGTCACGAAGCCCGTTCAGACTGCTAAGATGGCACTGCTGAGCAGCAGACAGCACAGCTGACTGGAGAAGCGAATGCCCGTGACTTGGCCCCGCTTACCAGCATGTGTGAGTCACGTTCATGCTTCAGCAAATTACTGTAGACACGGATATTCGGGCAACCTACGAATGGTTAAGATTGCAAATATTAAATCTTTGAATTCTCACTGAATACTACTACAAAATATTGTCTGTACAATTCTTTTACGCTTTGATGTTAAAATGATTCTGGATTTCACTGTACTTTTTCCCTCAATTTTGAAAAAACGCTTAAGTTTGTGCCGAATGTTTCCCAAAATATTCGTGAGAAAGGCTTACCATCCCTGTATCAACTTCTCGCAAAAGCTGTTTCTAATCCTCTGGGAGAGATGCAGAAGTGTCCCCACTGTGGGCTTTGACAGGTAAAGGAACTTACTGTCCTGCTGCCCCTTAATGCTTGTTGAAATGCGCTTTCTCCCAGGTTTGCCTCCTGTAATAATCTGTTGGACAGTAGAGTACCTGTTGTTCCTCAGGCAAAAGTGTAAAACTCTTCACGTTTGAATGGAGACATAGAAAGAGAAGGTTTCTGCTGTGCTGGTGACAGTTCTTGATTTTTCCACACTCAAAATTCTGGCTCCACGTTGGAGCACCAGTGTGGCGAATCCTAGCATTGGTGGCATTCTAAGGAAGGGACAGAAGTGTCATTGAGGAGTAAAGATCCAAAACACCTCCAGAAATGAGCTCTCATCTTGGTTTATTTCTCACAGAGCAGCAGGTGTACATCGTGTTACAGAATTAACTGTAACCTCCTCTTGCCTACAGTCACCCTGAGTCTTGCAGGGGAAAAGATGAACATGGTGCAGCTTGAGGGATCAGAAGGTCTTAAGAACTGCCTCAGTGGTCAGTAAAGAAGGCACCGAGTTATCTTTTATAAAAAAAGGGAGGGAGCATAATTCTTTGATACAAGGCCAACAAACTGGCGACGAAAAGCCAGTATGTCATTATTGGTGAATCTCATAATGTCACCTGCAGTGGCCCTGCAGCTGACATGTTTTCCCAAGAATAGAAAATGGGTAACACAAAACCCTGAGTGTGTTAGTGGACCTCTGTCAGTGTTCAATCTGCCTATTAATTTGGAAATTAGCATGAAAAGTACTGAGCCATCAAGCTTTCACTTAATCTCCATAAAACACGTGCAGATTGTGCTCTTACCTAATGGTCCATTCTTTCTATATTTAAATTGCCCCATAATTGAATAAGCTTTGTCATACCAGCATTTAAGTAATTAGAATTGGCTAAAGATTCATATTTTGATAAACTTCGGGCGTTTGAGACTACTGAATTGCGACTATTATTTATTTTTTTAATAGTGAAATATAGCTGGGAAGTAACAAAAAAAGCAAAAGCTCCTAATCTATTAAACATCACTGCCTATGCTGCCCTGTCCTTCAGAAAATGGATTCTAGTTTTTTTTAACTTACAGAGATTTTTTTCCAAAGGTGTACCACATATGGAGTGGTCATCTCTAAACTTAATTTTATGGCAGAGGATGGGATGGAAAGGAGAGGAAGTGCTACCTCAGGTATGGTCCCCACTTTGTCCTGCCAAGAGTTACACCAGGTTCTTTTCCAAATGCCAACAACACATGCTCTGTTCAGACAAGTAGCTCAAGGACAAGTTGTTACCAAGAGCCATTTGTGTTTCTAACTCAGACCAACCAGGAAGTGAAGAGAAAACGTTCTCTCAGTAATTTCTAGGCTAAGACAAATTTCTTTGAAGTTTCAACCCTTCTCCCCCAATTCCACTTAGCTTAAACTCACCTTTTAAACACAATTTTTATTGCTTACTTCTGTTAGCCCTCATATGCAGTGATGCTGAAATTCTTGGGTGATACTTGACCAGACAGAAATTTTAAAGTATGGCTTTGTGACAGAAATTGGATAAAAACTATCAATTCAAATTTACTCCTTTACAAATGAGAGGTGAGTCTCAAAAAAAAAAAAAAAGAATCTACTATCAAATTTAGCAGGTAAAGTGCCTTCCAACTGTGTTACAAGTCTCAACTGTCTCTAAAAGATGTGTGAACTCTGTTGGTCTATGAAATTAATATCTTTAAAAATCTATTCAGATTTCCTCAAAGTGTTCAGTGTAATTGTTTCCTATTTTAAGGGCTTTAAGGAAACGAAATTTAAACAGTGTAATCCAATTGTATTGTCTTTCAAAATTATCTGAGTTTCTTTTTGTCATTTTCCCACCTGGAGCAAGCGGAAGGTGTGCATTGGGGGAAGGCCAGGAGAAGAAGGAAAGTCTTAAAATTTCTTAATGTCCCAAAGGGATGTATGAACTCCCCAAAGAAACATCAGGGAATGTGTTGTTTTGCTAATGGTGAACATCACCCTGAATCAGTTCATCTGTCTCTGAGTGGATGACTGTGCGTAATCTGCAATGCCAACCGTCATCTGCTTTCATGAGTCACATAGAGGGGTTCATGGCAGGCGTACTGTGTGGGTCTCAAAGTTCCAAGAAATGGTGCAGGGCCACCTGTTCGAGAAACTCATTTCCAGAGATGAGCCTTTGCATCGCACAGGAAGCTGAGAGCCACTGACAGATGTTGTGTTTGTGGCAGAAGCTCACTAGTTCTGCATCCTCATCGAGGCTTTTTAGAAAGATGAAGTCTATTTTTAAAATGGAAAGATATCCCATGCTCCTATATTAAAAGAATCAATATTGTTAAAATGGTCACACTGCCCAGCCAATCTGCAGATTTAATGCAATCCCTATCAAATTACCCAGGACATATTTCACAGAACTACAACAAATCATAATAAAATTTATATGGAACCACAAAAGACCTAGAATTGCCAAAGCATTACTGAAGAAAAAGAGGCTGGAGGAATAACTCTCCCAGACTTCAGACAATACTATAGAGCTACAGTCATCAAGACAACGTGGTATTGGTACAAAAACAGACATATGGACCAATAGAACAGAATAGAGAGCCCAGAAATGAACCCAGAAACTTCTGGTCAACTAATCTTCCACAAAGGACGCAAGAATATACAATGGAATAAAGACAGTCTCTTCAGCAAATGTTGGGAAAACTGGACAGCAGCATGTAAAACAATGAAGCTAGAACACTCCCTCACACCATACACAAAAATAAACTCAAAATAGATCAAAGACTTAAACATAAGACAAGATATAATAAATCTCCTTGAAGAAAACATAGGCAAAACATTATCTGACATACATCTCAAAAGTGTTCTCCTAGGGCAGTCTCCTGAAGCAATAGAAATGAAAGCAAGAATAAACAAGTGGGACCTAATGAAACTTACAAGCTTCTGCACAGCAAAGAAAACCATAAGTAAAACAAGAAGACAACCTACGGAGTGGGAGAAAATTTTTGCAAATGAAACCGACAAAGGCTTGATCTCCAGAATATATAAGCAGCTCATACGACTTAATAAGAAACAACCAAACAACCCAATCCAAAAATGGGCAGAAGACCTCAACAAGCAATTCTCCAAAGAAGAAATACAAATGATCAATAGGCACATGAGAAAATGCTCAATATCACTAATTATCAGAAAAATGCAAATCAAAACTATGATGAGGTATCACCTCACACCAGTCAGAATGGCCATCATTCAAAAATCCACAAATGACAAATGCTGGAGAGGCTGTGGAGAAAGGGGAACCCTCCTACACTGCTGGTGGGAATGCAGTTTGGTAAAGCCATTGTGGAAAACAGTATGGAGATTCCTCAAAAGACTAGGAATAGACTTACCATATGACCCAGGAATCCTGCTGCTGGGCATATACCCAGAAGGAACCCTACTTCAAAATCACATCTGCACCCCAATGTTCATAGTAGCACTATTTACAATAGCCAAAACATGGAAACAGCCTAAATGCCCATCGACAGATAACTGGATAAAGAAGAGGTGGTATATTTATACAATGGAATACTATTCAGCCATAAAAACTGACAACATAACGCCATTTGCAGCAACATGGATGCTCCTGGAGAATGTCATCCTAAGTGAAGTAAGCCAGAAAAAGAAAGAAAAATACCATATGAGATCGCTCATACATGGAATCTTAAAAAAAAAAAAAACGTAAATACAAAACAGAAACAGATTCATAGACATAGAATACAAACTTGTGATTGCCAAGGGAGCGGGGGGTGGGAAGGGACAGACTGGGATTTCAAAATGTAGAATAGATAAACAAGATTATACTGTATAGCACAGGGAAACATACACAAGATCTTGTGGTAGCTCACAGCGAAAAAATGTGACAATGAATATACGTATGTTCATGTATAACTGAAAAATTGTGTTCTACACTGGAATTGGACACAACATTGTAAGATGATTATAATTCAATAAAAAATGTTTTAAAAAAAAAGAAAGATGAAGTCTACACCGCAGTTATACCACCTATGGGTTCAGGTCATCAGGACGAAGTAGGAATTAGTCCATAAGGAAAGTCATAACAGCTGAGGGATAGAAGGGAGTTAGCAACTCACTGAGTCCGGCCAACTGGACTCTAGACCATTTTCTGTTTCCCCGCAGGGACCCACACTGAGCTACACCTCAGTGTCATCTATTAACCACAGAAATGCTGTGTTGTTTGAAATGACTGCATTTCCAATCACCCGAGGCGGTTGCATTTTTTTGAGAATTCATAGAACAGACAACAAGGTCCCTCAGTGGAAACGCTGACCCCAGCTGAAGTGTTAAACAGATTGGCTTTGGTGCCCTAAATGTTAAGATAAATGCTGAGGTCAGTTTGCAGTAACAGCCATTCTTAGGAAGGAAAATTAAATGGTGGTATGAAAACCCAGTAGTTTTCAGGGCTTATGGGAATCACGTCCATCACCATGAGAGTAAAATACAGGCTTAATTTTTTGTTTAGGTAAGCATGTTTATGAAAGTGATTCATATGTCATTGCCTTATACTGCCTCATCTATACTTAAAAGCTGTCTGGTCAGCCTGCTCTTAAATGATTATTTAGGACCAATAAGAGTCTTTCATCTCATAATACCTCGTTGCATAAGATGCTTTACGGAAGGACAAGTGCATTCAGGTACAGTCATGATCAACTCAGTGGCAGCTTTTCACTAGGTTAAATGAGAAAACCTATTACTACAGAGTAATGATGTTTTAATTGCACGTTTACTACACAAAAAGTGAAGCCAGAGCTTAATTCCTGCACTTGGAAGAGCTACATTAAAAAAATGCATTTGTAGTGAAGCAGCAGTTATATTCCAAGCAAGGAAAAGTTCATTCAAATCAGCACTTAGGATTATGAGGGTGCTCTAGTCTTCCTTTCAAACCTCTATCAGGGAAGTGAAATTTATGTAATGGAATGCTAGTCTGAAATGGGGCCTATCTATGATGTTATTAAGCAGCTGGATTACAGAAGTCGGACATGCACTGCATTTAAACCTGCCGCCTCCTTTCAGAAATATTGCCACAGATTCAGTGCCTTTCAGTTGTTTATAGAATGCCCAGCAGTCCAAAAATACTTCCATAATAAGTATTTCAGTGACAATTTAACTTTTTAAAAAAATGGAATTGACTTGTAATGTTCATAATGCATTGTCTCTTCTATTGTGTGTATATGACTTATTTTATATTCATGGGAATGTAAATATTGTTCAATAGTTCCTCATAACAAGATTTTAATAACCACACTGGGAAAAAATAGTTTTTCATAAATTAAGGTAAAACGGTAAGATTCACATTGATGTAGAAATTTGGCAGTGAGTTCATAAATTTATGTAGACGGGCAAAGTGAACAATTGAAATCCAAAAAAAAAAAAAAATCTGGGATATGGGCTAGAACTCAGAGAAATACAGTATCCGGGGAACCATCCATAATGAATAAGGACGTTTACAAATCTGCATTTTGTACCACACGTATTTTTAAGCCAAGATAGCTAAAGTGTAGTACTAATTTCCCAAATATTTTTCCTGCATGCAGAGTCCAATGGCAGCTGGCCCATTAGAAAGACAAAGAATGTGCTTATGAAGACTAGTAACGTATGCTCAGAACTAAAGAGGAGGGCAAAAGCTAGGAATTCAGTGCATTCAGGTGCCTAGAAATGTACCCATATCTGAAAATTAGCAGTTACTGCATAATACGTATTATATGCCTGAGAACATAAGTTCTAAGCATTTGACCACTATTCCTCCATGCATACAGCCTCATGATGTAAAGTACAGCTGTTCTACTCCAGGTCACACGCTGAGTCATCAGCAGAACTAATCATCGAACCTGGACAGCCTGGCTTCAAATCGCATCCTTTCTAACCGCTCCATACTCTCTGCCTTACCTTGTCCGAAAGCCCAGCCTCTCCAATCCAGCCAAAACAGCAGTGCTCCATTCTTGTTAAATGACTTTCATGATTAATAAGCCTGTGGCATGAATAACTGCAAGATCAGTTTCTATAAGACACAGAAAATTAATTAAATCAATATTTTTGGAGAAACAACAAGTAACGCCCCCTCCCGTAGGTGTCCTGTGTAGCCTTGTGTGTCCCTTCGGGAATTACTACCGCTGCCACCTGTTACTATCTTAAAAGCATTTGCCTGGACAGACACATTGCAGGGATTACCTGATTTAATCACCATAGGGACCGTATGAGGGCTGATAATACCATTTCCACATGGGGAGACTAGGGCTCAAGGAGGTTAAATAGTTTATTCAACCCCAACCCCACAGTGTTAGAAAGTGATAAGGCAGAGATTTGCACCCAGGCCGTTTGTCTACAGCGCCCACACTGTCACCAGCGCCTCTCACCATCGTGTGTTGTCTCCATTGGCAACCTAGTCAGCATGACTTGAACAGGGGAAAAACAGGCCTATAGTCTCCATGAATATAACACGTTTAAGAACTCTTCTAAAAGCGTCTTTAACACTTGGGGACAGAATAGATTCTTGAATTTCCTTCCCTTTTCACTTCTCTAACTCATCTTACCTTGAAGATAGGCAAAGGATACAACACGATGCTCAAAATACAAAATGAAAACAGTAGAACATTGTTGACTTCATTTCAGATTTAATATATAAGCCCTCTACCTGCTTTTATTTTTCTCAATTTAAATTGGTGGACAGATCTAAAAAACATAATATTAGCATAAGTTACTGAGAAATCTCTCTGGGGGCCTATAATAGGTTTGTTGGGCTGGGAGAAATGAATGGATGCTCTTATCTTAAAGACTCAGTGCTTTTTATTTAATATTACCAGATTAGTGTCTTCATCTGGTGGATCATTACCAAGATGGTTTTGTGCTTGTGGCTAGAAATAATTAATAATAATAATAATAATAAATAATAGTGTGTGTTCAGCAGCTGAGTAGCTTCACTTACTGAATTGGCGAATGTGCAGCACACACAAATGCAATTTGCATGAAAAAAGAACCACTGTGTAAAATCCTGCCTTTGGAACGGCAGATTTACGGGGATAGTGATTATAGTGTGTGAAGCTTAAGGCATAACCGTAATGACGGTAGGACCATTTCTCTCCCTCATGCAGTATTTTATGTCTGTCACCCTCTGACCCAGCAGACAGTGAATTCATGGTAGCACATGCTATTTCCTATCCTGTAAGAGTGGTTTTATTGCCACCTCCTGCTTTTAGTCACTGAAAACTTGCTGAAAAGCCTGCTTAGAACGTAAGTTTTACAAGTTCAAACAGTAGGGCATGAGAGAAAAGGGTAATATTTAAGTTCAAAAAATAAGGCAGTGCTTAATATGGTATATTAACAACTCATTTTTAAATGAAAGCAAAAATTTTTAATGTTGGATTGTATATTATTTAAGCAACTCTTTGGTGTCAGGAAGTTCCAGTCTGTCATCTATAAAGGGTAAAATGACAATTGCTTTCCCCTCATTAGCATGTCAGAATTTAAACATGAGTCACTTGGACTTAATGAGCACGTAAACCATAAAATGGCTTTTTTGTGTTAAATGTGAGACAGTAAGTTCAAAATGTTATTTGCATCTTGCATATTAGGTGATAAAAATTGGTGATAACGTACCTGTATTTAGAATCATCTTCTATATATTCTCAAATCTTTGGCTTTGCTATTTCATTTGGTACAAATCTGGAGGTTGTCAGGGAGGGAGCAGACATACATTCATATTTATACTGCACTGAAAATATGACTTAGCCTTTGTTTGAATTCCTTAAATGTAGCCCTCTAACTTGACTGAATGTTAGTGTGAACCTCATTCTGCTTTTAGTGGTTTTCTTGTTAAAGATTTACCCATTAAACAAAAACTAAACGCAACTCTAAAACTTTTATTTTTATAGTACTTCAGAGATGGCAAGGCCGGGCTTTCGTGAATATAATATTTGATCCTCACAGCAAGACTGTGAGGCTAACAGGATTGTACCCATTTTATATATGGGAAAGCCGAGGAGCCCCAAGGTTGCATGACACAGCCAGTGTCAGCAGGATTACTGCCACACTGACCTAAATCCAGAACCCTGTATGCCGAACCACGGTGGTCCTCTGATCAAAATCAAATCAAAAATAAAATTGTCCGTTACTCTTCATCTCATAAAATGTGGATATTTTTGGGATTAACTAGGAAACTAGGAAATATTGTATAAAATAAGGAAAAGTTATGTTTCAATCCATGCTCATTTAGACAATCACGTCTTTTAGTCATGTTTAAATTTTGGTTTTCTAGCAGTTATTTTAGCGGATAAAAACACAGCACAATAAAAGTGTACATTTATGATATTCTTGAGGATATGGATTGGATAATTATGTGTGTTTATATGTATGCTTACATGTTTTCTCTGAGGTCAAAGAAAATGTATTCCAGGTACATCAGCCTTTGGTATTAGCCTGTTAATTTGATGTCTATAAAATGATGTGAAGCTAAAGCTTTAAATATAAATAGTTGGAGAGAATCACTCCTCAGCTTTATATAAACCAGCAGGATTAACTACTTACCCTGGAATGAAGATGTAAGGATGCGCCCGCTGCACTCACCAGCAGAGAACTTAGAACCCGGGCTTGCGATGGCGCAAGAGGGCATGTCCCTCGCCGTCATGGAGACCCTGCAGCACGCCCCTCCAGTTGCCTGTGCTGAATCCTCCCTGAGGCTCAACCATTTCTTCTCTTCTTTTTTTCCTGTCATTTCAAGCACTAGTTCCCGTACTATGTTTGATAATTATTCCTGCAAAAGAGAATTTTTTAGAAAAGGCAGTGAATTTTCTCAGCCAGTGGAAATCAAAGACTGTGTTAAATCCATGTTTGTCAAGAAAAGTTGATCATCAAAATAACACTCCCGTAGTTGTCACAGCGGTCAGGTATCTTCATTAGCAACCTGTGACAGAATGTCTGTAGAAATACTCGTACTTCCTCCCCACGGTCTTCTTGCCCCGACTCCCAGGCTGGGAGCCCTTCACACAACTTGTGTAAAATGACCACTGAACGTCCGACAAACTGATCACAGTATTGCTGCCCTAAGCTATCCCCCGCTCCCCGAAATTCTAGAGGTCAGCAGGCCCTTCGTGTGTTTGTGTCCTCCCATCTGCAGTTCCATTCCTTCCGTCGTTTCTCTGGGCGGGGAAGTGTGCAGGCAGAGGCTCCTTCCGTGGGACCGAGCACCGACTGACCGAAGACACCCGAGCAGGATGGCTGCCTCCGCGCAGAACAAACACTGAGTTTTGCACCTTCCTTTTGCAGTGGAGCCGGAGACGAGCCATGGCCGAGCACAGGCTGGAGCTGGCTTCATTGTTTTCTGTAGGGTTTCTCTTTTCCATAGTTGATCAAACAAGGGCCAAAAAATGAAACAAAAAAGTCTCTGGGCAAGTGTTTCATGAGAGGAAAAGTAACTCTGTCACTTAATGAAATAAAACCAAAGCATCCACAATAATTTTTTAAAATGCACGTTTTGTTATAATCATTGCTGGAAAAGAACTGTTAGGGAACTCTGAGTACCGTGATATCAAGGGTATAACCAGAAATTCATTGACACAGCAGAAACCTCTGTCTTTTTCTGTACCATCTTTCTTCCACATGCATAAAGATACACATTTATATATATGTGTCAGGTATTCTAGCTAGCCATTATTTCTCTCCTGTATATAAACATTCTTTGGACTTGAGTAGGTATGAAAATCCAGTGTGAATCTGCCTCCATAAAATTTATAATAGCAGTAATAATACTGCTCTAATCAATTTCATGAGAAACTTTGGGCACCTTTAAAATTTGGTAAAACATTGTATGATCCTTGTTTTTCTCCCAAATATTGTTTGTCCTTATGAATAGTTAATTTTCTGAAATGTAATTGAGTCAAACACTCAATTTTTAAATTACTTCAGGAATGGATTTTGTGGAGCTAATTCCCCAGGGCTTTCTTGAAGCTGTGGTCTGACTGTATTCCTGCAACCAAGGTCTTTCTTCACTGACTCCTGCATGATGTGTATGATCTCTGGGTTTTGCCCACCAGGCCTGTGCGAAGAACAGGGATTCCAGAATCATTCTGTGGTTTTGAAAGTAACAGCATCACCAGTTAAGATCTTCCTGGTCACAGTTGGAGTCATTTGGGTAATTGTGCAAGTGGCTCTTCTTAGAGACATAATATTTTAAATTATGTAATACTTTCATTACATATTTTAATTATATGATATTTTTATGTAATGTGTAATACCTTTATATTACAAAATGACAGAGAAAATAGTATATTTTAATAAGCTAAAAATACCTGAATATGGTAGTCGTCTAGAATTCAGTAGTTTATTTGCTGTAGGAAATAACCCGCATTTTAAGCTACCTATTAATACTCACTTGTGTAAGAGTTTTAAGCTGATAGCTGTTACGATTATATGTTCTTCTTCTTTTGTAGGTAACCCATTAACCAAGAATAAAATCAAATGATCCTCAAGGCGGATTACATCGAACATATACATAGAAACGTAACTCCTGAGGTGAGAAGGATTTTTATACCGCTCAGAAGAGGCACTCCGGAGTCTATCGTTTCCAGGGGATTTCATGGCTCATAATCAACTGCTTCTTGGAAACAGACTTTTTTAAAGTCAGACACGAACTTCTCTATCATGGAGATCTCCTCAGATTTGAACTGTGTTCAATTTGTATAGTTGGATTTGCTAAAAGAATTTGAAGTTGCTCTGTGGAGAGTTGGTGAAGAGTTGGTGTTTGCGGATAGTGTCAGAGATGCTTACCTTTTGGGCTCTTGGCTCCAAATGTGACTGCTTTCCTTGTTTCTGAAAGTCTCCCAAGTGCACTGGCCTTCGGCCACGGACCTGCCGCTGGGTCCTGTACTCACTGGCTGGCGGACTGCACGTGGCTCAGTGACATCTCCTTTGCGCACTTCTCCTCTGGCATGGCGTAGACTGGGACGGTTTGATTTGTATCTTTATCTCGGAGCTCTGAAAGCCTATATGTTTTAACATCTTAAAGTTGCTTTTGTTAAAGGAATGGAAATATATATACATTGATAATAATTACTGTTGGTAAGTAATAGTTATCTGACTACATCCATCATATAAGAATGTGTAGACAAGCTGACTGTTTCCCCAAGGCTGACACGCTGCTGCAGCTCTCCGCCAGCTACGTAGGTAGTAGTTAGAACTGAATTACCATTTCCATCATATACGACTCTTTGGTACCTCTAGAGTACTCTCCCTTTCAGGTTTGCTTTTTTTTTTAAAGTGGGCTTTTTCTTTCATTTTTCTCTTTACTTTTCCCCTTCACAGAAATCAGCAGTGAGCAGTCAGGAATTTAGGCAACCTTCAGTTTGAACAAATTGCCAAGGATGCATGTGGGTTATGATTTCGTAGCTTGAAAGTTACTCTTTTAGATTTCTTCCAGTATTTTTTTAAACTGTCCTTTCTATCTCATTTTAAAAAGACTGCCTCTTGCTTGATCCCAATGACTGTTTGAATGCCTATATATTTGTTTGTTCAGTCTGTTCCTAGAATAAATTGTTCTTTTCCTTGGTCTCAAATTTATAAATATTTGCTTAAAGTTGCCCCATTCAAACACTTTCTTTGGTCAGTTTTTGTCCACGTTTTTGTAGTCCTTTTAACATTTGTGGTTTTCAGTTCTATAGGAGACTCTTATAAATATTTAAAGGCCTTAAACATGTATGTACTTTTTTTCTAAGTTATTCACAGAATGTATAATTTTATACTACTGTTATTTTGTTTCATTTTGTGATGTGCTAGGAGAGAAGAATGGAAATTGCATAGCCATTCTGTAATAATATTGTGCAAATGTATAGTTTGAAGGAATTTAAAGGGAGAGGCGTCTGTATTTTACTCATTTTAGGCTGATAGGCAGATACTTCAGAAACTGTCCTATTAGAAGTTCCATTATGTTAAAGACAGTGTGGACATCTTTGATATTTTTAAAACTCACTGACATGGCCAATTAGGTATATGCCGATTTCCATGATGGAGGCTGACATACAGACCAAAGCTCTCCGGGGGAAGTTGGTAACAACTTTGAAAGACTAATACATTACTCAGAATCTTTTGTTGGCAGAATGAATAAAAGTGTAAAATTTGCTTAAAAATTTTTGGAAAGTATGCTTTTGACTGTGAGTGAAAGTATACTGCCCCACAGTTCCATGGAATGAAATGACTTTTTCCTTCCATTTTAATTATGCATAAAGTCAGATGGCTCAGTGGTTTTCGCAATGGTTCAAGATGATATGAACTCCGGAAGAAAGGAGGAACAGTTGTGCTGGAGTTTCTGCATCGGTGATATTCTCGTTAGTTTCTTTGGAACAAAGTGAAAACCTATGTTATTTTGGAAATTATGAATTTGTCCTAGGTTAGTTTGAAATTATAGATCATGCCTCTCATTTTTTAAACTATGTCCTTTAAAACAACACTGGAAACTCTGTATTATATTCAAGTGTAATACATGCATATCAATAGGAAAAAATAAATGGAATTTCAAATATACTAACTAGATTATCCCCAGTAGATTAATGTTGTGATTCAGAAAAGGTGAATAAAATTGGAATATAAAATGGACTCTTTTTCATGAGTTACAATCAGAAAACCTGTTTTCCAGTGTTTTATTTTAAGAGCACTTTAGTTACTACACAGGAAAACCTCTGAGTTTTTGGAGAAGCTAAGAAGCTATGACAAATTCTTCAATCTTCTTTTAATAAAAATCCATGGCAATTCTTGCCATCTACACAAGGTTCCAATATTTGACTTGCTTCTTTGCTAGGAAACAATTGTAATAGATATATTTACACTTTTGCCACTTGCCTACATCTTGACTATGAACACAATTGGCAAAATTTTGCTAGCAGTATACAAAACTCATTTTATTATAAAAATTGTTAAAGATAATTGTTTCCTTTGAAATTCATTATAAAGTTGGCTCTTGAACAACAGGTTTGAATGGCGTGGGTCCACTTATACACATATTTTCTTCAACAGTAAATAACACTACTACACAATCTGAGGTTGGCTGAATCCCCAGGTGTAGAACCAGGGATATGGAGGACCTGAATATGGCAAGGATGGAGTCTAAGTTAAAGGCAGATTTTTGACTGCACGGAGGCAGGTCAGCGCCCCTGACCCCAGAGTTGTTCAAGGGTGAACCATACATTGAAATGTTAATGAAAATATCAAATATGGCTATGATTTAGCCTTTAAAAATTATTTGAAACAGCTTTAATTTTTAAATAGTGAAAGTTTTACATAAAGTTATGAAAATAGCTTAGAGGACTTCTGTGTACCCTGACCTCATCATTCATTCCCCAGTGATAACATCTTACAAAACCAAGAGATTGACATTGGTACAATACTGTTCACTCAAATACAGACCTTATTCAGATTTCACTAGTTTCACATGCACTTTGTGTGAATTTGTGTATGTGTGATCTTATGTTTAATTAATTTGGTAAACACCTACCCTAGTATGTCATAACACAGAATATAGTATGAGAATATGGGCCAAGTGACTGTGATTTGTGGTGATTTTGAAGTTCTCTATTTATGGAATAACATCCTATAGCTTTATTTTATTTTTATACATTCTTGTTGCCTTAACATAATGGAAACTTCCAATTTTCACATCAGACAGGACCATATAAGATTTCAACTTTGGAATTAGCATTAATGGGTATGAAGAGGTGCGAGAATCTGCACCTATGGTTGAATTTTAAAAAGACTTGGGTCCTTCTTGCGTTTCCTCAGTAAGGCCTGCGCTGCTACATGGTGCTGTACAAGTGGGTTGTGACTTTTGATAATACACAATGGCTAAACGTACAGTGATTAAATGGGATGAGATCTCTTAAAAGTTTTGATCATTTTCTCAATTCACGGTCATACATCCATCTGAAAGAGCAATATATGTGAAGATATCAAATAGTATTTTTTCATCATCCAGCCCTTTCTGCTTTTGACCCGCTTAAGTGGAAAGAATTAGAGTGATTGAAGACACTCTGCTTAGAGAAGCTGAAAAGTTGGGGAGACATACACCAGGCATCTCCTGTTCCCTGCACCCACACAGAGAACACAGAGTAGAAGTTACTATTATCGAGGTAAGAGTTTGTCTATCTGCCTATCTGTCTATCTGCTTTCCTCTCCTTTCTCACCCTCCCTTCCCCTGCTTTATCTTTCCCTTTCTTATCTTTTGTTTTGTATATAGAATGCTTTAAAAAATAATAATACAGGTAGCAGATTTCTTCATTGCTTTCACTTGCGCTGTGTGAGACGAAAGTAATGTAGACATTTCAATTATCTGGCACCCAAGTGACTCACTGAATTCCTACCAGGCACAAACATATTTGGCTAGATTGAATTTTAGCTGAAGTTGAGCCTTAAAAATGGCCTTTACAAGAATATACAATGGAGAAAAGACTCTCTTCAGCAAGTGGTGTTGGGAAAACTGGATAGCAGCATGTAAATCAATGAAGTTAGAACACTCCCTCACTCCATACACAAAAATAAACTCAAAATGGCTTAAGACTTAAATATAAGACAAGACATGATAAATCTCCTAGAAGAAAACACAGGCAAAACATCTGTCATACATCTTAGGAATGCCTTCCTAGGGCAGTCTACCCAGACAGTAGAAACAAGAGCAAAATAAATAGGACCGAATTAACTCATAAGATTTTGCATAGGAAAAGAAACCATAAGCAAAACAAAATGACAACCTAGGAATGGGAGATATTTACAAATGATGCAACAGACAAAGGCTTAATTTCCAGAATATATAAATAGCTCATACACCTTGACAAAACACAAACAACCCAATCCAAAAATGGGCAGAGGACCTAAACAAGCAATTCTCCAGTGAAGACATACAAATGGCCAACAGGCACATGAAAAAATGCTCAATATCACTAATTATCAGAGAAATGCAAATCAAAACTCCAATGAGGTAGCACTTCACACCAGTCAGAATGGCCATCATTCAAAAGTCCACAAATGACAAATGCTGGAGAGGCTGTGGAGAAAAGGGAATCCTCCTACACTGCTGGTAGGAATGCAGGAATGCAGGAAAACAGCATGGAGAGTCCTCAAAAGACCAGGAATAGACTTACCATATGACCCAGGAATCCCACTCCTGGGCATATACCCAGAAGGAATCCTACTTCAAAAATACACCTGCACCCCAATGTTCATAGCAGCACTGTTTACAATAGCCAAGACATGGAAACAGCCTAAATGCCCATCAACAGATGACTGGATAAAGAAAAGCTGGTATATTTATATAATGGAATACTATTCAGCAATAAAGATGACAACATAATGCCATTTGCAGCATCATGGATGTCCCTGGAGAATGTCATCCTAAGTGAAGTAAGCCATAAAGAAAGAAAAATACCATATGCTATCACTCATATGTGGAATCTAAAAAAAAAAAAAGATGACAACAAATGAACTTAAATATAAAACAGAAACAGATTCATAGACATAGAATACAAACTTGTGGTTGCTAGAGGGAGGGGGGTGGGAAGGGACAGACTGGGAATTTGAAAATTGTGGATAGTGACAGGTATATATAGAATAGATAAACAAGTTTATACTGTATAGCACAGGGAAATATATACAAGATCTTGTGGTATCTTGTCGTGAAAAAGAATGTGACAATGAATATATGTATGTTTATGTATGACTGAAAAATTTTGCTCTACACTGAAAATTGACAGAACATTGTAAACTGACTATAATTCAGTAAAACAAAATTTAAAATAAAAACCTAAAAATAGACTTACCATATGATCCAAAAATCCCACTTCTGGGTATATATCCAGAGGGAACTTTAATTCAAAAAGATACATGCACCCCAATGTTCATAACAGCACTGTATACAATAGTCAAGACATGGAAACAACCCAAATGTCCATCAACAGGTAACTGGATAAAGAAGTTGTGGTATATTTATACAATGGAATACTACTCAGCCATAAAAAAGAATAAAATTACATTTGCAGCAACATGGATAGACCTAGAGATCATCATTCTAAGTAAGCTAGAAAGAGAAAGAAAGATACCATATGATATCGCTGACATATGGAATCTTAAAAAAGAAAAAAGGATACTATGAACTCATCTACAAAACAGAAACAGACTTGAAGATATAGTAAACAAGCTTATGGTTATTGGGGAAAGTGAGTGGGAAGGGATAAATTTGAGAGATTGAGATTTACAAATGTTAGCCACTATATATAAAAATAGATAAATTTCTTCTGTATAGCACAGGGAACTTTGTTCAATATCTTGAAATAACTTAATGAAAAAGAATATGAAAACGAACATATGTATGTATATGCATAAGTGGGACATTGTGCTGCACACCAGAAACTGACACAATGTAACTGACTGTATATCAGTTTTTTAAAAAAGGCCTTTAAAATGAGTTCAGTAGATATTTTTTCAATGCCCTATATGTGCAGGGCACTGTATAACCAATGAAAAGTGGGTACACAGAAGGCTTAAGTATTTCATATTTGTTTTGATTTTTTTTCAAATCTTACTTCATTGCATTTCAAATTACTAAATGGTATGCACTGTGTCAAACATTTTTCTTGAAGGTCTTATCGGTTATACAAAGTGACTGAACTTTCTCCTAGAAGTTATGTGAGCAGGGCAGTACACAGTTGTGTTTTCCAGATTTTAGCAAAAATGTGATTGAAAGTCTTGAAGAGAGACTGTGGACTTGAAAGGAAATTAGAGGGGACTGAAATGACCCGGGGAGACCTGACGAGGGCCTGAGCTTGGACTATTACACTGAGGAGAATGTGAAAAATGAGTATAAATCCTGGTTGCAATTTAAAGTACTTGAAGATGTAAAATTACCCATGCCCAGCCCTGCTCTCTGAGACTCTCCGAATGGACCTAGGATTGGAGTCAGGGCACAGGTATTTTTTCAAATAATACTTTTAAAATATTCAGAAAGCTCTTCAGGTGATTTAATGCATATCCAAGGTTAAGAATCACTAGTGAAATGAGGAGCTGGGTAGAAGGATGGGATGAATTTAAGGGAGATATGGAAGAGAACTGAAGTCCTGAGCCTACTAAAATGGGGCGATCGACATTTAAATATTAGAAAAACCTAGAGAAAAAGCAAGTTGAGTGGTAGGTGGAAACAATGAGAACATTTTTTAAGCCTAATGAGTTTAAAGCACCAACGAAACATTCAGAAAGGCCAGGCGGGAGAAGAACTGAGCAGGTTTTATTAGATTTGTCCTTAGAGACTGCTGGTCTTGGGAAGAGCAGTTTTAGTGAAGTGCTTACTGTAGAACTGAGGTTTCAGTGGGTTGGAGAGTCAATGAGAGACTGGTAAGTGGAAATAGCACATGTAGACTTCTATTTCAAAGGGGAATAAAAAAGAGTAGGGTTGTGGTTATGCAGGGGAGGCAGAATTCAAAGACTGCGTTTTCTTAGTACGGAAGAAATTAGAGTATGTTTATATACATTGTAAGGGAGAGAGGGAGGTGGGAGAGGTGTAAGAATGTAGGAGTGAAAATAAGGGCATTGATGAAGGCAGGAGTGTTCATATCTAGATGGAAAGAAAGATAATATGTATGAGGAATAAGCACAATGAAATCCCATGGAAATTCTAAGGGGATGTGAACAGTGAAGAGGCGACTGGAGGTTATGTCTCCAGTCACGTTCAACAGAGCAGTGTCAGAAGGATGCTAGACCATGAGTCAAAGAACAATCATTGAGGTTGATTAACACACGGTTGAGTGTCAGCCTGTACCTGGGCTACTTAGACAGTTAATAACCCCGAGATCATAAACAGGTAAAGGAGAGAGAAATTAACTAAGTCTCAGTGTCTTGATTCATAAAATGAAATAACTTACTTCTCAGGGTTGTTGTGAAGATTCAGTGAGTTAATATGTGTAAAGTGCTTATCACATTATCTTGTACATAATATTTACTCAGTGGTGGTTCCTTAATTGTGAAAGATGTCAAAAGTTTGTTCCGCAATGGTGTGAAAATCATGTTGACAGAAAATAATAAAAAGTTATATTTGATATAAAAAAGTTTGGGGCTGGCTGGTATAGATGATAAATACGAGAGGAAGGTGTAGAGGCATTATGTGTAAATCACTTTTTTCCGCCTGGAATTACGTGTTTGTAAGGAATGTGAAAGAACAGCCTTCATGGCAGACTAAGTGAAAATCTGTTTTCTGACACGAGAAGCCAGAAAGGTTTATAGGCTGAGTGCAAGGAGTCAACAGGGAAGGAGAAATTGATGAAGGGAGGGACAGATGAACATCCCAGAGGAAGAAGAAACGGGAGGCGGGGGGTTGGGAATATTAAGTGGGAGGGTTCATGTGAGAGGAATAACCTTTTGTCAAATACAGAAACAAAGACGAGTGAAACTGGAGAGAAATTTAAAAGTGAGGCTGAGGAAAACAATGCCAGGAGCCTCTGGGCTGAAGGAAAGGCACATATGTCTCAAGCAGGTCAGGTTCATCTGCTGAGCATACAGGGGACAAACTTCAGTTTGGCATCTCCAGGGAGAGTAGGAAGGATCCCAGCTAAATCTTGGTGTTTCTGGATATTGAGAGCTCAAAAGATAGCAAACTCATAATACAGGCTATTTAATTGGTGGAGACGTGTGACTCTTCCAGGGCACCGCAGTCTTGACAAAGGGAGGGTGAAAATGAATAGCTGGGATCAAAGTTGGATGAATAGGCAATGTGAATAAAATGGCTGCCGTCCCTTGAGTGTTTACTCTGGGCCAAGAGGTCTTTCGAAACACTTGAGTGTATTACTTAACCTTACTGGAGATCTGTATTATTACAGATACCCTAATAAGAGAACTGGGATATGGAGGGGTTAAGCAATTTCCCCAATGTCACATAACAGTAAACGACAGAGCCAGAATTCTCACCTCAGTAGTAGTAAATAGTAGGGTATTGGTTTACATGCCATTGAAAAGCTGTATCATGGGGCTCTGAGAAAATTCAAAGGGCAAGTAAAATAGAGAAAAATAATGTTTTGAATCCTTGGGAGGGACAGAGACTAGAATAGATTTGAAAGTAGAAAACAGTTTTATTAGGGGTGAGCAATAAGGAGGGAGCCATTAATTCACTAACAGGTATTTTTATGTTCCCACCATGTGCCAAGAACTGTGTTAGATGCAGTGAATAAAATGTAAGTGGTAAGTTTTACCTTCTATTCAAATGATTTCCCTCTTGGGAGGAGTAATGAACTGAATTTTTAATAATTTAGTTTAAGAATCTTCAGCTAAAGTCCACAAAACACTGAATCTGCAAAGCAACACAAGAAATAGAGAGAAGTGGCTAAAAGTAAAATTCAGAAATGAAGAGCAGGAAAATACAATGCTTCAAAAAGAAGCCTATCATCTTGATGAGTAGGCTATGTTAATAATTAGGAACCTCAGTAATGCCTGAGAATGTACAGAAGAAAGACTTACACATAGTTTGCATTCTATATTAAGGGTTTATGTTTGACTTTTAGTTGGAAGTGAGGTTCCCTGTTATAGTGTCCACCTGTAATGCATTAAGGGAAGATGTGTTCAAGTGATGTATCAGTTACCCACTGCTGTGTAACATGTAACTCCAAAACACAGCAGCATAAAATGATAACCCTCGATTATTGCTCCCAAGGTGATGGGTCAGCTGGGAGGTTCTGCTGATTTTGGCAGGGCTCACACCTGTGTCTGCCAGTAGCTGCATTTGTGCAGGAAGTGCTGAGTTTGTCTGGTCTGTCTCATATGTGTTGGGGGTAGCTGGCTGTAAACTGGTCTAGGATGGTCTTAGCTAGAACTGGACTACTTCCAAGAGGTACTTTGGCTTGTTCTCATGGCAGAGGAGGCAAGGTTCTGTGCCAATGAAGACAGGCTCACATTGGCTACCTTTTATGGCTAAAGCCAGTCACAAAGCTAACTCATATTGGAGTAAGAGACTCTGCTTCTTAGCAGAAGTTGCTGCAACGTCACACTGCAAGATTAGCTACAGGAAGGATGAAGAATTCAGGCCATGTTGTATTAATCACCTACTACTAGTGGCTTCATGCTAGTCTTACTCCCTTTCAGTCCAAACTTCACTCACGTGAATAGTATTTTCAATCCTAGTATGATTTTGACACACATCAACCTTAAATTCTTCAATGGCTCCCGATTGTCCTGTTATGGAACCTGTCCTCTGTATCAGACAGACAGCATTCCATTTTCTCGCCCTTGCCTACTTCTTCACGCCCCCTGTGCCTGTAGCACTAATCTGGTCCCACCAAGCCCTTGTGTGTCGTCCTTAGAACATACCGTGCTCCTCCAAAACCGCTCTTTTGTCTCTGAAGCTGGATTCTCCCTTTGTCTTCCCCCAGCCTTTCCCAGTCAGCTCTTCTATAGGTTTAAATGACCGAATTCTGTTCATTCATTAGCATTTGCACCATAAAATTAAGTGGACAAATATTGAGATATCACAAGATTGCTATTGGTAAAATAATCTTTAAATGAAGCCTTCCTACAACCAAACCCTCAAGAAGGACTTAATTCAGGGTAGGTTGTATTAAATATTTAATCATATACATTTTTTTCTGTTGATGTCATAGTTTGAACTGAAAACATTTTACATAGTTGTTTTTTTAAGTTGCCCGTGAGGTAATGATCTGCATTTCATTCTCGAGGCCTCTATTGTGGGATAAAATGTTAAGAGAGAGAAAAAATAAGAACCTTCCTTCACAGTGGGTGCCTCTGCCAAGCCTCCCTGACTCCCAACAAGCCAGCTGAGAAGGCTTTTCTCCACGCTTCCATTTCTTTCCTTTATAAAGCTCATTTGTTTACTGTCTAGCTAACTTCTGCAATCCTAGTCTTTTCCCCTCAGAAATCTAATTGTGCAACAAGGCCTGGGATGCAGCAGGCAGCCAAGACACTGCTTATGAAATGAACCATTGGATAATTTAATATACACTACAGAGGCACACTTAGAAGTAACTGAATTTGCTTCCTGTTGATTGACTAACTTGTTCCTAACTCGGAAATGCTGAGTATCAGCTGTTAAGGAAGATTCTGGCAAATGGAGCATGATTGTGATTTGCAGTGCAAATGTCATGTTAATCTTTGTTTGTTTTCTGGCTGATAGTTAAATCTCTTGTACAATGCATCAAAAATGTCACAGCTGAACAATCGGAGGGATTAACTGGTTCCTCGTAATTTCCAAGCTGCTAACTGGCAGAAAGATATTCCCTAATCACTCTTGACAGTCTTTGCTGGTATGTTCTCATGGAAAATATTTCTTTCTTTTTTTTTAATTTGAAGGCATTAGGAAATACACTCAAATTGTCACTTACGCATTGTTCATCCTGGAGTACACGAACAACCTTTTTGCTATTTTGCTGTCAGTCATTCCAAATATTTCACTAAAAAGTCACCAGCACTGGCCATATTTTCCCCTTCAATGCTTTTTTTGTGATTTAGTCTATGCTAAATTTTACAAATGTGATTTCAGACATCTTTGAATTCTGTGATATTTCATTATGGCAACTAATGATGTATGCTGCCAACATCACTCTACACTAACAGAAGCTTAAATATTTTTGTTGGCCTAATTATATCTGGTAGCATTCCTAATGACATTATGTGACACTCATTGGACCCTCCTCATTTCACCTGTAACCAAACATTAGGCTCCTTTTGTCTTATAATTCTTATTTAGTTTTAAAAAGTTAATATGGCCCATTTTCTTTTTTAAAGGACTCATTGGAACCAGTTTCAAGGAGGACCATGTGGCAGTTGCGGAAGGCAAGGTAGGAGGTATTTCTTAGCATCTCTTACAGGTTTACTAAGAAAGAATACTTTAGAATGTATTACAGATCATTACTTCGCAAGGATCTTTTAAAAATTCCATTATCTGATTTCTAAGTGAAAAAAATGAAAAAAAATAAGCTCCAGACTCACTTACATGCAATGTGCTGTTTTGCAGAATCTCAAGTCCATCTTGTGAGTTTACCCGTGGGAGGACTCCGTAACAGCACGGACTCCACAGGGAGCATGATGATGAATCTCCTGTATGTGTTCATTTAATTTCAGGGATTGCTGCACTAAACAATAAACCAGATTTGAGAGCCTGAATCCGATGTATCTGTCACTTTCCTTCCCAGTCAGTTCAATCAAATGTCATTCCATTCAACTGAATATAAACAGGGTGAATTTCAAGTAAGAGAAAATTCCACCAGAGTGACAGGTTTTCTCTTAAAGTTACTTTTGTTTGATTTCATCTTTTTTTCTTCTTTGCTGTGAAACCACACAATGCGATGGAAATCAGGATGTCAGTTCCACAGCTGCGTGCTGTTTCTGACTTGGGCTTCTGGATCAGTGAAACGAGCTGCTTCATGCCTCATGTGGTCATCCAGGTTGGGCACTGCACAGATCCAAGCTCGCCTACACCACCATGTGACTGTCATTCCCTGGAGTTGTGCAGTGCCCCTCTTGCACAATGGTAAAGAGAAGCTCTGCCGAGTTTCTCCACTGTGAGAGAGCTATTTGCCTTCTGCTTTGTTTCAAAAAGATAGAATAAGAGCGACAGAGGTTTTTGATTTGTGACTTAGGCATTACTTGGGGGCACTGCAGGGAATCTGAGCCATGAAATACGTTGTGACTCTAGGCAAGCACATTACTCTGAACTGTTTTGAGTCTCAATTTTCTCATCTGTGGAAAATACTAGTATCTGTATTCTCTGCTGCCCAGGACTATCATGAAGATTTAGTGAGGGATTAGTTAACTCTCTGCAAAGTTAAGAGTGCCAGCCAAGTGTGTTCTAATATTCTAGTCACTACAATGTATCAGAATGTGCCAGCAAAGACACATGGCTCTTGTTGCTCTTGGTGACATCTATGCAACATTTTCTATCAGTGAGAGCTATTAAGTTCTAACATTACATTGTTAATTAAAACAAGGTCATATTACATTGAGGTTCTTGCAAATTTTTAGTCTCGTAACAATGAGAAGTACATTATCTTTCAAACATTCATGGATTTGAATAAATGTTGTATGTGTATGGCACTCTAATGCTATTTTAAGCCTTGAATCATAGTTAATCTCACTCCTAATTATAAATGAGATTCTTTTTCTTTAAAAAAAAATCATCTCTAAGTCAATTAGCAATCTGAATTTAAAGACAAAATTAAAACGGTAACTTATTTTAATTCAGTAATTACCTGAGAAACATTTGGAGGTAACGTATGTTTTTGAGCCCTCTACGGACTCTCATTTATTTAATCCTCACAAGCCCTTCAGGAAGTTGGTACTATTACTGTCTGTTATTCTGCAGATGGGAAACTGAAGCAGAAGGGGTGAAGTAATTTGCACAGGTCACACAGATAGTAAGTGGTAGAGCAGGATTCAAATCCTGGATATCTGGCTTGAGTCTGGTCCTAAGCACTGACAAGCATGGTGCTGGCTTTAGCCATGCGTAGGAAAACGACATAAATCATAAATGGGTAACATGCAGAGAGGCCTGCAATTTCTAGTTCAGTTGACTTGAGTGTTGTACAAATAAGGCCAAGGTTAAAGGCCAGATTTTCATGTTGAACTCTCCAGGTAGACCAACACTATTTATATAGGTAATGTCTCCTCTGGACTAAAAAAAAAAAAAACAAAACAAAAACAAAAGAAGAGATGAGCAAATATCTAACATCTCCAATGAATTATCACAGGCTCCCCACTGCTGGCCAGAAGTTATCTTTGAGCATTTTCACAGCCATGGTAGCATGATGGATGCTATCACCAGCCAAGGTTCTTCCACATCCAGTCCAATATTCCTAGACAAATGTCCTATTATTGGGAGGTGAAACCTCTAGCAGATTAGAATGAACAACTATGCGGAGGTTTATATGTATTTTGTTGAAAACTGTGTGGCTTAGTCATGTTTCACTGTAGCTACGCTTACACCACGGTCAAACGGATTCTGTGTTACTCAGGGTTATTATGTAACCTAGACTAGGATACACCAACTCTGTGCCTTCATCCAACCGTCATTATTCTTTCAGTCTTTGGGAATCAGAACTGCATTTATCATGCCTGGTCTTCTGGTGCTTCTGCATTATCTGTGATTATTCAAGTGATTATCATTCAGAGATCTGGTACTGTAATCAGTGAGTTATGTCAATAATTCTAAGAGAGAGTCAATGTGAAATTGAGGCATGAATCCATTGAGAGGATCTCCTCTTACATATGTGTGTCTGGTACATTATTCCTCATGTTAATTACCTGTCTGCAGTAGAGAGTGATTTCTTTTTGGTGAACAGGCAGAAGTCAAGCAGGAATTAAAGGAAAAGGTGTATTTTAAAGCACACCTCCTACCATACCAGACCACTGATTTATTTAATCTCATTTGATACCACCATTACATGGGGCTGTGCATAATCACTATGAATTGACAGGGGACAGTCATTCAGAGATATAACCATCTGAGAGCTACAAACCAGTAAGTCTAAGAGCTGAATGTCAAATCTAAGTCTTGCCAAACTCCCAAGTACTTATACTTCCCGTTTTATTTTGCTATTCCCTCTCAACTACCCTTTAACATACCAGCATCTAGCTAAAACAGAGATTTGGGTTTTTCTTTTAAGAGAGATGAAAGAGGTTTAGTTTTACAAGAATTTTCCAGATGTCTCAGTTCTTGATTTTGTTAATATTTGTACAAGTGTGCATTATACACAGTCTATACTGAAAGAACTCTCATCTTTTGCACATAACTTTTTAAAAGGTAATTGGAGTTCATTACAGAGCTCTCTGTTTAGGCACATCAGTATTTTCAGGTAAATTCTTCTACCCCATTTTCAGTTGCTCATCCTTGAATCAACTTTTTAGTCTACAGGGATCCACCAATATCCTTGACTAAAGAATGCTAGAAGCAAGCTTTGATCCACTCCAAAACAGACTAGAATCCTTTTATTGTATCCAGAACTAGTCCACTGACTCAGGAGTCCTTCAAAACACAAAAAATGGGAGGACTGATTGGAATTTTGAGGATTGTCTTCATTTATTATCATAGTTATTGAGGTTAAGAACACACAATGTTTGGCCAGTAATAATTTATCTAAGTATGTTTTGTTTATTTCTTGAAGGCTATCCTTGAAAGCTATGTGATTATTCAGAGTAAGTGGAAGCCTTTTATTTTACTGGATTCTAATTTTGTAGCTACAATAATGTACATACAAGATTCTACTAAGATCTGTAATTTCAGATAATTAGTAATTTCTTACATAATAAATGCACACAATAAAGTATATTAAGATATTTAATCAAAGATGCATGCCCAGTATAATAAAATGGAATTAGAAATTTACAAAGTTAGATTTGTAGTTAATACAACTTGATTGCTTTCAGGAAATCTACATATGTGAATATTTTATGTGAATTTCTTAATCTAAGACAACAATGAAAGATTATATCTTCTCTATTTCTTCTCCCTAAGAAATAGTATCCATGCTGATGACTCCTCAAATTAGTATCTTCATCCCCAATCTTGCCTTTGAATGCCAACATCATTTCTCCAACAAACTACTGGACACCTTCATTCAAGATGTCTAATTGGTGTTTCAAACTGAACAAGGGAAAAACAGAACTTTTGATTCCTCTGTCTCAACCTCCAAGCCTTCTTCCTTCAGTCTCGTCTCCTTTTGTAAATATAATTACCATACATCCAGTTTCTCATGTTAAAAACTTACTCATCTCTATTATCTCTTTTTCTCACTGCCACATCTAATCCATCAGCAAGTGCTTTCCACTCGACAGCTCCAAACACCCTTGAATCTATTTCACTTCATCTACTCTGCTATCCCCCTGGTCCTATTCACCATCATCTCCTACCTAAACAAATGAAAACATTTTTAATGGGTCACCCTCTTCCTATTCCCTCCTGTTACCACAATCCATCCTCTACACAACAGCCAAAATAAACCTTCCAAAGCATAAAACTACTTTTCAACGAATTGTACCAATACAATCTGACATTCATAGGCAAACAAACAGAAAAACTAACAAAACCAAATCCCCCAAAATTTTCACCTAAACTTTACGCCTCATACAAAAGTAAGTCAAAACAGGTCAGGCACTTAAATGTAAAATGCAAAATTATAAAGCTTTTGGGAAAAAAAGGTAGGGGAAAATAATTGGGATCTAGACTTAGGCAAAGAGTTCTTAGACTTGATAGTAAAATATTATCCATAAAAGAAAAAAATGAATAATTTGAGCCTCATCAAGTTAAAAACAAATTGCTTTATGAAAGACCATGTGAAAAGGTTGAAAAGACAGATGGCAGACTGCAAGCAAATATTTTCAAACCACATATTCAAAAAGTGTCTAGTATAAAGAACTCTCACAATTCAACAATAAAGTTACATTTTATGGTGACTTTGGAAGTCTCCTGAATTTACTTCCTCCCATGGACACACTGAATCTACAGTGACATATAGAACAATTTCCTCTGAAAGGCATCCAGAAACTAGCTTAGTGAATCCTACACATTTGGTGAATGAGAAAAAATGGGTAGGAGTTGATGAGAAACAATCCTGTCATAAATCTCCTTCTTGGCAACACATAATCAGGACACACAAGAAGTGACACATAATTGGAGGGAACTCACAACTCCCAGCTTATCCCTTAAGAAAGAAGGGTTTAGACCCCAAGTCTGGTGCCCCAGTTTTTAAGACTTCCATCTGAGAGACAAGTGCCCAAAACATCTAGCTTGAAAGCCAAAAGGGCTTATGTCCATGAGACCCTCAAGACCATCGTGAGCTATGAAACAGCTTTTAAGGGTTTACCTGGACTCACCATGGCTGCCCTACCCAAAGCCCACTGGAGAAGCAGCAAACTGAAATGGCCAGTCTTTCCATGGAAGAGGCCTATTGGCTTATTTTAAGAGCTGCCACCAGAGGGCCAGGCTTCTAATTTAACACACATGGTGGGGCCAACTGCAATACTCTCCAGAAGACTGGAGGCCAGCAGTCACCATCTTCATGTTCTTTCTCTGTCTTACTCCAGGTTGCCAGTATCTTCTGAAAGCAGCTGGTGCACACATCTGGTACCCAACTTATGCTCCTGCTGTCCAGAGGATAAGCCTGGCTCTGAGGACCAGAGGGACTGTGTTCACTAAGAAACAGTTCTTAACTGGCTGTCCACCTAGGACTTGACCAGAGGGAGCAGACAAAAATACCCATCTCCCTGTCTCCCCTGAAAGAGGTACATTTGCATACTTTAAAAGCTGTTGCCTCAGGGTACAATTTCTAATCAGCCTGCATGTAGATGCTGACTGGAATTCTCTTTGGGACAGTGACAGGTTTTAGAACAACCTCAACTACCAAGAACTACTATGAACAAAGCAGACTATTTGGACACTCACCGAAGTTTGAGAAACTAGCAAGAACTAGGACAATGAAACAATACATTTCATTTCCTACATGTGGCCACTCCTACAGGACTGGAAAAGGTGGCCATTTTATCTAATGCATAGACTCCAACACAGAGAGTCAAGGAAAATTAAGAAACAGAGGAATACATTCCAAATGAAAGAACAAGATAAAATCCCAGAAAAAGAACTTAATGTAATAGAGATAAGTGGTTACCTGATAGGGATCTCAAAATATTGATACAGATGCTTATAGAGATCACAAAAAGAAAAATGCAAGAACAAAGTGAGATTTCAACTAAGAGATAGAAAATATAAGAAAGTGCCAAACAGAAAACACAGAGCTGAAGAATATGATAACTAAAGTAAAAAATTCAATAGAGGGGTTCAACTGCAGACTAGATGAAGCAAAGAAAGGATCAGTGAACTTGAAGACAGGGCAGTGGTATGCATACAAGTAGGGGAGCAAAAAGAAAAATGATGGAAAAAAGATAGTTTAAGAAACTTATGTGACAGTAGCTTTTAGGACCAGTATTTGTATTGTAAGGGTCCAGAGTGAAAAGAGAGAGAGAAATGTGAAGAAAGCTTATTTGATGGAATAATGTCTGAAAACTTTCTTAACCTGGGGAAAGAAACAAATATCCACATTCAGGAAACCCAAAAATGTCTAAATGAGAAGAATCAGAGATTCACACATAGATACATTATAATTAAATTGTAAAAGTTTAAGATAAGGACAATATTAAAATCAGCAGAGAAAACAACCTGCTAAGCACAAGGGAATCCCAATAAGATTATTTGCACTTTCAGCACAAACTTTACAGGCCAGAAGGCACTGGGCTGATATACTCAAAGTGCTAAAAGAAAAAGATGCCAATCAAGAATATTCTCCCCAGTAAGGCTGTCCTTTAGAATTGAAGGAGCAATAAAGAGTTTTCCAGACAAGCAAAAGCTGAAAAAGTTCACCACCACTAGACGAACCTTACAAGAAATGTTAAAGGGACTTCTTTAGCTGAAACGAAAGGGTGCTAATTTGTAACAGGAAAATATATGAAAGTATAAAATTCACTGATAAATGTAAATATATAAAAGGTAGTGAATTAATCACTTACAAAGCTAGTATGAAGGGTAAAAGCAAAAATAATAAAGATAACTAACTACAATAGTTAAGGTATACACAAGATTAAAAGATGTAAAATGTCATAACAAAAACAACCATGGGGTGGGAAAATAAAATGTACAACCTGGGATGCATTTGTTCTTAAGCTGTTATTAAATTTAAATAGAATGTTATAAATTGTTATATATAAGATTCATGGTAACCATGAAGCAAAAACCTATAGTAGATACAAAAAACATAAACAGAAGGAAATCTAAGCATATCACTAAAGAAAGTCAACAAGTTACAAAGGGAGGAAGAAGAAAGGAATTACAAAACATGCAGAAAACAATTAACAAAATGGAAAAAACTACATGCCAATAAATGAATATTTTAAATGTAAATGGACTAAATTCCCTAATCAAAAAACAGAGTGGCTGAATGGAAAACAAATTAAGACCTAACTATTATGCTGCCTATAAGAGACTCACATCAGCTTTAAGATATACACTCAGACTGAAAGTAAAGGGATGGAAGAAGACAGTCCATGAAAAAGGAAACCAAAAGAGAGCTGGGGTAGTTATACTTGTATCAGGAAATAAAGAATTTATGACAAAGACTATAATAGACAAATAAGGTCATATATAACAGTAGAAGAGACAATGCAACAAGAGGATATAATATTGCAAATATTCAGCACCCAAAATAGGAGAGGCTAAATATATAAAGCAAACATTAAAAGACTTAAAGTGAGAAATAAACATCAATACATTAACAGTTTATGTGAGAAATAAACAGCAGTACAGTAAGAGTAAGTTAATATCCCATTTTTATCAGTAGATAGATCATCCAGATAGAAAATAGAATAGGAAACACTGGACTTAACCTACATGTTAGACCAGATGAACTTAACACATATTTACAGAACATTCCATCAAAAGCAGCAGAACACACATTATTCTCAAGTACACATGAAACGTTATCCAGGATAGATCACATGTTAGGCCACAAAAAATCGCTAATAAATTTAAGAAGATTGAAACCTTATCAATTTTCTAACCGCAGTGGTATGAACAAAGAAATTAAGTACAAGAAGAAAATTGGAAATTCATAAATATGTGGAGATTAGACAACATGGTAGTGAACAACCCATAGGTCAAAGAAGAAATCAAAATAGAAATTTAAAAAATGTTGAGACAAATAGAAATGGAAGTACAAAATACCAAAATGTATGGGATGCAGCAAAAGCAGTTCTAAGAAGGAAGTTCATAGCAATTAACACCTAAAGTAAGAACCAAGAAAGAGCTCAGATAAACACCTTACATTTACTCCTCAAGGAACTAGAAAAGAAAAATCTAAGCCCAGAGTTAGTAGAAGAAAGAAAATAACAAAGATCAGAGTGAAAATAAATGAAAAGAGACTAAAAAGACAAATGAAAGATCAATGAAATTAGGTGCTGGTTTTCTGAAATTATAAAACTAACAGAGCTTTAGATAGACTAATCAAGAAAAGAGAGAGAGAGAGGATTCAAAAATCAGAAATAAAAGAGACGGTACTACAACTGATACCACAAAATACATTACACCATAAGAGACTGTGAATACCGAGTATATGCCAACAAATTAAACAACATAGACGAAATGGACAATTCCTAGAGACATATACCCTACTAAGGGTGAATAACGCAGAAAAAGAAAATCTGAATGGATCGATAACTAGTGAAGAGATTATATTTGTAAACAAATTCTCCCAGCAAATGAAAGACTAGGACCAGCTGGCTTCACTGGTGAATTCTACCAAACATTTAAAGAAAAATTAATATCAATCAATCCCAAACTCTTTCAAAACATCTAAGAGGTGGGAGCACATCGAAATTCATATCATGAGTCCAGCATCACCCTAACACCAAAATCAGACAAGGACACTGCAGAAAAAAAAATACAGGCCATTATTCATAATGGACATAAATGCAAAAAAATCTTAATCTATTAGCAAACTGAATTCAACAATACATTAGTGGGTCATACAACATGATCAAGTGGAATTTATTCCAGGAATGCAAGGATGATTCAACATCTGCAAATCAATGTGATACACCACAGTAACAAAATTTAGGATAAAAATCACATTATTCCAATAGAGGCAGAAAAAGCATTTGACAAAATTCAAAATCCATTCATAAAAAAACCTCAAAAACTGGGAACAGGGGAAACTTACTCAACACAGTAATGGTAATATGCAACAGGATCACAACTAACATCATACTCAATGGTTAAAGGCTACAAACTTATCCTCAAATATCAGAAAGAAGACAAGGAACCCACTCTTACCACTCTTATCCAACACAGTGCTGGAAGCCACAACTAGAGCAGTCAGGCAAGAAAATTAAATTAAAAGGCATCCAAATGAAAAAGGAAAAAGTAATGTCTTCATTCTCAGATGACATGATATTATATATAGATAACTCTAGCAAGTTCACCAAAATTATTAAAATATATAATCAAATACTGTAAAGTTGCAGAATACAAAATCAATAAGAAAAAAATCAGTTGTGCTTCTATATACAAATAATGAGCTATCAAAGGGAAATTAAGAAATCATATTTACAAATGAAACAATGATAATAAAATACTCATAATAAGTTTGTCCAAGGAGGTGAGAGACCTGTACACTGAGAACTATAAGACATTGACAAAAGAAACTGAATAACATATAAACAGAAGATATTTCTGTTTGGAAAAATTACTGCTGCTAAGCTGTCCATACTACTCAAAATAATCTACAGATTCAATGCAATCCCTATCAAACTTCCACAGAAATAGAATAAACAATCCTAAAATTTATTTGGAAACCCAAAGTCCCTGAATAGCCATAGCAATCTTGAGAAAGAAGAAAGATGGAGATACTGCACTGATTTCAAACTATATTACAAAGCTACAGTAACCAATGGAACAGAATGGGTTACCCAGAAATAAACCCATGAACATATGATTTATTAACTGATGAGCCAAGAATACAATGGGGAAAGGATAGTCTCTTCAAAACATGCTGCTAAACAGCAACATACAAAAGAATGGAACTGGATGCCTGTCTTACACCATACACAACAATCAACTCAAAGTGAATTACAGACTTGAACATAAAACCTGAAACTACAAAATTCCTAGAAGAAAATACAGTGGGTAAGCTCCTTGACATTTGTCTTGGCAACGATTTTTTTAGATATGGTACCAAAAGTAATGGTAAAAAAACAACACTCAATAAGTGGGACTATATCAAACTAAAATCTCCTGCACAGCAAAGGAAACAACAAAGTGAAAAGGCAATCTACATAATGGGTGGGAGATAACATTTGCCAATCATTTATCTGATGAGGGGTTAATTTCCAAAACATATAAAGAGCACATTTAACTCAATAGCAAAAGAACCTAACAATCTGATTTAAAATGGGCAGAGGAAATAGACGTTCTTTCAAAAAATGCATAAAAGTGGCCAACAGGTACATGAAAGAGTGCTGAACATCACTAATCATAAGGGAAATGCAAATCAAAACCACATCCTCACACCTGTTAGAATGGCTACCCTCAAAAAGATAAAAGGTAGATGCTGGCTAGGAGATACAGAAAAGGGAACCTTTGTGAATTGTTTGTAAGAATATAAATTGGTGTGGGGACCATGGAAAACAGTATGAAGTTTCCTCAAAAATTAAAAATAGAACCACCATATGATCCAGCAATTCCACTCCTGGGTATTTAGTCAAAGAAACAAAATCATTATCTTGAAGAGGTATCTGAACCCTCATGTTCGATGCTGCAATGTTTATAATAGCCCAGGCATGAAATGACTTACATGCCCATCAACAGATAAATGGATAGGGTGTGTGTATATATACACAATGGAATACTATTCAGCCATAAGAAAAGGAGATTCTGCCATTTGTGACAACATGTACAGACATTGAGGACATTCTGCTCAGTCAGCTAAGTCAGAGAGAGCACACTGTTTGATCTTATTTATATGTGGAATCTAAAAAATATATATATATACAAACTCATAGGAACAGAGAGAAGATTGCTAGTTGTCAGGGATGGGGAATGAGGGTGGGAGAAATGGATAAAGGTGGTAAAAGATACAAGTTTCCTGTTATGAGTTGGATTACACTAAACTAAAAAGCCTCTGCATACTAGTTACAATAGCAAAGACATGAAATCAACCTAAATGTCCACTGACAGACGAATGGATAAGGCTACTGAGTGACCACGTGAATGGTAAGAAAGCAAAACAGGCTTATGGCTGATAAGGAGAAAGTCAGATACAAGGTCAAACCAGCCGCAACATTCCCTTAAACAAAAGCCTTAATCAGAGTAAGGCCCTAACTCTTCAATTTTGTGAAGGCTGAGAGAAGCGAGGAAGCTGCAGATTAGTTTAAAGCTAGGAGAGTTTGGCTCAAGAGGTTTAAGAAAAGTAGACACCTTCATACATAGAAGTGTCAGGTGAAGCAGCAAGTCCTGATGTAGACACTGCAGCAAGTCTCCAGAAGATCCAGCTCAGATCATTCGTGAAGGTGACTACACTGAACAACAGATTTTCAATGCAGATGAAACAGCCTTATATTGGCAGAAGATGTCATCTAGAAATTTCATAGCTAGAGAGGAGAAGTCAGTGCCTGGCTTCAACACTTCAAAGCACAGGCTGGCACTCTTGTTCGGAGCTAATGCAGCTGATGACTTGAAGTTGAAGCCAAGGCTCGTTTAGCATTTCAAAAATCCTAGGGCCCTTAAGAATTATGCTAAATCTAAATCTACTCTGTCTGTGCTCTATATAAATGGAACAACAAAGACTGGATGACAGCACATCTGTTTACAACATGGTTTACTGACTATTTTAGACCTACTGTTGAGACCTACTGCTCAGAAAAAAGACTTCTATCAAAATATTTCTGCTCATGATACTGTACCTGGTCACCCAAGAGCTCTGATGGAGATGTACAACAAGATTAATGTTTCTTCCACGCTTGCTAATACCACATCCATTCTGTAGCTCACGCATCAAGGAGTAATTTCATCTTTCAAGACTTCTCTTTAAGAAATACATTTTGTGAGGTTATAGCTGCCATAGCTAGTGGTTCCTCTGATGGATCTGGGGAAAGTAAATTGAAAGCAACCTGGAAAAGATTCACTGTTCTAGATGTCGTTAAGAACATTTGCAGCCCATGGGAGAGGTTAGAGCACCCACATGAAAAGGAGTTTGGAAGAAGTTAATTCCAACTTTCATGGAAGATTTTGAGCAGTTCAAGGCTCCATCAGTGGAGGAAGTAACTGCAGATGTGATGGGAAGAGCAAGAGAACTAACAGTGGAGCCTGAAGACATGACTGGTTAGCTGCAATCTCGTGACAAAACTTGAACAAATGAGCAGTTTATTCTTATGAATCATCAAAGAGCGTTTTCTGGAGATGAAAACTACTCTTGGTAAAGATGACGTGGAAACTACTGAAATGGCAACCAAGGATTTAGCGTATTACATCAACTTAGTTGATAAAAAATGCTATCCAACAGCATTACATGCTGCAGAGAAGTGGTTCATGAAAGGAAGACACAACCAACGTGGAAAACTTCCTTGTTGTCTTATTTTAAGAAATTGCCTCTGCAACCCCAAGCTTCCGCAACCGCCAGCCTGATCAGTCAGCAGCCATCGACATCAAGGCAACTCCCTCCATAACAAAAAGATTACGACTCCCCAGAGGCTCAGAAAATGGCTAGCATTTTTAGCAATGATTTTCTAAATTATGGTATGTGTGTTGTTTTTTTAGACATAGGCTATTGCACACTTAATAAATTACAGTATGGGGTAAGCATAACTTTTATATGCACTGGGAAACCAAGAAATTCGTGAGACTTGCTTGACTGTGATATATGCCTCATTGCAGTGTGGTCTGGAACCAAATCCGCAATGTCTCCAAGGTATGTCTATATTAAAAATGTATAAATGACTCCTCTGGAAGGTCCCTCCCGTGGTCTAACACATTTCAAATAAAATAGAATAAACCCCATATTCCTTTCTCGAGCTGTTCCCTCTGGAAAGTTCTTCCTCCAGACTTCCCCATAGTTATCTTCCTGCTTGTCATTCATGTATCTTCTCAAATGTTTCCTCCTAAGAGATGCCTTTCCTGAGTGCCCCTATCTAAAGTAGGCAGCACTCGGTCCATTGACACCACCATTTCATTTCATTTTTCTTAAAGCTTTCATCAAATATGGTATCATCTACTTTACTCACATATTGCCTTTCTATCTCCCTCCCCCATTTGACTCAAATGTAAACCCATAAAAGTAGGACCTCGTGTAATTTTTTAAGCATTGCTTCCCCAGTTCCTAAAACAGTGTCTGGCAAGTATCAGATACTTCTGCTGCTGTTGGCTTAAATGATGAAATAAAAGAGAGAAGAGAGGAGAGAGGGAGGGGGGAGGGAAAGAAAGGCTGGAGTACCCACTTGCTTGAACAGCTGCATCACAGCATAGCTCTGAATGAAGGCTGTGCCAATTCTGTTCACGTCAAGGCACCAAAGACCAAACTAGGACCCGGCACACAACCAGTGGAGTCAGTGCATGCACTCGTAGGCAGCACTGAACACACAGAATTATGAGGGAAGGCAGTGTTGAGCTGCTCAATCCAGGAATGTGCTAAGCACTTGTGAATGAGCCCACTGAAAGGTAAACATACGTCTGTGTAACTGGAATGCGGGGGAAGTAAGTTGCAAATCACTGTCTTTAAGGAACTGGAAGGAAAAGGGCGTGGAGAGTGACTTGCCACTACTTTACATCTCTCTACCTTCTTGCCTCAAAGCTGCCAGTGACTTCTCCATTTGAACCGGGAAAGGCAGAGCTATAGGTTGGGAAATGTCTGCTGAAGTAAGACCTGTCAGTCTAGCCAATCGTCACCAGTATCTGGAGGAGCATAAACTGCTCAGTCCCACAAGAGGGCTTCATAAATAACCGAGAGCTAAATGCACCAAATGCATAAGTGCTAACAATTCCTTTCATAGCATTAAGGAGTTGACCTCAGCGGCAGAAAAAGGTTCACAATGGGATGGGCAAGATAAAGTGTGTACCTAAATTCTGACAGGATTTTTGCCTTGTTTCCCACTGTCACTGTTAGCACAAAGCATGACAGGACAGCCTGAGATTTGCAGCAGAGAACACGGCAGAACTTACAAGCAGGAGATGACAATTTTTCTAGCCTCTACCACCAGGTAATCTTGCTGTTGTGCTTAGAAATCACGGCAAAGGGACTTAAAAACAACGTCTCCATATGCCATAGTTGTGAGATTATTCCTCAGATAGATTTCCTTGTCATTTTTCTTATGTGGGAACTCATTAGACACCTACAGGAAGAACATATGGAGGGAAACATAGTGCTGCTGGTAGAAAATGCCACATAATTGGGTTTTCACATTCTAAAAGATCTTGCTGCAAACAGCTGACTGGAAATAGGCATGGCTGCTCTTTCATGCCGTAGACAGTGATGTAACGCTCACGGTCCTGAACACGAGCACCAAGATTTTCAGCTGAAATAAGATATTCACTAGCCTCCTGACCTGAGGGGCTGTCTAATTTTCTTTCCCAACACTGAAAGTCTAGTTAGTGAGTTTCAGAAGTCTTTATTCCTCTGTGGGGAAGAGAAGCTGCTGAATTTCCTGCAGCTGTAATCCGTCTATCAACCGAAGGCTACTTCCGTTGAAAAGACAGAGGTGGTTTGGTGCGGTGGTTCAGAGCTTGGCACCTGCAGTCAGACAGACCTGGGTCCCAGTTCAGTCTCCACTGCTTGGCACACGTTATTTACAGTCTCTAGGTCCTAATTTTCTCATGTGCAAGATGAGGGCAGTAGCATCTAACTCTGCAGCTGTGAGAAGTTAGTGAAGTAATTAATGTCAAGGATGTTCCGGCAGGTTAAGTTGTTATCGCCATCATCATCATTACCGAGTAGTTTCCCAACTAATACATTTATTAAAAAAAAAAAAAAACACTTTCAACCTATTAGGCTCAAGGGTAAAACAGGAGGACATTCAGATAATGGAAACTTTCATTTTGTTCACCAGAGAGACCATTGCCAGCGTGAACAAATATATTTCCAGGTTCAAATCAAGTCAGACTGTTTTGAAAGAATTGTTTTGTTTTGACCGAGGCTTGACTCTCTGATAGTTGTAAGTAAGATTTGTTGCGTATTATCGTCACCTACTCATAGAGCATGAATCATGATCTATCAATCATTCTATCAGAAAACATTTTATTTTGGCAACTTGCTATTTTGGTAGGCAAGGTCTCTGCAGTGGCACTGTCCGTCAGGATGTCCTTCTGTAAAATGTAACACAAGATCTCTTCTGATTTTTTTTGCTGTTCGAGAGTTCTTTAATTAAAGCCCTTGGCCTTTCCTCTGTCACTGATGCTAATGGAGAGGTTTTATGAGAACAATAATCTCAGTTCTGACATAAGTAACAGGAAAAAAATCTAGATTTGAAAACCAAGCCTTCAGGTACTGTCTTACAGCAAATGTCCAGTTCTAAGATTACTATCTTCCTTGACTTACACTGGGCTTCTTCCAGAGCCCCAGCAAACTAGGTACTAAGTTTTGTTTCCTTCTTAAGAATCATTTTCAGGAAGCTGAGAACAGTAGAAATCTGGGAATTGTGTATTCAGTATGATAAATCTAAGCTTGGATAAGGGATGTGAAAGTAGGTTATCTTTTATGACTCTATGCTTTGATTAGATTATACAAGCATTTACCACATTTCCACTTTTTCAAAGCTTTGTAGGGATCGGCTCTAAGCAAATATGCCAGGAGACAAAACTTACTCAATTTTCTTCCCTGTCAAACGGATTGAAAGAATAATTGTTTCTAGTGACTCACCATGTAGATGAGTCTTGACTAAGTCAAGGAAACCAGATTTTTCAATTTGTCAGTCTAGTCTATGGAAAAGATACATACAACCATAGGTTTAAATACTAACTTGGGATTTTACATCAATAGTCACTGTACAGTTTCCCCGTGAACAATGCAGAGGTTGGGGGTGGGCAATCCTCTGCACAGTGGAAAATCTGAGTGTTAACTTATAGTTTGCTGTCCTTGTACACAGTTCAGTTCCTCTGTATCTGTGGTTCCGCATCCAGAGAATCACCCAACTGGGGATCATGCAGTACTGTAGTATTTACTACCAAAAAACCCCCCAGATCCATGTATGAGTGGATCCGTGCAATTCAAACCCATGTTGTTCAAGGGTCAACTGTATTTGACAGGTAGAGACAAGGCAACTGGAAGAAATGTTGGGGCTACTTCATCAGGAATCGTGAATCCAAAGAGAGTATGTCATCTAAAGGGAGGCGGTTAAATAGCCATCGGTGGCTTATTTACACATGCCAAGTAAAATACAGAATTAAATTATTCAAATAGTTTAAGCTAAGAAGTAACTTTGTCGTATCTTTTGCTCTTCAGGTATAAATCAGCCTGGCAAAGGCAAAGCAGTAATTGTATAGCATATCAAGAACACTGAACACTGCTTGTCTGAGAATGAAGGGATTTATAATTTGCTAATAGTCAAACAACGCTGAAAGCTGATTTTTATGTTAAATACCTTTTTCTATAAAAGTGTAGTTGTATTTAAAATTTATAGCATTGCTTATGGAAGCAAAAAGGATAATACCTAAGAAAAAAATGTCAGGATAACCATCAGCTCCATCATGTTACTGCAGCATAGAGCTGTTTTATAGATTTATTGTAACAGTTTTAAAAGGTCATTGAAATAGGAAGACAATTGTCAGGCTTGGCCCTTTAAGAATTTGCTTTCAGCAAAGTCCATTAAGACTTATGTTAACAGAATGTCTAGGACCAAGCCTATACTTAGACCCAGACCCATTCAATATTTTCACCCTTTTATGCTTATCTCTGAGTTTAGTTAATGATTCCAGTTGAGTCTGAGACCAGTCCGGCCAATATCTTGCCCAGATGGGCAGCCTCCTCATGGACCATGCGAAGGCCTAAAATACAATATACCTCATTTTCTAAAAGATATTCTGATTTTTAAAAAATCCTCTTCTATTTTCTTCTTAAGTATACTTGTATGTGTCACATTATACAGCATTATTTTTAGTTTTGGTAACAAAATCCCGGGTGATATCTACTGACAAATATTCAAAGTTCAGAAACCAGGAAAATATATAGAACACAAACAAATTGGAAAATTTCATGTCCGTGTTTCAGCAGGTGGTTCTGGACTCTCCTGGCTATACCAAGAGCCTTATAGTATTAATTTTTGTTTTCACTGTGCATTAGACAAAGGAAAATAATAGTAATTCTAAGTAAAAAGATGTTTAAAACAGAAAAATATCCCAGCAACATAATTGGGCGTCTGTGTGTGTGTGAGTGTGCCTGCACACGTAGAAACTACAAGCATCGTATACATAAGCAATAAACTCTCTATTGGGGAAGAACTATGTTAAACTGGGATTCCTAGCTGAAAGGTAGGTGGTCCTGCAAAGTCCAGTGGGACATGCGCAGTCACTTCCAGCTCACCTGGGACAAAGCTTGCTTGGTTTGCAAGCAGAGTCAGCGTGCAAGACTTTTACACATTCCCAATTGCAACGGGGCCTGAGTTCACTAAAACGGTCTCTGGTTGCTTCCATCAAAACAAATATGTATTCTTGAAGAACGCAGCTTGCCTAGTGGAACACCACCACAAGGCATATTCCTGGTGAATTCACTTCTGCATCTTTCACTATATTTCTATCATTTTCAGGAAAAAATGTCATGAGGCAACTAAACGCCTCTTGAACTTAGACTTAGGCCTGCTCAAGTTTAATTTAATTTCAAGCAATGATCACCATGCCACTGAAAGTGTGATGGGAAATATTAATGCGTCAAAACAGGAACACATTACATTTTATTAGATTTGGAGAAATCTGTTCAATTGGCAATAAACACGAAGGCTGAGTTCTCTCTCTCTCTCTCTTTTGTTTTTTTTTTTGTTTTTTTTACAAAAAGCTTTCTAATTTTCATCATTGGGTCATACAGTATTTACTGTATGGAATTTCAGTATCAATAATATTGAGCTGGCAATTTAATTTCTGTTCAGATCGTTAAAGTGGAGTCTTTGCCCAAACTAAAAGTCATAGAATAATTCTACCAATTTTTGACTCAAAGTGGTCTGTCTTCTAACTTTTATTATATAAAGTGAAATGCTGCCATTTCCTGGATTGTGTAAAAAATAATAATGACAGTGTTCAAAAGAGGTTTACTTTAGTGATGCCAAAAGGCAATCTGATGCAATTATGTGTTTAATTCAGGAGAAAAAAGATCCTACCCGTGAGCTGTGTGGTAAAGCAGCACACTTATTTTTCTAAATTCCTTATTGTCTGTATTTTTTCCTATTATCTACTTTGGCTAATACAACTCCAAATCTACCAAATTGTCTCATATAGCTGAGTTTCTAACACCTATTGTGGGATATTAAACAATAACAAAACAAAACCTCATCTTTTTTAAAAAATCCTAGAATTTGTAGGAAGGGTTAACAGCAAGCAGTTCATTTTTTTATTTTGGTGACAGTCTTTTGCAAAAGACCCCAAAGTGACATCAATAATTTGCATAATGCCTAGAGAAACTACAGTTTTTTATTTTCCAAAATGTGCATATTTTCTTATAATTGACAGAGTAGTAAAAAGTCCAAGAAGAATTTCCTTGCTTTGTCTCAAAGCTGGAATATTATTTAAATGTATTTTGTTTGGTGAATAGATATAAACTCACTCAACTCATTTGCAATAAAAGCTCTCGTGCCTTAAGCTGTTTTCCCAGTTACAGGCCTGTCAAGGTGACTTCTCTTTCTATTTCAATTACTCAGCTTTGCCATCGTTTAACTATTACGGTGATGGAAGGCTCGCACTGCCCTTATTTATGGAGGGTGGCATTCCACGAGAGAGCAATCTCCCCCACTGAGTGGGGAAGGAAATGTTACCTTAATGGATACCAAAAAAGAGATCCCACAAAACAGTGAAATGAGCAGATTCTATTTTGAAAGAAGATTTGGAAATCAGAAAACACTGATTATCTCTAATAAGTGAGGCACCATTACCAGTGACTGTTCTGTGCTTAGCTGGCTTTCCACCATTTAGTCAGGGAGGTACCAGAGAGACCCTCGCTTTTGTAAACTGGTGACCTTTTCCTTGTGCCCTTGAAAACAAGCAAGTAATGGAGCCTTTTAGATCTGTTTTGTTTGTTATTGTTGTTGTTGGTTTTTGTTTTTTTTTGTGTTTTTTTTGCATGGCGTTTAACTTGAAATACAATAAAGCTGGAGATGACATTTGGAAAGCGCTAATATATTTTGTTAAATGGCACTTTCAATAAGCTCTATAAGCTTCATTACCAGTCTCCCAAGCACAGTGGGCCTCAGATGTTTTGACCATCAGTCACCACTGCAACATACAGGAAAGCATTATCTTGAAGTGCTGTGGAAACGCACATAGTTACCACCAATTTAGATATTAATGAAAGACACTACGGGCTGCAGATCTGGAAAGAGACCACAGCAGTATTTTGCCGTAATTTGTGAAAGTGGTCAATGTTATTCTTAAACCCAAAGTCCATCAAAGGATAAACAGGAGTAGGTAACTGTGATATGCCTGGCGACTGCTCACCACGTGCCCGGCGCTGTCCTAAGGGCTCTCCCTGCATTCCCTCACTTAGTCCTCTGACCGCGCAGCGCAACCAACACCACAGCCCTTTTACAGGAAGAGGAACCTGCGCCCTCAGTTGTTTAAACACTTTGGCCTGATTCAAAGCTAGCACGCAATGGGCACACATCTACTGGTCTGCCTGCAGAGCCTCTGTGTCTAATCAGGACAGAAGACTTCCTCTTTTACTTTCCTTAATGTGTTCCTCTGCTTCGTATTAGAAATACTGAAATACAAACAAAAGCTGTGCTGGAAGGTAGTTGCTTTTATAGGGATGAAGCTGTTTCTTGTCAGTAAAATGAGCTAAAAACCCTAAGAAATACTGATAGAAGTATCTTTAAGATGGTGTAAACCTGTTTCTGTGCAGCTTTCTCCAGACACTGCCACTGCTCACAGCTCAGCAGAGTTAGAGGAGCCTTCCGGTTTTGAGAATGTGCCACACTCTTTATTTGGATGTTGCTGAGATCAACATAACGGGAAACCAAAAGAGTGGCACTGGGACTCTGGACCCTCAAGTGATCTAGTTCAAAAAATTCAGGTTAAATTCACTCTTTAAACTCTTCTTGTTAGACTGCCATAGTAGCATATCCCCTCCTTCTCTCAGGTCAGGAAGTCCTCCACCACTTGTCATACATCCCCCCCTACACACACATTCCCATTATCATGTTAGTAGGGAAACAGTCAAAGTGAGTGGGCCAGAAACCAAAGCAGCTGACAGTCTGGCCTCTGAGTACATGGACAACATTAAACATACATCTTCATAGCCTCTTGAACTGCTTTGCTCTGAGGGAAGACAGGAGTGTTACGGACAAAATGATTGGAGCTCCTTGAATGACCTTCCTTTCCAATAATACTTTCCAATAATACTAGAAGTCAGTTGGTCCCCAGGTCAGTATACAGCACATTTTAAAATATATTTTCTGGAAATACAAGCAAAAATAAACAAATGAGACCCAATTAAACTTAAAAGCTTTTTCATAGTAAAGGAAACTATAAACAAAACAAAAAGACTTTTGACAGAAAGGGAGAAAATATTTGCAAATGATGCGACTGACAAAGGCTTAATTGCTAGAATATATAAACAGCTCATACAACTTAACAAAAAACCAAACAACCCAATCCAAAACGGGACAGCAGACCTAAACAAGCAATTCTCCAATGAAGACAAATGGCCGACAGGAACATGAAAAAATGCTTAGTATCACTAACTACTAGAAAAATGCAAATCAAAACTACAATGAGGTACCACCTCACACCAGTCAGAATGGCCATAATTAAAAAGTCCACAAACGATTAATGCTGGAGAGGGTATGAAGAAAAGGGAACCCTCCTACACTGCTGGTGGGAATGTAGTTTGGTGCAGCCATTATGGAAAACAGTATGGAGATTCCTCAAAAGACTGAAAATAGACTTACCATTTGATCCGGCAATCCCACTCCTGGGCATGTATCTGAAGGAAACTCTAATTTGAAAAGATACATGCACCCCAATGTTCACAGACACAATATTTGCAATAGCCAAGACATGAAAATAACCTAAATGTCCATTGACTAATGATTAGATAAAGCAATTGTGGGATATACGTAGGATAGACTACTACTCAGCCATAAAGAAGTATAAAATAATGCCACTCACAGACATAGAAAACAAACTTATGATTATCAGGGGGGTGAGGGGGGAAAGGAGTGGGATAAATTGGGAGTTCAAGATTTCCAGACACTAAATGCTATATATAAAGTAGATAGACAACAAGTTTATACTGTTTAGCACAAGGAACTATATTCAATATCTTGTAGTAACCTATAATGAGAAAGAATATGAAAAGGAATATATATATATATATGTATGGCTGAACCATTATACATTATGGTGTATACCAGCAATTGACACAACATTGTAAACTGACTATACATCACTAAAAGAAAAAAATTCTGTAAAAAATAAAACATATACTTTTAAATATAAACAGTATAAAAAATACACAACATGATTTGAGATACATATATAGTGAAATGATTAAAGTCAAGCCAACTGACACATCTCACATAGTTACCATTTCTTTTCATAATGCACCTGAAATCTACTCTTAGTGTATTTCCAGTATTTAATACAGTATTACTAAGTATAGTCATCATGCTGTACATTAGATCTCTAGACTTATTCATTCTATATAACTGCAACTTTGTACCCTTTGGCAAATTGTTCTCATATCTCCCACCCCCCTTGCCCCTGGTAATCACTTTCTACTCTCCACTTTTTCAATTTAATTTTTTTAGATTCTATGTACAGTATTTCTTTCTGTATCTGGCTTATTTCACTTAGCATAACATCCTCCAAGCCCATCCACGTTGTTACAGATAGCAGGATTGCCTTCTTTCTCATGGCTGAATAATATCCTATTATAAATGTACAACAAATCTCCTCTATCCATTCTTCTGTTGATGGACGTGGGTTATTTCCATATTTTGGCTATTGTGAATAATGCTGCAATGAACATGGGGGTGCAGATATCTCCCTGAGATCCTGACTTCATTGCTTTTGAACATATACCCAGGAGTGAGATTACTAAATCAGATGGTAGTTTAATTTTTTAAACTTCCTATAGTGGCTGTACCAATGTACACTCCCACCGACAGTACACGAGAGTTTCCTTTTCTTCACGCCCTCACAGCACATTTTTCTAATTACTGGGTTTTGGTGCAGCATATTTCTCAATGATGTATTACACATGTGCATATGTGTATTGTGCCTATCTGTCACTGATCACTATATAGAAAGGTAGCAAATACTGATATAGCAATAGAGAAAATTGAGGATGGGGAAAAATGGATGCAAATCCTTGGTAACACAGAAAAGGGAAGGTCTGGAGATACATTTATTTAGATACCATTCGGTAATGTTGCTGCTTACCTACTTTTCTTATTCTCAACACTCTTAACTTTTGCAATTTGAGTCCATTTAAATCAATGAAGTTTTTTCTTTTGCAAACAACATAAGTGGTCCTAAAGCCCAGGACATTGAATTTGTAACATAAAAGGGGTTAAGTATGAGTCATTATACTAGCCAGATCACAAATTGTACCATTTAGAAAACCATTAATAAAGGGCAACCATCCATCAAACCACACAGCTGTCTCAAACCCAAAACAAAATATATCTTTATTTATGTGCCGCCCTGCTATTAAGTCAAATTCTGCTGGCTGTCTACCAGGTTTTTCTCTCTGCTTCTTCCAGTGGAATGTGAGAAGTCAAGTGCGTCCCCTTTGGGCTGGGCTTTAAAAGATGGTTTTCTTTATGGTCTCTTTTTCTCCTACACTGGTTAGCCTAGCCTGGCTGAAAACTCACTTCTACCATGCAGATGACGCCAGTGCCCACATGATGGTAGGGCTGCCCAGCTCCTCCCAACCACTGATAGCTTGGCGGAGAGGTACCCGCCAGTCTTGGACAGTTACAGGAAAGAAGCAAATTCCTCTTACTGAACCACTGACTTATCAGTCTCTGCAATATCAGTTTGGCTTTCACACCAATCAGTGTACCTTCCTAACTTGAAAACTGGAGCTACATCTACTTTAGACCGCATGAGTCAAATGCCTTGATCTTTAGCCTTCCATGTATATTACTGAGTTTGGTAGTTTCCTCATCCTCTTTTCTGCCTCAAAGGAGTTGACTCACCACCTTGATGTGACCACTTCTTTGTGTCATCTTTGATATCCAAGGTGCAGACAATTCGTATGCTCTCTGTAAGTGTGAGCAATTCAGATTTTAAGGTGTGGAGCCTTAACTACGTTTTTGTAGCACCAGCATTTACGTTCCTGTCTGCTTCTGCACAGGTCCATGTGATACTGGAACTAAGGTAGCTGTATTCTCCTCGTCACCCCTGTCCTGAAGCTGAAGGTCATGTTTCATTTCTCTGGGTCTTGGTGAGGACTGACAGGTGAGAATAGGGTTTTGTGAATTATTAGCTACTCTTGCTTGGGGGTAGGCAGGCCAGTTATAACTTCAGCTGAATTCTGTGAAGAACTATGCCCTGTCACTACTCATAATTCTTACTATTTTAACTTTGTCATACTATTCCATTTCCTATTTAATAGGGTAGTGGGATATATTTGATTGTAGATATGTTGGTTCTCTTTCTCTTTTAAATCTTTCCCCCAAACTCTAAGTTATCTGTATCTTAGAAAAACTTAAGCCTATATAATATTGAAGAATTGATAAGGTTTTACATACTTTTAATTAGTATGTGATTATTTTGCCAAAATAGGGAAAAAATCAGGAAAGTTTTTATAAAATTTCTAATTATAAACATGGAAAAAATAAAGATTCAAATATCCAAATAGTAGATTATCAGAGACCTTTAAAAAAATATAATCTTACTTCACTGTTCTAAATTCATGTACCTTTAAAACTGGGAAGAGAAAATCCACTGACCATCACGCATTGAGGGGGAATGCCCCTGTGGAAGGGGTCAATAGATGGGCTGAAGATAGCTGAGAGCTTGAAGTGACTGCTCTGCCAGGTGGTCAAGGGCCATGGCCTCTCAATGAAGGGAAGGGGAGGAGAAAAAGATGGTGACTGAAAGCAAGCAGATGAGTCAGCTCCTTAGATGTGTGAGGGCTTCTCAGTGTGTGAACCATAGCTTTGGCATCGGTGGAAAGAGACTGAGAGGAGAGGGGTCTTCCCAGGGAGGCACTGAAGTACCCCTTGGTGATCAGTGTGAGGGACGTGCACCGCAGCTGCAGGAAGCCTGGCTGGGAAACTCTGCTGGAATAAGCCATGTGAAACTAGCTCACCGACAGTGTGCGGGGGCCCGGCTCAAGTGAAAAGTGGCATTTCAAGCTTCGTACATGCACCACTGAACTGACATTTTGATTTACTATAATTCTTGGTAAGATTATATATTATCATTAGTTTCATTTGCCTGTTCTTGTCCCAGATGATCTCCTGAGTTCTTGCAGGTTGGATTAGGGAGAGGAAAAGCTTGGGTACATCAGTTGGATAACTTCGTAAATTAAGATCATGCTTATGTTTTGCTCCAGGTCTGGGTGCTCTAACAGGCCACCTATTAACTGGCATCAAATCCAGACTTGGCCTTAGTTTACTTCCTTAGAGTTTTTTCCCAAACCCCAAAGATGCTCGTTAACCTAGGAACGTGCTTCTCCCATAGGCGACCCTGCAAGTCAGTGAGCCACTTGAGATGGAACTCACCAACCCCTGAGCTGGCCAGAGTCAGTGCTGCTGCAATCAACTGGACCTCACTTGCCTGAGAAATCACCGTGCCAGTGGGGAAGCTAGGGCTGCGATGCTGCCCGGGAAGCCAGGAGTCTGTGGGTGTTGTTGCTAGCTACATACCCAGGTTTGCAAAGCAAGAGCATGATCCTGCATTGTATCAAAGTGTGTTCTGTAGCAATCTTTGCAGCCAACAGTGGTGTGATCTCTCTTTAGGGGTTTTGCTCTTTCGTGTGACCCTAAGGCATGTGGAAGATGCCAAGGAGACGAAATCAGCCTGGATTCTTTTGTAGCACAAGCTCTGCCAGAGCCTAGACATCTCCTCCAAACATGCCGAGGTCTCGGTTTTGCAGCTAGATCACTAATTCAGGCTGTTTTCTTTCGTGCAGATTTTCCCCTCAGGAGCTTTATTATTCATTTTCAAGCTTGGACTCAAAGGGCTTATTCTACCTCATTAGAAATTTCTTTGTGTGTTTTTTTTTAATTTTTATTTGAAGTGTAGTCAGTTTAAAATGTGTCAATTTCTGGCATACAGCATAATGTTTCAGTCACACATATAAATACATAAATTCATTTTCATATTTTTTTCATTATAGGTTACTACAAGATATTGAATATAGTTTCCTGTGCTACACAGGAGAAAATTCTTATTTATCTATTTTATATATAGTAGTTAAAAGCCTCACAGAGGGCCCTGGTTCCCTTTTTTCCTAGGAGACATTTTGGTCTTCCAAGAAGGGTACTCTTGCAAATACAAGCTCTCAAAAGAACAGCATCACTCAACTCCACTTGCCAACATCCCAGATCCTAATAAAAATTGTCCAGAGACGGGGGATGAGAATGTTAGAAGTAGCACTGGGAACCAGAACATAAATCAGAAGCTAAGATGTTTCATTAGGTAACTTGGAAATTTGGGAGAGAACGCATTTTATGGGGAAGAAAAGGTTTAATGAAACTTGGCACTTTGGGTCCCTTGCTCTGGTCTTACTAAAAATCACATGTGTGTCATCATCAACAGTATTTATAAAATGCATATTTGAGCAGGACATAGTGCTGAGTGTGATATGGAGTAAATGAAAAGACCCACCCAAAGCACTCCTAACTTTGGAGGAAACATCTTTATGGGCTAAGTTTTACATAAATCCTTATTTCTTATCTTCACTCATCTTAATTTTGTATCTCAGTCTCCAGTCTGCTTACTACTTAAAGTACTAATTCTTAATGTCCACAAAGCCCTCACTGTAGCTTTACTGTGACTAGGTAGAGTGTCTGGAAAGGAACACAATACATTTATACATTAATTAAGAAATGCCACAGGGCACAATTTAGAATAACGGGCAATTTACAATCTTGTTTGTGAATTAGCATTACCACAGTATCTCAAAAATTTACAGCCAAGGTAAGGTTGCTCTTGCCAGGGAATTCCAGATATATATGCTTAAGGACAGGAAACAGAGGAGAAGATAATTTATGGTTTCAAAGCCAAACAGCCAGTTGAGACAATTGTCAGTGATGCTTCTAAACGAGACTGTGAACACGGCTGTAATTTCTGTGGTTCAGGCAAGTGCAGTGCAAGGTATCTGGTGACATTTCAGAAGTTTTGGAACTATGCCAAGACTGCTCATTTCCATATTAAAGAGCTAACAGCTACTGTCTGCTGTGAAAGGATACATAGTTTTACCAAGACTTGCCGACAGGCCGCTTCTGCTACTGTTCTCTGCTTCTTCTGGATGGCAATGTCATTACAGAGCAAATTCTGGTGGCCAGAATATTGTATTCTATTTTATAAAGAGTTTCAGGAAATATGACACATTAGAATTGTGTCCTGTTCATCACAGAATCTTTGGGGGAAAAAACACCAAACAATTTAGGATCAAGGAGGCTTTTTTTCCCTATCAGTGTTTTAAAGAAAATGGGCATTTATGTGTGGTATTTGTAGTTAACTTGAATGAATTAGCTGGCAAGTAACATAGTGAAGAAAATAAATGCTTTAAAAAATGGCTTTCACATCATACTTCAACTGAGCAATATGTTTTGTCCAATAATATATTCTTCATAGTTTTTAACAAAAAGAAAATGACCAAAAATTCAAGTGAGGTCTAACTTACTGAATTGTGTGGTTGGTGGGTGTAATTTTTCTCTGGTGTTTAATCCTACCAATGGCGTCTCTCTCTGAGGTCCAGTGCTTTTTGCTCATGTAATCAATTACTCAGTTCTGCCCTTCCCAAATAGTGTTTCGTGCTCTGGTTTTCTCTTTTGACTCCGCCCTTTCTCCAACTCCCCGTTCAAATCTGCTCATACCTAGCTGTCAGAGTGGAAACGAGCTGCGTCCATCTGTTCCACATCTAGCCTACCCTATGGTGTAACTGACATAACAGCTTCATAATGTTCTTTCTTTGGAAGTATTTGTATGAGCTACAAAATTAATTTCTAATGGTGGAAAAAAAATCCACCCTAGGCCTGTTGGAGATTTTAGTCAGGAAGACTGAGTCACACTTAACTCACAAACTGGCTCTGCTGAGCATATGTAGGAATAGGGTAACCAACATGTATATACTATTTTTCACTTTACAAAGGCTTTTTCTTAATGTGCAAGGCATTGATCTTCACAATAGACCTTTGCATTACATATTATTAGAACCATTTTGCCGATGATGACACTAAGAAATAGTGAGGTTAAGAGGTTTGTTTATAAACAGCAGAAGTTGGATTTAAAGCTAGGTATTTAGACTCCAGAGTCTATGTTCTTTGCACTACAGCATTCATTGCCTTAATAATATTTCTGCTATTATTTCTATTAAAAAAAACAATTTTGACAACTAATGGCTTATAATTGAGTGGCTGGCATGTCCCAGGCATCTTCCTAGTATTTTGCCCATTTGTACATTTGAGCCTCGCAGCTCCATGTTATCCCAATGGTTTGAGGAGACAACTGAGACCAGAGACTTCTGGGAAATCTATTTGCCCATGGTCACACAGCTATGCTGACCAGAAGACATCTTCTCACATCTACATACAAATTTCATGACTCCCCTCCTCTGTCTCCCTAACTTATTCCTCAACCCCCAATTCAGGAGACATTAGGTCAAGGCCTTACTAGAATTCACAGGGGATTGCAGAAACCTTTGGAATTGTTCCTCTGTTGGCCGTCAACTTCTAAATCCCTGGGAAAAAAGTATGAATACAGATAATAAGAAAACAAAATTTATGGAAAGGCTGATCTCTGGGTCAGCCTTTCTGAGTTTTTACCTCATGCTTTATTCTCTCCCTTTCTGTATTTTTGAGATATATTATACTTGGGTCATAGTTCTCAGAGGTATTTGCTTATTTATTCTAATAGAAGGCAAAGAGGAGGGCTTCAACTTAATTTCACCATCAAAGTTCATTAACAACATTTCTGTTGTTAAACTGTTCTTGAATAACCTCCAATCTAAGTGACTACACAGTACTTTGCACTGAATGGTGTAAGAGCATGTAATTAGCAACTGTTACTACAACTGACATTTACAAGAGACCCTGGATACATTTTGGTAAAATTGTTCAGTTTGTATTTTCCATCATGTTTCCTTGCTATAATTATGCTAAAATGGTAGCCATCCATATATTGCTTGGGAATGCCTGCACGTGAGCCGCATATAATTACAGGTAATCAAGAAGCGAGCAAGAGTGATGTAGTGAGGTGATCTCTGGTATTTTGTTGTTATTGTAGTTAGAAGTCAGGTTTGAGTCCCAGGTTAGCCAGTGATTAACCTTATAAATTATAAGCTTCGGGAAATGACTTAATGCTCTAACCTCCTTTTACACATCTGTAAAGCAGGAAACACGGTTGCTTTGAAAAAGCAAATGCTTTGAATTACATTAGGGTCTTCGAAAACTAACTATAAAATATAATATATATGTGTTTTAAATCTGACCTCGAGATGGTAAAGGTGTCACTAATGCCAGCGTTATTCTACCAGTTCATAGCAAACACTACTAATTTATTGCAGTAGTCTTTTCAAGGAGTGTGTGTATACTTATATGCTTATTTATTTACATATTTATATTTATGTTCAGAGTCCTTCTCAATACAGCTTTCCAGATGGTCACTACCAATCATTCAGAGATGTATACTGGATAAACCTTCTTCCTCATCCTGGTCTAATTTAGCAAAGTTCATTTATACTTGGAGAAATGAATGTTTCATCCATCAAGTCAGCAAATATTTATTAAGTACCAGAAAATGTACTGGATGCTGGTGATTAAAAAGTAGAGCATATTTCTGATCTTCGGGAGCCTCTCAGTCTGATGGAAGAGGTGGTGAAGGAGTTAGACATGATAGACATGATTATAGTAGGATGACTAGTGTCACACTGGAGGAGGCAGAGAAGGAAAAGTTTATTTAACCCCCTTGAGATTACGGATTTGATTAAGGCAAGCCTGGGGGCTGTGTGTGGGATTTTGAGGGGCTGTGTCACAATGTTCACCCTTAGATGCACAGTAATAAGGAGAACGTCCAGTGCCATGAGGTAACAGTACTAAGCATGCGAAAGCCATGTCCTTAAATTCCAAATTTTCTTGAACCCTATACTGTGGATCATGTAAACTCTGAATGAATATTCAGTAGTGAAAAGGTGTTAGGATTGTGACAAAGAGGTTATTAGAAGAATAAAGATTAAAAACCAAACCAAACAAACATAATGAAAGAGCCAACTTTCAAAAGCAGACTCAGATGACAGTAGATTCTGGGGAGCACAATTAATCTTTCCAATAAATGAACAGAGAAATAAGGTAATTAAAGACCAGCATTGTGTAAGAAGACCTCTTTTTTTTGTGCAATAGCTGGCCCTGTTACAAAATTAATTTGTAAAAGAAGCCTAGAACTTGACAAATGTTTGTCAGATGTTAGGTTCAAGAAGAACAAACTATGCCCAAAGTTAGCAGAAGGAAGGAAATCATAAAGATCAGAGAGCAAATAAATGAACAAAGATCAGAAACACAGTAGAAAAGAACAAAATAAGAGCTGTTTTGTTTTTTAAAAAAAGATAAAATTAGCAATACTTTAGCTAGAATAACTACGAGAAAGAGAGAGAAGACTCAAATGAATAAAATCAGAAATGAAGGAGAGACATTACAACTGATACCATAAAAATACATACGGTCAGAAGAGACAGACAATTATGTGCCAAGAAATTAAATAACCTAGAAGAAATGAATGAATTTTTACAATATACATCCTCCCAAGACACAATCATGAAAAAACAAAATTTGAAGAAACTGATAATTAGTAAGGAGATTAAATCAGTAGTCAAAAAATTGCAACAGAAAAACCTAGGATCAGATGATTTCACTGGTGAATTCTATCAAATATTTAAAGAATGAATGCCAGTCCTTCTCAGACTCTTCCAAAAATTCTAAGAGCAGGGAACACTCTTAACCATTTTTACCAGGTAGCATTACCCTGATTCCCAAGTCAAATAAGGACACTACAGGAAAAGAGGAGTGCAGCCCAATATACATGATGAATACTGATGCAAAATTTCTCAACCAAATACTAACAACCAAATTCAATACCACATAAATGAATCATACACTATAACCAAGTGTGATTTACCCCTGGAATTCATGGATGGCTGAATGCATGTATAAAAACCATATGATCATCTCAATAGATGCAGAAAAACCATTTGACATAACATCCTTTCATGATAAAACACTCAACAAACTGGGTATAGAAGAAACATATCCCAAAGTAAAATAGGCCATTATGGTAAATCTGCAGCCAACATTATACTCAATGGTGAAAGACTGAAAGTTTTTCCTCAGATATTAGGAGCAAGACAAGGTACGTCCACTTTCACCACTCTTAATGTACTACTGGAAGTCATAACCAAAGCAAACAAACGAGAAAAAGAAATAAAAGGTATCCAAATCAGAAAAGTAAAATTGTCTCTGTTTACATATGATATAATTTTATATATTAAAAATATTCCTGAAGACCCAACCCAAAATCTTTTGGAACTGATCAATGAATTTAGTAAAGTTATAGGATGTACAATCAATATGCAGAAGTTAGTTGTGTTTCTGCACAGTAACAATGAAGTCTCTGAAAAAGAACTAAAAAATTCTATCCCATTCACAATAGCATCAAAAACAAAACTTAGGAATAAATTTAACCAAGGAAGTGAAAACCTGGACTGTGAAAACTAAAAGATTTTGATAAAAGGCGTTGACAACACAAATGGAAAAATATCCCGTGTTTATGGTCAGAAGAATATTGTAAAATATCCATAATATTCAAAGATATCTATAGATTCAATGCAATCATTATCAAAATTACAATGGCAATTTTCACAGAAATAGAAAAAATCCTAAAATTTATATGTAATTACAAGAGACTTCAAATAGTCAAAGAAATCCTGAGAAAGAAGAACAAAGCTGGAAGCATCACACTCCCTGACTTCAAACTACACTACAAAGCTGCATCAAAACAGAATGTGCTGGCATAACACCAGACACATGGATCAGTGAGACAGAATAGAACCAAGAATAAGCCCACATATATGCGGTCAATTAATTTATGCTAAAGGAGCCAATGAATGTACAATGGGGAATGGATAGTCTCTTCAATTAACGGTGTTAGGAACTGGACAGCCAGATGCAAATGGAAGAACTGGATCCCTACCTTACACTATACACAAAAATCTACTCAAAATGAATTAAAGACTTGAATACCATAAAACCATAAAACATTGAGAAGAAGACATAGAGGGTAAGCTTCTTGACATCAGGCCTGGCAATGATTCTTTGGATATGACACCAAAAACTAAGACACAAAAAGCAAAAATCAACAAGTAAGACCACATTAAACTAATAAAGCTTCTCCACAAGGAAGGAAACAAGCAACAAAATAAAAAGACCACCTGCAGAATGGAAGAAAAATACCTGCAAATCATGTATCTAATAAGGGGTTAATATCAAAAATAGAAGGAACTCATTCAACTCAATAGTAAGAAACTAAACAATCCAACTTAAAATGTGCAGAGGAACCAAATAGATGTTTTCCCAAAGACGACATACAAATGGTAACAGACACATGAAAAGAGGCTCGACATTACTTATCATGAAGGAAATGCAAATCAAAACCACAATGAGATAGCACCTCACACCTGTTAGAATGGCTAGGACAAAAAAGAAAAGAGCTAAGTGTTGGCAAGGATGCTGAGAAAAGAAACCTTTTGTGTACTGCTGGTGGGAATATAAATCGATACAGTTACCAAGGGAAACAGTATGGAGGTTCCTTAAAGAATTAAAAATAGAGCTATCACATGATCCACCAATCTTCTGGATATGTACCTAAAGGAAATGAAAACGCGATATCAAATGGATAGCTGCTCTCCCTTGATTATTTCGGCATTATTCACAATAGCCAAGAACTAGGAACAACCTAAGTAAGTGTCCATCAGTGGATGAATGCATAAAGATGTGGTACTTATATACAGTGAATGTCATTGAGTCATGTGAAAGAATGAACAACATGGACAACATGAATGGATCTTGAAGGCGTTACACTGAATGAGATAAATCAGACAGCAAAACAAGTATTCTTTGGTATCACTTACTTAATGGAAGTTTAGAGAGCTAAAATGGTGGAAACAGTAGAACAGTGGTCACTGGGGACTGGGGGGGGGGGGGCACTGGGGAGACGTTATTGAAAGGTACAAACTTGCAGCTAGAAAATAACCAAGTTTTGGAGAGCTAATGTATGGCATATTAATTATAATCAACAATACTGTATTATATACTTCAAAATTGCTCAGAGACTAGATCGTAAATGTTCTTATACCAGAAAAGAAACAATTATGTGACGTGAGAGAGGTGTTAGTTAAAGCTAGGGTGGTAATTATACAGCAATATGTAAATGTTTCAAATCAACATATTATATACCTTAAACTTATATAATGTTTGTCAATTATATATCAATTTTTAAAACAGTATTACATTGTAGTATATGCTAGACGGCAAGGATACAGATAGGAGCTACACCATCCCTTTGATGTCAGTGTGTTTATGGGAGAGGGAGAATTCAAATCAATAAATAATTGTTATTAACTTCTACAATTCATTGTAATAGATATTGGATGAGAATTTTCCACTGCGATTCATACATGTCCTTGCGCCCCTCCTCTTTCTCACAGCTGTTTTCTTCCTACCCTTTTCGGCATAGAGATATTGGTCTCTAACTGGGTAACACCCCCTTCTCCATTCTCTCTCAGAAAAATCTAATTGCCCAGTGATTGCTAATCCACAAGAAAGAAACACTCCTTTTGGGAAGAAACTTCTTTTGACCAACTGCTGTTGGAGAAATAATTAAAAACAAAATTTTCTCCCAGTGCAGAAAACCTCACAAGGATAGTAGAGAAAGAAAAGGTTTATTATTAAATGAGCATTAAACCAGACTGTGATAGGTACTACAGGCGATTTCGAAGACAAGAAGAAACCTCACCCTTTTACATGGGTGCGCAGATGCAACCATTCCTTACATGTCCTAAAAAAGAAGTAACTAGCCAAGTCAGATACTTGTTGGCATCATTTGTCACACATAGCTCATCCTAAATTCCCCTGGTATTTGGGATGAGCACCTTAGTTGCTTTTATACCAAGGGAAAATAAACTTCTCGTATATTTATAAGAGGTGGTTTTGCAACTTGGAGCCAGGCACTTGCTAAAGTTAGGCTCCCGCCCTCCCAGCAGACACAGGAGGGGCAGGGGTGCTGTCTTCCTTGATGTCTGCATTTCAAAGAGATGGCTCCCAGGTCCTTGAGAAAGACATTCTTCGGTCATAAAGCTGGGCACGACGCTTAGTAACTTATTAAAAGATTTACATGCATTTCAAAGAGACGGAGAAAAGAACTTAAGTGTTCTAAAATAAAGTTTCCAAAGAAAGGGAGAAAGAAGAAGTCTATTTCCAAAATGGAACATTAAGCCTTTTATTTTTAATTTATGTTTGCCTTTACACTGCTCTTAAAATGAGCTGAAAATTATGTAAACCCACTTGCTAAAGTCCTATAAAATTACCACCCATATTTCTCAAATTAGAAAGCTCCTTTGGAGCCTTCTTTTGCTAAACTTTTTTTTTTTCCCCAAAAAAGTCTTGTGTTAATGGGGCCGTGATTGATTTTCTTCCATACTAGCTGTCAGGTGCAGTCACACTGTCCTTAAAGTGTAGCTCAGACTGACTTAACAGGCTTTCCATAGATTGTTATCAATGCCTAGAAAAATATTCCTGCAGACATCAGAAGTTCCGCTGTTCTCATGTCTAGACTTGACTCTAGCTGCCACCTCCAAGATTAGCTCAGTTTGGAGATTCTCTTACAGCATCATTCCCAGTGTCCCTGCTATGTACCCAGACATCCCAGAGGTGGCATTCTGTCCCTCGGGGCAGATTATGTGTCTGGCGTTTGGAATGATGGACAGGTCCATACTGCATCAGTGACATCAGCTTAATATTAGGATAATCCTGTTTCTGAATTTCTCTGCAATATTCAAAATTCTAGCTGAAATCTGCTATTGTACTCTTTTTCTCCCCCTCCTCTTTTCTTTCCTCTTTATTTCCTACCAACAAAGTCCTCTTCACTGTTAATGCAGAGCAATTTCATGACAGCTTTTGTCATCTTGAAGGCTGCCAACACATGCCTGCGGGGCTTACCTTTTCCCTGGGGCTTAAAACTGTGCTTCCTAATAAAGGCAACTTTCTCTTAAAGAATTCTTATGCCACCTTTTAAGTTAATATAACTAAATTTACTTATTTGAAAATGTAGTCATAGAAGACTATAAGGTCAAAACAAATCAAGCAGAGGAACGAGGTTCTAAGGGGAAATAAGCTGATGTTGAAACAACTGTAAGGTTACTGTACGAAATTCATTCTAAGGTCCTGTATGTTTCTTGGAGGAGGATCCAGTATGTTTGTGCTGTGGAAGTATTTTATGCTCTAACCCAGGGAGAGGTGTGCACAAGGTACCATAAGAAAAGCAAGTGGCCAACTAGGGCTACAGGCTCCAGGAAAGTCAGGAATGCTGATTACTCTCAATGGGACGAAATACTTGAGCACATCAGATGTAGAAGCCTGGGGAAGGCATTTCTAGGCAAAGGCATAAAATAACAATACTTCTGGTGTGTGGGTTCAAGCAACATCAAATAAACCAAACATGGATTAGAAAGCATGGTAACAACGGGTGACTGATGAGGCTGGAAAGTGTGAACGGGTGTGCATGCATAAAACAGGGCTTAGAATTTATCCTGCAGTCGGGGTGGGTGGGGGAATTACTGAAGACTTTAAGCAGGAGAGAGATCTAAAGAGATATATATTTGAAAAAGTTCTTTCTTAATAGTCTACCAATTATGAGTCACTGTCTAGAAATTATTTTTTAAAATGTTAGTTAAGTATAGTTGACTTAATGTTTTGTTAATTTCTCGTGCTCTACACGAGAAATTAACAAAACATTATTTATACATATATATTCATTTTCGTATTCTTTTCCATTATAGGGCATTACAAGGTGTCATAAATTATTTTTGAATTAATTTTCTCTCAATTCATAAACAATTCTCTACTTGGAAAAAGGGAGAAGGAATTTGTGCGTGTGCGTGTGCGTGTGTGTGTGTGTATTTAACCAGGAGTAGCAGTTATAAACATTGTTTTTAGATAAGAGACAAATTTCACATTGGTTTGAGGTAAGCTTTTTGGTTATCAATAGATACATGAACCACAATTTTCTTTTCAGTTTAGTTCTTATGTCAAAACCAAAAGCATCTACAGTATAAGTAACAGGCATTTGTTTTAAAAAATACAGGTGCATGCGCTTATAGTAGGTGATTTATTGGGGTTAGGTTTTGGACAATTCACAGATGACTGGCACCTTATTTTCTGGAATTCCACAAGAACATGCCTTCTCTTTGCTAGGAGATTAAATTATTGATTTACTAGGTATTGTTAACCTAGCAGATTGAAAGCTTGTAGCCATGAGAAAGCTACTAAATACCCTCTAACATGAGATACTATATTTGAAAATTCCATAATCTTTCCCAATTGCAATTCGATTAAAAAACCCACCAAATAAACAAGATCATTTAATACATTCTGTTCCTGCAAATGGTTAATATTTCGGCACCTTCGATGAAGTGAATTAATGTGATCTTACTCATGGTAATAGAAAATACTGCAAGAAGTTGTTAACAATTATCACATTCAAGTAAGAAATAGGATGCATGTGATTATTTGATCTGTTCACATTTCAAAGAAATTCTGGATTAGCTAGAAAAAAGGTTAGCCAGGAGGACACTGTGAACTTATTTAATTCAAAGGGCTTAAAACTTATTTATAATGGTGTAATGGAGTTGTGGGGAAGAATTACCTGAAGAGACCAAAATCCAATGGGGGGGGGGGGGATTGGCTCAAAAGTGACACAGACGCGGAAGGAAATTCATTTACACTGACATGCTATTATGTCTGAGATTTGTATTTCGACTTCCTGACATGTTATGCTAAATTTGAGCTAATATCTCATTTAAAATGTGTTTGTGAGGTAAAGTGAATTACAATAGCATGTAAAGGTAAGAATTAATGGTATGCTAGAAAAGAACATAACTATGTCATAATTCACTTTTTCTTACTGGTTCCTGTTGATGAGAAAAACATTGAGACAAAGATCCTAGCCATTTGTGTTCTCTTAAGAGACAACTATTTCTTTAATCGATCCCCAGTAACAATTTGGATCACATTTGAATTAAATCTTTCTATAATGTTTAAAATATTAGGAAACATAAAGATATGACATTTGTAGACATAGGGCATCTGATGTGGGCAGTAATCATTGATTTTGATTATAAATTTATGTTCTTATTGATGTAAGATTAGTAGTGTTGCCTATCACATTTTAGTGAGCAATGGAGTAAACAGAGAAGTCTCACAAAGCCTAAATGTGAGGCTAGACAGATACTGTCAATTAGCACCTACAACACACAAATGTGGGTTACTGGTGTGTCAGATTATTGATCATTTCAGCTCCTGGGGCTGGGAGGGTTTGGGATAGCTGAAGCCCCAGGATAATGAGCAAGTGACACCTCTCTTTGCCCAAAGTGACTATGCAAATAGTATCACTTCATTCAAAAGTTTGGGAAGCACCGCAAAAACATTTATGGTGAAGATGAGAAAAGCTAAGGCGAGAATGGCTTTTCTAGTCAAGATTAATGGGAAGAATGAAAGACCCAAGGGTGAGTCTTGTCATGTAAAGTGACTCCAGACATCACCAAATGTCCTCTGGTGGCAAAATTACCTTCTGTTGAGAACTACTACTGTAGGCTTTTCCAGAACAAAAACCCATTACCAAATGGGAGACCGTTAACAGCCACTTTGTACCAGCCTTTATGAGTTACAAAGGATCAAGATCTCCAAAGAGATGCCATCCCTGCCGGGAAAAAGCAAAGAGCACGGGCTGTGGAGAAGCAGGGCTTTAAATTTTTTCCCCTTTAGTGAGAAATCTACCCTAGCATCATTCCCAGATAAGGTCCTTATACTTCACCTGTTCCTGTCAGCACTTTTCGTCAAGCAATAGTAGGGAACCCTTAAGCTCTTTCTGGTGTCCATCATAATGACTAACACTGGATTCTGTCCCCACTGTTGCTGTATTACTGTCATCATTTTAGTTCCCTTGGGTAAACTGAATTACTGTTTTGATTAACTGATTAATGGATCTCTGAAATTAACTGTATTTAAGAGTGCCATGTGTACGAGACTGAGGATAAATTACAATAACCTTAGATCACTTGGAGCTGAAGTAAGATAAACATTGTGACACATTTTGCCATTTTGAAACAGAAATGTCTACCGTGAAGTCAGTTTAGTTTGCCTTACTATGTGCTTCCTGAGTTTTGCTGCAGATTGTGCAGCAACAAGAAAACTGGCAATCAATCCCCCTGCTGTGCAGTATTGGCTTCTAAAGCAGAATCAAGCCTATCCCCTCCCCAGGTCCCGTGAGTGCATCCTTGCATCCTCTGGGGCTCACATCTACTAGGAAACAGTAGAGAAGGAAGCTGAAGATTGTACACAGTGGGATACAGGATTCTGATATATGATTTTCTTATATCAAATACTGTAGATAAGAGGGAAGAAAGAAAGATATATGTGTGTAGTACATGCTTGAAAATGTGGTCTTTCCTGTACTAAACCTATATAAGGAAGAGATGCAGACTGCTGCACCAAAAACAGTTTATTTCTGTTTCTGATAGAGAACTGAAGAGGGTGGGAAGCCATTTACTTTTGTTCAGCAAAGTCACATCAGATGAATTCCTATGAATCAACACAAGTGAGCAGTGTATTTGTTTTTATGTCTGTTTACTTTCAACCTGACAGTAGTAGTTTTATAACAGCCTAATGACCGAGGAGCAGAGTGAAGGGTCATCTGTATTTTCTTTTTACTGACAATCTGAAGCCAGGTTACTTTTCCTTATAAAAAAGAAACAAAGTGATGTCACTGAGATGACAGAATAGGTGCTTCCTGACTTCAGGCCCACTCACAACAAGACAAGTTAGCCACTATCCGTAGACAAGACACTTTTGGGCAAGTCTCGGAACCCACTCCCTTGGGCCACAGAGACTGAGAAGGATCACATTAGAAGGGAAAGAAGAGAGGTTTCACTGTGACGGCATTGCCCCTTCCCCAGGCTGGCACAGCGCCACACTGAGAAGGGCCCCCCTTGGCCTACAGTTTCTCCAGCGTGCGAAAGAGCACCCAGGGTAGACATTCTGCGTCTTGTGGGATGCTTTCTAAGAAGGGCCCCTTGGATCTTGCCTCCCAGGCATCGCTGGGCGTGCCGGCACTACCAGGGCTCAGACAGAGATGGAGAAGACGGGCACAGCTTGTAGTGGCCAGCGCACGAAGATTGGCACACCGCATCTCTCCCGGTGGCAGTGCCCAAGCAGAGATCCCAGCGGTGCCCCCCCGTCAGGCCACGTAACTCAGTTAGCAGTTCTGCCTGGTTTGGGCCGCCAGCCAGCAGCCGTATCTGCCCTGGAGCGAATACTACAGCCCCGCCCAGACAAGAAGGCAAGTCACCAGCCCTGCCCAACTGCTGAGCGTGGTCTCCGGTCCCGCCCCGCCGGGAAGCCTGGCCACAGACGCCACGCAGCTGCGGAGCGCGCTCTGTGGCACGCCCCGGAGGGGAAGCAAGCAGACCCGCCCAACTCTTGAGCAAAACTTCCCGCCCCATCTGATCGGGAAGTCCAAACAGTGATCCCAGCCAAGCTCGGGGCCCATCCAATGGAACTTCCCAACAACAGAGTCCAGCCTATGGCCCTGCCTGATTCCTGAGCGCGGCCCACGGCGCCACCTAACCAGACAGCCGCGACAGTGGCCCTGCCTAGCCAACACGCAGGCAGCCTCCAGCCACACCCGCCTGCAGGGCTCGGCTGGAGGCCTGCCGGGCCAGGGAGCTTGGCCAGCGACCTGCTCAGCCGCAGGGCACAGTCAGCACCTTCCCAATGGGGAGCCCAGGCTGTGGCCCAGGCTAACTTCAGGGCACAGACTAGGGTTCTCCCGACTGTGGAACAGCCTGATACCCTGTCTGATCATGCAGCTCTGCTTGTAGCCCTGCCTCAGTGCAGACAGTTCCACTTGGGAAGCCCAGCCTAAGTCCCACCTGACCGGGAGAAAAATTATGGAGCCCAGCTTGCAGCACTGTTTGCAAACACCAGCCAGGGGAACCGCCCTGCCAGGGAACACAGCCTGTGATCCCGCCCAGCCAGAGGTGACTGTAAAGTCCAGCCAGTGGTCCAGCTTAAAACAGGATGTTTATCTATAAGATATTTTATGTAGCCTCATGGTAAGCACAAAGGAAAAACCTGTAGCACGAAAGACTAAGATAAATGAATCAAAGCAAATCACCACAGAAAATCGTCTTATCACAAAGGAAGACAAGAAGGGAAAAAGCATAAAAGTAGCTATAAAAGTCAGAATACAATTAACCAATGGTAATAGTAAGTCCATACCTATCAATAGTTACTTTAAATGCAAATTGATTAAATTTTCCAATCAAAATGAGTGGCTGAATGGATAAATAAATAAGATACAGTGATATGCCGCCTACCAGAGACTCATTTTAGCCATAATGACATGCAAAGACTGAAAGAGAAAGGATGGAAAAAGCTATTCCAAGCAAATGCTAACTAAAAGAGACCAAGGTTAGCTGTACTTATACCAGACAGAATTTAAGCTAACAATGGCCACAAGAGACAAAGAAGGTTATTAGGTAATGATGAAGAGGTTAATTCGTCAAGTAAACTTAACAATCGTAAATATTTAAGGATCCAACATCAGATCACCTAAATATATAAAACAAATACAAATGGAACTAAAAGGAGAAATAAACAGCAACACAGTAATAGTAGAGGACTTTAATACTCCTCTATCAACAATGGATAAACAGAAAATCAGTATGGAAGTAACAGATTTCAACAACACTATACACCAAATGCACCTAACAGAAAAATACAGGACACTCTACCCTGTAGCAGCAGACTATGCATTCTTTACAAGTGTACATGGAACGTTCTCCAGGATAAATCAGGCCATAAAACAAGTTGCAACAAATCTGAGGAGATGGAAAAGTTACTTGATATGGTTTCTAAATATAATAGCTTGAAAATAGACATAGGAGGAAAACTGAAACATTTAGAAACATGTGGAAATTAAACAAAACACTCCTGAACAACAGATGCGTCACAGGAGGAATTTTAAATATATATAAAGATATCTTGAGATATCTAAAAATAGAAACACAACATACCAAACCTTAATAGGATGCAACAAAAATAGATCTAAGAGGGAAGTTTATAGCTACAAAACCTACATTAAGGAAAAAAAAAAAAAAAGATCTCAAACAACCTACCATTATATCAAGAAACTAGAGAAAGAAAAAACTAAGCTCCAACTTAGAAGGGAACAGCCAAGATCAGAGAAGAAATTATGAAATAGAGACTAAGAAGACAATAGAAAAGATCAATGAAATGAAGTTGTTTTTTAAAAATGATAAATTAGAAAAGCCTTTAGTTAGACTTCATCAAGGAAAAAAAAGACTCAATTAAAAGAGGAGACTTAATACCACAGAACTGCAAAGGATCTTAAGAGACTACTCCAAACAACCATATGCCAAAAAACTGGACGAAATGGACAAATTCCTAGTAACATACAACCTACCAAAACTGAATTATGAAGTAATAGAAAATCTAAACAGACCAATAACCTAGAAGGGAGACTGAGTCAGTAATCAGACACCTCCCAACAAAGAGAAGCCAGGACCAGACGGTTTCACTCGTGAATGCCACCAAACATTTAAAGAATTAACGCCAATGCTTTGCAAATTCTTTCAAAAAATCGAAAAGGAGAGAACATTCCTAAACTCATTTTATGAAGCAAGCATTAGCCTGATAACAAAGGCAGATAAGGACACAACAAGGAAATTATGGGATAATAGCCCTAATGAATACAAATACAAATATTCTCAACAAAATATGAAAACTGACTTCAGCAGCACATTAGAAGGATCATACACCACAATCATGCAGCTTTATCCCTGGGATGCAAGGATGACTCAGCATATGCAAATCAATAGATGAGCTACACCACATTAATAGAATGAAAGATAAAAACCACATGATCTTCTTAATAGATGCAGGAAAAGCATTTGACACAAAATAACATGCTTTAATGATAAAACCTCTCAATAATTCAATATCAAAAGACATAATTCAACATAATAAAAGCCTTATATGGCAACCTACAGCTAACATACTCAACAGTGAAAGTTTGCAAGCTTTTCTTCTAATATCAGGAACAAGACAAGGGTAGCCACTCTCACCAATCTTATTTAACATAGTATTTGAAGTTCTAGCCAGAACAATCAGGCAAGACAAAGAAATAAAAAACATTCAAATTAGAAAAGAAGTAGAACTATTTGTTTGCAGATGATACGGTCTTACATACAGAAAATGCTGAGGACTCCACCAAATCCTGCTGAAACTAATAAACACAGCATCCATTATAAAAGCCATCCATCTGGAATAACCATATTGATGACTGTATGACACAGCTACTAGCAAAACCACCAGATAAGGAGGTATGCCACCCCTACCAAGAAAGTTTCTCTTTTAGAATGGCCTCAGTCACCTAGATAAACTGACTACCTGAAGGAGACTCTTCTCCCTTCCTGAACCCTAATTCTTAACTCTGTGCTTTTAATTAGCCGACAGAGTTAACCTGTGAAACCCTAGACACCCCCACCATTGAACCTTAATAAAGGCAGAGCCAGGTCTACTTTCCTCCCTCCCCCTCTTCCTTCTCTCTCTCTCTCTTTCATGATCTCACTGTGATGGCTCTCAGGCACACCATATACCCTCCAGGATCTATGAGTAATAAATCTTGTTCCTCAAAGTTCCCTGATGATATTTGATAAAGTGTGTCCTGCAATCATAGTAAAAAAATTACAAGGGCTGGTCCAATCACCACATTGGCCCTGGAGTGGGAAATGTCTGTGGGGGCTTGCTACAAGTATTATGAACCCAGATAAGCACCTCAGGCATTCCTGTCAATAGGCTGAGACTGACACAACACCAACACATAGAATTCAGCTCCTTTTTATACACTAACAACAAATACCTGAAAAAGAACCCAAGTAAACAATACCATTCACAATAGCACCAAAAAACAACAAAACAGGAATAAATTTAACCAAGGAGATGACAATGTGTACACTTAAAACTACAAGACTTTTATAAAGAAAACTACAGACACAAACAAATGGAAAGGTACCCTGTGTTGATGGATCAGAAGAAATAATATTGTTAAAATGTCCATACTAACAAAAGCCATCTATAGATCAAATGTAATCTCTATCACAATTCCTCTGGCATTTCCCACAGAAATAGGAAAAACAATCCTAAAATTTGTATGGAACCACAAAAGACCTCAAATAGTTAAAGCAGTCCTGAGAAAGAAGAAAAACAGCTGGAGCCATGAGACTCCCCGTTTTCAAACTATACTACAAAGCTATCATAGTCAAAATGGTATGGTGTCAGCATAGAAAAAGACCCAAAGATGAATGGACCAAAATCAAGAGCCCAGAAATAAATCTCCACATACATGGTCAACTAGTATTTGACAAGGGAGTCAAGAATACACAATAAGGAAAGGATAGTCTCTTCAATAAATGATGCTGGGAAAATTCTGTAACTACATGCAGCAAAATAAAACTGGACCCCTTTTCTATACCACTAACAAAAAACTGAAATGAATTAGGGACTTGAACATAAGACCTGAAACTAAAACATCTAAAAGAAAACACAGGGAAAAATCTCCTTTACAATGGTCTTGGCAATGATTTTTTGGATATGTTGCAGAAGTCTAAGCAACAAAATAAAAAATCAAGTGGAACCACATCAAAGTAAGAAGCTTCTGCATAGCAAAAGAAACAACCAATGAAAAGGCAACGTACAGAACAGGAGAAAATGTGTGCAAACCATGTATCTGATAAGGGCTTAATATCCAAAATATATAAGGAAAGCATTCTTCATAGAAAAAAATAAGTCTAAGAATAAATGGAGAAACTGAATAGACATTTTCCCAAAGAAGACATACAGAGGATGATGAGATCCAAGAAAAGATACTCAACATCACTAATTAGAGAAATGCAAGTCAAAACCATGATGAGGAATCACCTGACACCTGTTGGAATGGCTATTATCAAAAAGACAGTAGATGACAAGTGTTGGTGTGGATGTGGGGAGAAGGGAGCCCTTGTGCTCTGTTGGTGGGATTGTAACTTGGTACAGCCACTATAGCAAACGGTATGGAGGTTTCTCAAAAAATTAAAAAACAGAACTACATATAATCCAGCAATCTCACTTCTGGGTATACACCCAAAGGAAATGGTAATGGTATCAAAAATGTAGGCATTCCCATGTTCATTGTAGCATTATTCACACTAGCCAAGGTATGGAAATAACCTTAGTGTCTCTAAATGGATTAATGATACAGAAGATGTGATACATACACACAAACACTAGAATATTAGTCAGCAATGAAAAAGAAGGGAATCCTGCCATATGTGACAATACATATGGATGTTGAGGGCATTACGCTAAGTAAAATAAGTCAGACAGAGAAAGACAAATACTGTATGATATCACTCACATGTGGAATCTAAAAAGGTTGAACTTGTAAAAACAGTAGAATGTTGGTTACCAGGGGCTGAAGGGTGGGGAAAATGGGGAAAAGATGATCAAAGTGTACAAACTTTCAATTATAAGATGTATGCCCAGCATTCTGATTGGAGATAACAATAAATGTGTTACTCACTTGAAAGTTATTAAAATGGTAGATCTTAAATGTTCTCACCACAAAAAAGTAAATGGTAATTATGTGACATGACAGAATGTTAGCTAACAGTATAGTGGTAATCATCTTGCAATATACGAGTTTACCAAATCAACACAATGTACACCTTGTCTGGGTTGATGAGCTAAGGGGAAAAGTTCCCATCTAAATGACAGAGTAACAACAAGATATGCCTCTGAGTAGATTCAGTTACTCACAGGGCATATGATTTGGCAAACAAAGTGTCAGATAAAATTCAGTCACAATTGCCCAGCTACATACAATCCTGGCAGAGGAAAATTGAGACATTCTTTAAATATAAAACAAAAAGTGAAATAAATCACAATATCATGAAAAATATGATATATATGCATGTCTTCGAAAGACAATATTAACTATTAGTAAGTTGAGAAAGTAAGGAAGTAAAACAAATGGAACAGAAGTAGAAATCAGAACAGAAGAAATCTTTCTTGAATTAACAATAAGATCTGAATCTTTGCAAAGATTAGAAGAATTTACCTTGTTTCAGGAAAAATTAAATTAAAAAGACACCCTGAAGAAATTTAAGAAAAGAATCATCTAAACACTAGGAAGGAAAAAAAACCCCAAAACCAAAAAACAATCATGCTGGGCTCAGCACCTTTCTCTTTAACAAGTATTTGTTTTTGGGTTTTTTTTAACAATGGAGAAATATCTACATATTTTTGAAGGGAAAAGTATCAGTATAATGAATATATATTTAGTCAAATTGACATCATTAGATATTGGCAATTATTCTAGGACTCAAGAATCATTCAAGTACCCCCTTTTTTTTTATACAGGTTTTACTGGAAGACTAAAAAAAAATTAAGGCTTTATGAAGGAGAATCAGTAAAAGGGTAGAAATTATGTTTGATTTTTTTCTCATAATTTTACCCTTCTTTCCCAAGACAATGTGACAAATATTAGGACCTTGATAATGATATGTTGAATAAAAGAAGGAACAAATGAGTGTCTCTGAACAAAAAAACTTAAATTATTGTCATTAATATATTAATAAAATGAGTACAATATATAAATTGTTTCTGAAAGTGAAGAAGAATATTAAAATATAGCAAATTCCTATTATATTAACAAAGGACAGTAGGAGATACAGGAAGGTTAATGACAGATTCCTCAATTTACAAAGGGAAGTAGGATGGGGAGGGTGCCTTTAAGAAGTTTCTTACTGTGAAATTCATTCTTTAAGACATTTATTAAACACATATAAATTCTTTCTCGATAGCAAACAGATGTGTGTTAGAACATGATTTCTGTTTCTAGAGAGCTTACAGTGGGGAGGAGCACGTTCCAGAACAGTCACAGGTGGCTGGTGAGCCCTTGCAATGTGCTCCAAGCTTAAATAAAATACACACTGGATTTCAAACACAAACACAAAAGTAGGTAGAACATTAATCATTTTTATATTGATGGCATGCTGTAATGATAATATTTTAGAAATAATGGGTTAAATAAAATATGCTGTTCAATTGTTTTGTTTTTTAGTGTGACTGTTAGAACACTTAAAATTGCATGTGTCTTGCAGTACATTTCTATTAGTACTGGCCTAGAGCAACACTTCTCAAACTACTGTTAAGGGAATGTTCTAAGGATGACAAGTTATATGTGAGAAATAGCTTGCCTGGAATAATTTGGTTAGCTGTTACACAAGGGTTTTCTTTAATATGTTAAAAAATATTGAAACTATGAGAAAGTTTTGTCAGTCTCTAAAAGATGGGCTGTACTAACTCCTCCCCTCCTTGTAGAATACTGCTCTTTCCAACAAAAGGTGGGACTTGCCTGCCCTCTTGAATCTGAGCTGGCCTTAACATTTTTTGGAGCAATTTAATGCATCCGAATTTTTTTCCTAGGACTTCTCAGGCTGGATAAAGTCATCTTACAGTGTTGCTTGGGATTCTTAGAACACTTTTTGTCGGGACTTTCTGTCTTGGAACCCAGCTACCACCAGTTGCGGGACGCAGAAGTCACATGTTACAGCTGTGTGTGGACACGCTAGCTGACAAGCCCAGCTCAGTCCCAGCAACAGCCAGGATCAGCGACCAGCTGCCAGAGCACCCGCCCTGGCTGTCTTCTACTGACGGGAGCCCTGTCCTGCCTGACCGAAACTCAGAGACCCTGTGTTGAGCCTGCCTACCCTCGTGAACGGAGAAGATGCTGACCTGTTGTCATAAGCCATTAAGATTTTAGGGGGTTTGTTTTCCACCTCGAGCTTTACTGACTGCTAGGACTATATCTCCTAAGCTAATGCTTCTCAGAATGAGTTTATGAAATAGTGATACAGAGGCCATGCGTTTTGGAAAACCTTTTGAGGAAACCCGTATAGAATCAAACACAACATGTGTAGTTTTCCAACAGGACAAGGAAGAGCAAACAAAGACCATATAGTAATAGACAGAAATCTAAAGGAAGGAAACAGTAGTCAGTGTGAAAATACAAATGATGTTTAAAAAATAACCAGCATTTTAGGTATAATAAAAGTAAAAAAAAATCGTATTTGAATAAGGTCACCTATTTTTTTAATTAGATAAATAGTAAAAAGATGAACAAAGAAACATTAGGTAAAAGCCTATAAAACTAAAACAGCGTGTTAATATCATGGGTGGACAAAGAGTACTTAAGGGAAAAAACTGAAAACAAAGTCTTTTCATGTACCTAAAAGTGAAATTCCATAATGAAATTATGACAGCCAGAAAATGTATGTGAATGTATGTGAATCAAAATAATGGAAATAAATTTTAAGAATTCAAGAGAAATGAACAGAAGTTTAATTACAGCTGGGAAAGTTAACATCAGTATCAGTTTTTATCATAAGAAGAGTCAAAAATTAAATGAAGACATCTCAGTTTTGAATATTAGAATTAATGAACTTGGATTAATAGAAATATACTAAGTTCTGGACCCAAAATGGAAAATGTATGTTCTTGTTAAACATCTCTGTAATATTTACAAAATATGTTTTCAATACTGTGCAAAAAAAAAGTTGAGGACAATAATTACCATCTTATAAGTTAACAACCACAATACTTATAAAATTATTGTATCAACATCTAACAGAATAAAAAGTACTACATACAAAAAAAACTGTGGGATCTTACCAAAGGTGATATCATCAGTAAATTTATAGCCCTGAATATTTTTATTATGTAGAAGAAAGGAAAGAAAGCAAGAAATAGAAGGAATGCAATAATAATAAATACTAAGATAAAACATTCTGCAAAAAAGCACTAGAAATGCTAATTTAACATTTTCTTTAAAAACATCATTTTATGGTAAAACATCACCTTAAAGTAAACAAACAGATATTAGAAAGGAGAACTGTAGCATATAAGAGATGCTGTAATTTCAAAATGATAAAATAATACTATCTAAAGCTCAATGTTGAAATATTAAAAGTTATAATCAATTAATTTTCTATAAACATAATAAACTGACCTATTTTTCATTTTATATTTTAAAGATTATGTAAGGATATGGGGGCATAAGTCTGCGCATGGACATTTTTATTCATCATTCAGTTCTTACATAGTAAAAACCTGAAAACAATCTAAACATCTGATCAGCTAGGAAAAGTACTGGCGATAGCCAAGGTTTGGTTAGGCATTACACAAGGTTTTAAGTGGAAAGCTCATTATTGTTTATGTAACAATGATATCAGCTCAACAATATAGCAAGACCCTAAGTTCCCTTTATCCTTCTGTTCATCCATCCATAGTAAATTGGCATTTCATCTTTACTCTTGTCACTACATAGTTGCAGGAAAGCTGTCTGGCTTGAAAAATCATGTTCGTGAAGGAAGGAGAAACAGGAGGAGCTAAAATCAGCTCTCTTCTCTCATCTATTCTTTTTATCCAAAAAGCAAATGCATTAAGAGCAGCTCACCTAGCAGTTCCAGGACCAAGCCTGGTCGCCTGGCTACCATAACTATGTAGGACCCCGGGAAACTGAGTGAAGATTTTGTTCAGCTTTTATAATACGATGTGACCAAAGGAGATGAAAGGGAGTGGTCTCTGGGTAGCTGCCAAGTGTCTGCTACAATGTCCCACATGTAAAAAGAAATCAAAAAATGCTAGCTAGCCTTACGGGACAAACTTTAAGAAAAGCAATTAGAAAAAAACTCCATCTACAATAACATCCAAAAAATAAAATTAGGAATAAATTTAAGAAGGTGAAAAACCTGGACATTGAAAGCTGTAAGATGTCAAAGAAAGAAACTGAAGATGACAAATAAATGGAAGAAATTTCCATGTGTATGGAATGGAAGACTTAACATTGCTAAGATGTGCATAGTATCCAAAGCCATGTATAGATTCAGTGCAATGTAATCAAAATTACAGTGGAATTTTTTCCCAGAAATAGAAAACAAAAATCCTAAAATTCATATGGGACCATGAAAGACCCTAAATAGCTAAAGCAGTCTTGAGAAAGAACAAAGCTGAAGGCATCACACTTCCTTATTTCAATCTGTATTATAAAATTAGAGTAATCAAAAGAGTATGGTACTGATAAAACATAGACCAATAGAACAAAATAGAGAGGCCAGAAATAAACTTACAGATAAATGGCCAAATTATGACAAAGGGGTCAAGAATATACAATGGTGTAGAGAAAACTGGGCAGCCACATGCAAAAGAATGAAACTGAATCCCTGTCTTACACCATACACAAAAATCTACTCAGAGTGGATTAAAGACTTGAATGTAAGACTAAAACCATGAAATATCTGGAAGAAAACATAGGGGACAGGTTCTTTTCTTTAGTCCTGGTAATGATTTTTTGGATGTGACATCGAAAGCAAAGTCAATAAAAAACAAAGATAAATGGACTGTATCACAGAAAAAAAATCTGTGAACCAAAGGAAACCACAAACAATATCAAAAAGCAACAGAAACAATGGGAGAACATATATGTAAACTATATATCTGACAAGGGGTTAATATCCAAACTAAAGAACTCATACAACTCAATAGCAAAAATAAATAAAAATCTAATTTTAAAAAATGAGCAGAGGTACTGAATACACATTTTTCCAAAGAAGACATACCAGTGGACCAAGAAAAAATCCTCAATGTCACTAATCATCAAGGAAATGAAGATCAAAATCACAATGAGATATCACCTCACACTTGTTAGGATGGCTGTCATCAAAAAGACAATAGACTCATTCAAAAATCCACAAATGACAAGTGCTGGAGAGGCTGTGGAGAATAGGGAACCCTCCTACACTGCTGGTGCGAATGCAGTTTGGTGCAGCCACTGTGGAAAACAGTATGGAGATTCCTCAAAAGACTAGGAAGAGACTTACCATATGACCCAGGAATCCCACTCCTGGGCATATATCCAGAAGGAACCCTACTTCAAAAAGACACCTGTACCCTGATGTTCATAGCAGCACTATTTACAATAGACAAGACATGGAACCAGCCTAAATGTCCATCAACAGATGACTGGATAAAGAGGTGGTTCATTTATACAATGGAATACTATTCAGCCATAAAAATGACAACATAATGCCATTTACAACAACATGGAAGTCCCTGGAGAATGTCGTTCTAAGTGAAGTAAGCCATAAAGAGAAAGAAAAATACCATATGATATTGCTCATATGTGGAATCTAGAAAAAAAATACAAAACATAAATACAAAACAGAAAAGACTCATAGACAAAGAACACAAACTTGTGGTTGCTAAGGGAGTGGGGGTTGGGAAGGGACAGACTGGGATTTCAAAATGTAGAACAGATAAACAAGACTATACTGTATAGCACAGGGAAATATATACAAGATCTTATGGTAGCTCACAGAGAAAAAAATGTGACAATGAATATATATATGTTCATATATAACTAAAAAATTGTGCTCTACACTGGAATTTGACACAACATTGTAAAATGATTATAAATCAATAAAAAATGTTTTTAAAAAAAGACAATAGACAAGTGTCATTGTGGATGTGGAAAAAAGGAACCCTTCTACATATTAGTAGAGATGTAAATTGGTACAGCCACCGTGGAAAACAGTATGGAGGTTCCTCAAGAACTACCATATGACCCAGCAATCCCACTTCTGAGTCTATATCAAAAGGAAATGAAATCTCAATCAAGAGATAACTGCACCACCATGTTCATTGCAGCATTAGTCACAATAGCCAGTAACACCTGGAAACAATCTAAATGCCCATCATTGGATGAATGGATTTTAAAAATGTCCTATTAGTTTACAATGGAATATTATTCACAGCCATAAAAATGGAAATGTTGCCATTTGCAACAACACAGACAAACCTTGGGGGCATCAGATTAAGTGAATTAAGTCAGAAGAACAAATACTCTGTGATCTCACTTACATGGGGAATCTAGATAAACCAAATTCACAGAAGCAGAGAACATATTCATGGCTGCCAGAGGCAGATTTGGAGGTGTGGAAAATGCATACTGTGGTCAAAAGGCACCAACTTAGGGTTATAAGATAAATTAAGTCATAGGGATGTAATGTACAGCATGGTGACCATAGTTAACAATACCATCTTGTATATTCAAAAGCTGCTGAGAGAATAAATCTTAAATGTTCTCATCATAAGGGAAAAAAATTTATAAATATGTGAGATACATATGTTAACTAAACTTAGTGTGGTAATCATTTGGGAATATATACATGTATTATGATGTACAACTTAACTATAAAATATTTCTCAAAAACAGGAAAAAAAGAAATGCAATGTGATGTAGTTATGTTTAAATATCATGTAGCCATTAGAATAATTTCTATGAAGCTTTTTAAAATACACAGCACATAGGAGAAGTAAAAATGTAGGCTATATAAAAATGTCATATATACACACATGAATGCACTCAAGAATTCATAGGAAAATATGAAAAGTATTCTAAAATGTTAGTGATGGTTCTATCCAGGTAGTGACATAATGGCAATTTCTAATTTTTCCTTAATATCTGAGTTTCTCATATGTAAAAACAAACATGTATATTTCAAATCACAATTTCTTTTTAGAGGAATTTAATGCCTCTTCTCCATTGTAAGTTGAATGAAATTTGTCCTTTGCGTTGTGTATGATTTGTGATACGAGAAAAACTATGGCCACATTTTCACTTCTTTGGTATAAAATAATTTTAAGGAGCTTGAAAGTGAAGCCCTTCCAGAGCAGCTGAGTGCCTGTCCTTGGCATGGTATGATGACACTCACTTTGCGTGTGGTGTTGCAGTGCCAATTCCAGGACTGTCAACACTGAGCTGCCACTTTGGTAATCCTGGCTTAAACTGAAGGACGGCAAACAGGAAAACTGTACCCAGAGAGGGAAAAACAAACACCCTTCTCCCACCGTGGACTGAACTTATGCTTATGATGACCATTTCTCTATTACTGCCTCATTACTTTTCTTTAAACACTAAAAATGACCGTGGTGATAGTAAAGGATGACCAAAGACAAACACAATAGACTATTTACACGTGGCTTCTCTTAACGCTTCTTAATAGGGCTGTTTGCGATGGTTGTGTGAACCCCTGTGTTCACTGTACTGTGACTCAGCTGTGGGTTTTATTCTAACTCTCTGGACTGCAATTCAATAGTTCCAAAGCTGTCTTTTCTGCATTTTTGAACTTTTGTTCATTTGAATGCTAAGAGCTATTTCCACTCACGGAATAGATAATGTGTGGGTGGCAGGATGCTGCCTCAGGAAAAATCAAATTGAATTTCTTCTCAAGATCAACTGAAGGTTCTGTTCATCACATTCTATAAGATAACCCTGAAGTTTGAGGGTGAAGTGGGCATTTTTTTTGTAGGGGCATACACTCAGACTTACATTTTAAGGCATACAAACTAAGGGGACCAGAGTTAGATTATGAATGGCTTGGAGCCTTTTCTCACTCTATTATCGACCCAGTCTACGCAGTTGTTCTTGTAACAGTGTTGCCTTCGAGAATCAATCCCATTTTAATTGAGAGGCTGATTCCTAAGGAGATTTCATCTCTCGTCTATAGTCTTTTTGGTTGATAGATGCACCCACATAAACACACACATACACACAGCTATACATGGGGAATACTGCATTCTTTTCTTACTTAGCTCATTTCTGCGGGAAAGTTTAATTTTGATTGTTCATTAATCATGTCTTTCATGACATAAAAACTTGAAATAGCTGATGTGTTAATGTATTATTTTTCTCTTTTTCAATGTGTTTCAGTTTTGAATATTATACCACCTCCCCTTTTAAATGGAATAAATCATGTCATTTTTGAACAGTCTCATAAATACCATAATATGATTGAATGGATAATAGAAACATTGCCTTGTATGTTACTATTTATGGGAAACCATGTATTGCAGTGAAGTCAATCTTGATTTGAAAGTCAGAGTATCTGACTTTATAGTTTATCTTTAATTATGACATCAACTTAATGGTATTACTACCTGTTCCTATTCCGAAAAGTTTGCAAGAGTTAGAAAAAGAAGATGATTAAACTGATTAATTTTCAGACCTCACTGAAGTTGGCTGTTTTTTAATAACTAATAAAATTTTAGGAATGTACAGGTCTTACTACATTTGCTCTATTATAAGCTGATAATAGTTTTAAGGGGTGTAAGGAATGAAAACCCTCTTTCTTATGACATGCCTACTATCTAAACCAATTATTATAATTTTACAGACTAGCAAAGACATTACAGATACCTCCAAATATACCAGAAGGTGGTATATATTTGTAAACTTCCGATAGATATATGCACTTTTTAAGTATTTGATGGTAATATAGAAGTAACTTCTCATGGAGCCATGAAATAAAGATCTAAATAAAATCAAACTCTCCTTTCACAAAATGAGTATTTTCTGAAGAATGTGTATGTACGTAGTTTGGGATACCTAATGACTAAAATTTAATTAAGCATTTGGAAAGAATTGCTATCAATATACAAATGAAGAGTCAGGTCAGTTCCAAAGATTTTTCTGATAACTAGACTCAGTATTCTTTTCAGAACTTGATATTTTAAACATTCCCTATGATATTTTCAAATAATATCTAGGGTAGATTCTGTCATTGACATTACCCTGATTTTCAAGATTCTGCCATCTGTCTCCTGCACACCCACTCACCTTACTATTGATTTCCCAAAGATTTTACTTCTCTCGTTACTTTCTGAGGAGTGATTGATGAATGTAGCCTCACAGTCCCCTCTCTTGAAATAAGGGCAAGCATGCAAACTTGCCCTTTTGAGTAGGAGGAGACACCCAGAAATAATTTCCAAGAGTTAGAAATGTGATGGAGATGCTGGCAACAGTGTGAGAAGGAGATTTGAGTCTAAACTAAAAACAGGTTTAATGAAGACACTTCTCTAGGATTGACTGAGCTCTTTTCACAGTCAGTGGGATGCATTTCCATGATTCTCATGTGAATAGTGAAAGGTTAATAGGAGATGGCAGCTGTTTTTTTTTTTTCACGCCAGCAGAAATAGTACCCAGGCATTCTGGCCACAGAACTATTTGGAGAAATTACTTAAGTATTTATTGAGGTTTTACCAGTGTCCTTGGCAATGAAAATGATTTAAAAATATAGTTCCTGTGCTAAAGAATGTACAAACTTATTAGAAAAAAAATGCCAGTAAACACATAACACACAGCTGTTGTGACCCACAGGACATCGGATGTGAATACTTTAAATATCACATCACTTACCTCCTTCAAACTGCTCATGATGTTAAACAGGAAGATGTTTTCAATTCAGATAACCATCAGAAAAGTAGAATTCCTGGCAACAAGAACAGAACATACCTTCCCTATTTCTCCCTTGTAGCACATTTGAATGGACTTAAAACTCCAACAAGGGCAGGGGCTAAGCCTGCTTTGTTCACAGCTAGAACCAAGCACAGTGACTTGCACACAGCAGATGCTTGATAAGTATTTACTGAGTAGTAGTACTGAGGCAAAGAGGATTGGGGTCAATGCCCAGTCTAAAGAGCTTCTCCTTTACTAGTCCCAATGTTTTGTAAGGACTTTATTTCTGGGTCAGACATGCTATAACGCTACTGCCTCTGGAAAATGGCACTTGTGAGAAGGTGGACTCAGAGTTATTTATCCTTGACCAGCTTCCCAGACCACTTCCCAACTTGGAATTTGGTTTTGAGAGTCTACTTTGTTGCTTATTGGCCTACACATCCAGAGACACTTTGGGCTAGCCTTACCAACACTAAAGGCTGCTTTTCTTCATGGGAATAAAATGAGCTCGGCTGAGAAGTCATGTCTTCCCTTTCCTGTTTTCTGTCTCCTTTAGGCCACAAATACAGGAACAGGAAGAGAATAGATGCATAAATAGTCTTTGTTCTTGGATTTTAGCTAGGCTTCGGATAAAACTGTTTACTACTGAGGAAGGCAGTGATGGAAAATCAGGGCTTTCAAATTCAAACCCAAGACATAAATGGGTAAAATCGAGCCGATGAGTAGTGAAGCACAGAACACCCAACTCATAAAGACAGCGAACAGAAAGGCACCACTTTAGCCGTTTCCAGGTCTAAGTAAAATAATGCATTATTAACAAAGATAATACTAGCTTCTAGGTAGAAGAAACGTCAAGTTCCAGTAGATTGTCACAAGTTTATTCTTCTCTCCCACAGTGTCCAAACAGGTGTTCCTGGCTGGTGGGTAGCTCTCCTCCTATGATGTGGAAATTTGGACCCCTTTCTTCTTGTGACTTCACCATCTTCAACCAGTGATGCAACAAGTGGCCCTCAGGGTCATGTCCCTTCCAGCCAGTCAGAAGAGAAACAAAGCATGTTGAACCACTTGTGGAAGGTTTATATGCTGTTGGCTCCCAACCCACCTTCCACGGGTCGGAGTTGAGTCACACAGGCATGCCTCACTGAAAGGAAATAAAATCTACTCCTGTGCTCAGGAGAAAGAGGAGGTGGGTTTGGTCAACAACCAACTCGTCTCTGCCCAAGACCAGGCTAAGTACTTAGAGAAAAACTTCAGCAATTTTAGAAGGTAACATTGAGGATAAAGTTCCAGTGATAAAGTACTATCTCTGAACAGCCTTTTAGAAGACAGAAACAGTGTGGAGTCCACAGAAGATCAGCATAACTTGGACAATTAAAGAACAGGAGGTCCAGCTGGACCAGTGCCATATTAGGCTTAAGGTTTTCACCACTGATTAATGAAGATAAACAGAATTTGTATCATAGCCCTACTACATGTAAAGATTTTAAAAATAAAATGTTTTTATATCTTGGCTCTAAGTAACATGTGTATAAGAAGTTCAATGTAGAGTGTTAGAAGGGTTATGCTTGATTCAGGCTGGTAAATGTAGGTACAGAGATCCAACCTGAAATATATCTGATGTTCAATAAATACTTGTTGAAAGAAAGATGGACTGAATCTGATGAAAGGTTATAGAAAGAGGAGTCCAAGTGATAAGATACACTTGCAGTGTATTTTTGGCCAGGTCAGGATATTTACAAAATCTATCTTCAAGGAAAAAGATCCAAGCTGACCGAGCTTGGCCATCAAAATAGTGAAGTGCAGAGCAGGACGACTAGAAGGGAAACTGAAGCAGAAGTCCAGCCATTGCATACAGAACAAAGGTAAGATCAGATTTAAACTGAGTGGGGTTCTAAGTTTCTGAGACTCATAACAGACACCGGAGAATGAATCTTCAAAAAAGTATGAATTTCCTCATTATTATTGTGCCTGCTTTGGCCAGAAATAACTCAAGAATCAGACACAACTGGTTCTAAAATGAATAGCTCTCATTTCTAGTACCTGGGAGGGGCGATGCATCTTTCTTAGTTTCTAGACTATAAAACCTGTGTGTGTTAAGTACCCAATAGATGTTAATTTACTTATATTTTGAAAACAGAAGTTGATTCAGTCTCTGTAAGGGATTTTAAGAAAATGAATAGGCTAAAGCACAGAAAGATATAGTTTTAAGTGTAAAACCTGCCAGATCTACTACTGTCTATAAATGACAGATGGACTCCCTGAGAGCACTATCACTTAAGACAATGAAGGAACCCCTCCCTGCCTCATCCAGAAAGCTGAGGCTGGATCAGTAGTATATCAGGATAATAGGTTCTCTACTTCCTCCAATATCTATGTGGTTATACTAAAACAACTTGGTTAGATCCCAAATTATAGATTATGATTACTGTTTTCCAAATTCATATCCAATGTATATTACATTGGTTTATCTTTTCACTTGTTCCATCTATTACTGTGCCACCGTTCATTTTATCTCTGCTTTATTGATCTTGAGCCTTTTCCCCTATCCATCCCTAGTTTTTAAAATTCTACTCAGTACTCCACTAAGATGTCTCACAGCTTTCTTCCTTTTCATCTTCATTCTAAGTGCCACTGTTTCAGTTGGGCTTCTGTCAACTCTCGCCTAAATCTCTACAGCTATCTTCCTAGCTTAGTCTCCGTGGTTCTAGTCTCTCCATCACCATGGCTTGCTGAGTACTTTTTGTATGTGTTTTAAAATTCATTTCAAAGTTTAAAAAAAAAATTGCCAAGCCCACAGCTAATATCATACTCAATGGTAAAAGGTTATAAGCTCTCTGCTAAGATTAGCAACAAGCCAAGATGACCACTCTCACCACTTCTATTCAACATAGTACTAGAAAGTGCAGCCAGAGCAATAAGGCAAGAAAAGAAATAAAAGGTATTAGAATTGGAAAGGAAACAAGTTAAATTATCTTTATTTGTCGATGACAATTTTATATATAGAAAATCCTAAAGACTCCACAAAAACTGTTAGATTTAATAAATTCAGTAAAAATGCAGAATATAAAAACAACACACAAAAGTCAGTAGTACTTCTACATACTAACAATGAATTATATGAAAAAGATAACCCATGTATGATAGCAGCAAAAATAATAAAACATTTAGGAATAAACATAACCGAGGAGGTGAAACATCTGTACACTGAAAACTATAGACATAGATGAAAGAAACTGAAAACACACAAGTGGAAAGCTATCCCATGTTCACAGATTAGAATAATCAATATTGTTAAAGTGCCCATACTACCCATGGCCACCTATAGTTTCAATGCAATCCCTATCAAGATTCCAATGGCATTTTTCACAGAAACAGAAAAAAACCCTAAAATATGTATGGAACCACAAAAGACCTTGAATAGCCAAAGCAATCCTGAGAAAGAAGAACAAAGCTGAAGGCATCACACTTGGGATTTCAAACTATATTCAAAGCTATAGCAATCAAAACAGATGTATTGGCATAAAACCAGATACAGAGGTCAACAGAACAGAATATAGAGCCTAGAAGTCAACCCACACATACACGGTCAATTGATGTACAACAAAGGAGCCAATAATATGCAATGGGGAAAGGATACTCTCTTCAATCAATGGTGTTAGGAAAACTGGACCACCACATGCAAAAGAATGAAACTGGATCCGTGTCTTTCAACATGCACAAAAATCAACTCAAAATGGATTAAAGACGTGAATGTAATACCTGAAACCATAATGTCAAGAAGCAAACATAGGGGGTAAACTCATTTTATTAGTCCTGGCAAAGAGTTTTTGGATATGACACCACAAGGAAAGGCAAAAAAAAAAAAAAAAAAAAAAGCATAAATTAACAAGTGGGACAACATCAAATCAAAAAGCTTCTGTACAGCCAAAAGAACAATCAACAAAATGAAAAGGCAGCCTACAGAGTAGAAGAACTGCAAATCATTTACCTGATAAGGCGTTAATATCTAAAAAAATATATAAAAACATACACAACTCATAGCAAAAATATAAATAATTCAGTTGAAATAATGCGCAAAGAACCTGCATAGACAGTTTTCCAAAAAACACATTCAAATGGCCAACAGGTACATGCAAAGGTGATCAGCATCACTACTCATCAGGAAAATGCAAGTCAAAACCAACTCACACCTGTTAGAATAGCTATTATCAAAAAAGAGAAGTGCTGGCATGATGTGGAGAATAGAGAACTCTTGTATGCTTTTGGTGGGAATGTTGTTTGGCATAGCCACTGTAAGAAACAGTATGGAGGTTCCTCAATAAGTTAGGAATAGAACTACCACATGCTTTAGCAACACCACTTCTAGGCATGTATCTGAAGAAAATGAAATCACTGTCTTGAAGAGAGAGCACCCCCATGTTTATGGAAGCATCAGCCAAGACATGGAAACAACCTAAGTATCTATGGAGGGATGAATGGATAGAAAATGTGATATATAAATATATATTTACATATACACATATATTTACATATATTCTTTTATGTACACACACACACGCACATACAATGGAATACTATTCAGCCATAAAAGATAAGGAAATTCTGCCATTTGCAAAAACAACACAGATGGAACTCGGGGGCATTATGCTAAGTGAAACAAGTCAGACAGAAAGACAAATACTTTATGACCTCACTTATAGGCGGAATCTAAAAACTCAACTCAAAAACTGATCAGATTTGAGGTGGTCAGGGGTAGAGAGTGAGAGGAGGGAAACCTGTGAAGGTGGTCAAAAGGTACAAAGTTCCAGTTACAATATGAGTTCTGGGGATGTGATGCACAGCATGGTGACAGTGGTTAATAATCCTGTACTATGTATTTGAAAGTTGCTAAGATAGTAGATCTTAAACAATCTCATCACAAGAGGAAAAAATTGTGTAACTATGTGAGGTGATAGGTGCTGACCAAACTTACTATGGAATCATTTTGCAATATACACACACATTAAGTCACTTCGTACATCTTAAACTTATGCAATCCTGTATGTCAATTATGTCTCCAAAAACTGGAAGGTAAAACTACTCCAAAAATATTTCTCCCAAATATGATATACCATACAAGAATTGTGACTTCTAAGAATTGCAGATCATTTTAAGAATTATTTTTTATTCAGGTTTATTTATGTGAGAGTAAAGAGGAGCTTGGTAGGACCTATGACTTACTACAAATACAAAATCTTAGGTACAACCCAGACCACTGCATCAAAACATGCATATTGACAATGTCCCCAAGTGGAACTTACGCATATTAAACTATGATAAGCATTGCATTTAGTCTGATGCTCAATTTGGTTCCCACTGGAATCAGTTGGTGTATTTTAAGAAATGCTGATGCCTGGTAGCTACTCCCATACATACAAGTTTACTATCTCCCCATGCTCCCTAGATTTGAGATATAACTGATGTAACATTGTATAAGCTGAAGATATACAAGACGATAGTTTGATACACATATTTATCACAGAATGATTAACCAGTTTAGTTAACACCTCCAACACCTCACATTAATTACCATGTTTTGGTGGTGAGAACATTCAAGATCTCTCCTGGCAACTTTCAAGTATTCAATACAGTATTGTTAACTACCGTCACCATGCTGTACATCAGACCCCCAGAATTTATTCATCTTATAACTGGAAGTTTGTTCATCTGACCAACATCTCACTTCCCCCAGCCCCTGGAAACCACCCTTCTATTTTTTATTTCTAGGAGTTCAGCTCTTTCAGATTCTACATATGGTTAAGAATATACAGTATTTGTCTTTTTCTGTCAGACTTATTTCACTTCTGAATACTTTGTGATTATACATCTTAAAACTACTTTTATAATGTCATTCTCCACATTTAAGATAGATGTGCAAATTCTACTTTCTACTTCATCAAATCCAAGCTGCTCTGTTTGACTTTGAGAGTTTTCAATGCGACCTTACCCTTCTCATCCATCTTCATTTCCTTCTGTTCCTGAACCCACATCCTCTGTATGTTTAAAAACATATTTGTGTAGCATCTTGGAGTTTAAAGGAAGCTTCAGAAATCTCATTCTTCTCACAATAAATAAAGTAGGTGTGATTATGTCCATTTTATAGAGCCCCTACAAGGCAATGCAATTTTGCCAAGGTCACTGGAAATAGCAGAAGGCAGAGCTCATTCCACTGTACTGCGGCAGAGCTCCTGGTGTTTGTTTTTCATAGACTATGGTTGTTTCTTCTCTATTTTTAAAAGTGTTACTTCCCTGTGCTGCTACCCATAACTATGTTAGCCCACATTCATCATTTTGGTGAATTAGCTGAATTATGGGAAATTCATGTGTTTTATTTTTAAGGCCAAAACTTTTTTTTTTAAACAAGTAGGGATTATGTTTTTTTTCTTTTTTAATCATTAAGGTATCTTTATAATATTGAGCCATTTTTTTGTGATCAAGGATTTTGGTGAAGTTGCTCTGAATCAAAGACCTCCCATATACAGGGCAGCATGCCAAACTCAGCAACTGTGAAAAGGTGGTCCTTGCCTGCCCTTGAGAAAATTTCAGCCTATTGTCGGTTTGGGGAAATAAAAGAATTACACAAGTAACTCTAAATTAAAGGGAGAAGACAGGTTCTGAAACAGTAGTACATTTCAAGTACAATGGGTATTCAAAGGAGGAAGATATCATAGCAGTGAGAGAAATTAGCAGAGGCTTCATGGTTGAAGTTATTTGAAATGGCTTTTGGAAAATGATTAGGAAAATAAAGTGAGACAGTAGATTTGAAATTTAAAATATCTGCTGACATAAAATAGTAGAATATTAAACACATAAGTTAGAAATGAAGAGCTCAGGTCATTGGAAAGAAAATGGAAATGTTTAGTATTCAAACAATTTAAATTTACCCATTCATTCATCGGACAAGTATTTATTAAAATCAAAATATACTCCCTACCTTCAGGGTACCCAAGATGACTAGGGAAAAAAATTATCCAAAGAAATAAATACAATACACTGAAGAAAAGGTAGAATGGCAGTGTGTACACAGCATTAAGGAGCACTGTGGTGAGAGCCACTCTGTGTTCTGACCTACTAGAACTACTGCTGTGGTGAAAAGTAGATGGACTTGGGAGTGCAACCATGCTGGTTCCTTTGCATTTCAGCTCTCTGGGTTGGTGGTTTAAGTTAATTTATTCTGAGCAAGTGAGTTCTCTAGGCAGACAGGTTGATGTATTGCGTTTCATTATTTTGCTAGCATCGCGGGTTCTCCCTCAAAGTAGAGAAGGAATGGAGTTCACAGCTCGGCAGAGCTGTTATCTGAGGCTTGTTAACTGCTTGGATGAAGCCCATGAACGTTTATGTTCGTGAGAGAGAGGCTATGAAAATATCTGTAAGTGAATTAAGCCAGTAGGGGTTTACTCTGAGGGAAGACTCTGGAAGCAGGCATTCACTGAAGGGGTCTCCTGTGAAAAACACTGTTTTGTAAGAGCTGACTGATTTTATTTGAAAGCATGAGCAGTGGGTATAATAAAAGAATACAATTATTGAACAATTTCATCATTTTGTGTTAACTGAACTGGGGTAATGGAATTAAAATTAAACTCTGTGCTGATTTGTTCTTTCTGGCAGGTATGCAGTATTTGTTTCATATAAATATGCAGTAAACTCAGCAAGAGACTCTGCTGAATTTTTACTGGTTCTACTATGAACTGGCTTCTATTTCCTTATTAAATATATAAACCATTTCAGGCCTATTTCTCCTTTATCTGTAAGCAGTTTGTTCGATAGTCTGGACTCACGCAAACACTTTTCATGCCAACATAACCCCCAAATAGTCACGTGCAATCACACGGACAACTGGGAATAGAAAAAACCTGTGTTTTCTAGTTAGCGGCTCTGCTACCAGCCACTAACCCTTGAGGATTCCTGCAGACTCACGCTGCGCTGGGCGCTGTTTGGCTAAGTGACAGCAACTTGTTCTTTCATGTGTTGTTAGAGGTAGCTGTGGGCTGGAACCAGTCACGTCCTGAGAAGTGTGCCTCGACACAAGTTTCATTGTGCAGCGTGACCTCGGTGTACCCCTCACTCAGCCAGCTAACTGCACCGCCGGGACTCAGCAATGACATGAGACAGGATGAAGAAGATTAAAGCAACAACTGAAAGAAAACTTTAGAAATACCACCCCCAAGTTAACTACCCTTGGTGACGCAGCTTGGTAAAATATCTCGTCCCCACACCCTCCCCTCCTGGTATCCGGGAGGTGGTGCATCATGATCATTACAAGAAAAAGAGCTCTGGTTTCACACTGCTGGTTTGTTCAAAGAAAGGGCCGTAGCCTGTGTTCTTTCACAGTAGTTAATGAGCTGCTGTGTCTACGATCGGTGGAGAGAAAGGGACAAAATGTACCTGTAAAGTTATATTAGCAAGTTATTAGCCATTTGAAATGACTGGAAGGAGCACACTGAGGTGAGATCAATGGGAGGACGCAGTTGGTGCAAGGCTTTTATATGAAAAGCCACTCTGAAACACAGTCGCTACTAAGAGCTCTATTAATGCTGTAAAATACACTAACAGGTTCATTCTAGGGAGTAGTAAGTAGGTGATAATTAGAAATTGGCAGTTTAAATGGTATGAGGAACCCTAGAACTGTTCCCTGCCTGTACTGTAGCATGCCCCATGGTACATGGGCTTGGAGATAGATTTCAAGGTAAAAATACTTTAAAGACCATTTAAATCACCCCCATCACCAAATATACCATATAGAAGATAATTTCAGAATCTCTACTCTGGTCACCAGCAGAGCAAAACATTGGGGGCAGATAAATGGGGAGGTTAGATAGGAGTGTGTGTATGTACGTGTAGGGGTGGTGAACTGTGCACTTACATAGTGTGTGTGAGCCTGAGTTAAAGCAAGGGAGGGTCTTGGCGCAGCATGACTTCTTTGACATTTCACACTGCTTGTGTTTAGGTTTTGTTTTGTTTTGTTTTGTTTTCTATCTTGTTTCTTTGAAAACGCTGCGGGAGATTTCTCAGTTTCCATCATGGCTTGGCAGGCCGAGCATAGTCCCAGGATTCTAGGAATATGATTTGAACCTCACAACTACTTAACAGGTTCCACCCTTTTGTATGTCTCATCTTGTACCCTATGAAGTAAACTTCTGGCTAAAAGAAAAAAAGAAACAAAGAAAGCAAAAACCAAAGTAACAGGAAAAGCTACGGCAGATCACCTGGCAAAATAATTTATGATGCGAAGTTTCAACACTTGAGGGTTTAATGCAAATATTAAATTAAAAACATCTGCTAATTGGCAACAGATGCCCATTCAAACCTTTCCTCCCATGACTTCTGTTCTCTGTGAGGTTTCAGGCCTGTCAATGTCCTCTCTAGTCTCTGTCCCTGGAATATCTCATGTATTTCCACAGCCGAAGATCTGAAAATCAGGTAGATTCTCCTCAGTTCTGTTTCATAATATCTGTTGTAGTTACCTTCACTCCCACCTCACGTCTAACATGACGACTGAATATTCGTGAACAGGATGGCTATTTTTTCCCAGGGATCATCAGAAGAATTGAAAATATAAGTAATACCTATGTGTGTATGATTCTTTATACCAGTCATCTCACTTAATCCACATAACAAACGTGGCATGTATATACCAGCTCCATTTTTCAGATTAGGAATCCTCAGAAAGTGTGGGTAACTCGTTCAAGGTCACCTAGAACCAGTAAGCAGCAGGCTCAGGGCTTCAAGGTTGTTTTACTTAACTATCATTTAACTTACCGACTTCATGTATAGGCATACTTTGGAGATTTTGCAGGTTTGCTTCCAGACAACCACAGTGAAGTAAATAATGCAAGGAAGAAAGTCACACGAATGTTTCGATTTCCCACTGCATATAATAGTTGTTTACACTATACTGTAGTCTAAGTGTGCAATAGCACTGTCTAAAATACAATGTATATATCATAATTTAAAAATACTTTATTGATGAATAAATGCTAACCATCATTTGAACCTTCAAAGAGTAGTCATCTTTTTGTTGTTGGAGGGTTTGAAACATTGCAAGAATTACCAAAATGTGACACATAGACATGAGGTGAGCAGATGCTGTTGGACAATGGCCCTGACAGACTTGCTTGATGCAGAAAGCTTCAAAATGTAAAAAAGGTCTTATCTGTGAAGCACAGTAAAATGAAGCACAATAAAACGAGATCTGCCTGCATTAGCTTTGTGACTTTGAATGGTTACTTCTCATTGTTTCCTCATCTGTTAAAAAAGCGTTGATCATATAAATTACTTGACTGTACTGGACATACCATCCTGAACTGCCGTTATCACTCTGACTCCCAATCCTTCCACGGCAGGGCTTCTCAAACTTTAATGAGCGTTGGAATCACCTGGGATCCTCATCCCACTGCAGGTCGAATCCAGTAGGTCCAGGTCGGATCTGAGATTTGGTGGCTCTGAAAGCTCCCAGGTGATGCCAACGCCACTAGTCTGCAGGCTGCCTACCATGCTGTCTCATGCAAGGGGAGTTACACTTGAATTGTTCATAGAAAACTGGCACCCAAGACATGCAGCCAAGCATGACCTGGTCATGCTACTTTAGCAGGATACATTTTCGAGGAAACAATTTTTGATTTTGTTTTCTGTGCCTATTTTGTCTCCACCTCTCTCCCTCTCAAGAAGGGCACCTGGCCCTTTAGCTTTCCTCACCTCAGTGGCTTTTTTCAAGATAGGAAACAGAACCATGTTGGTCATTTCCTCCTTATTAGAAATGAAACCAATTTTATGTTATTTCCTCTGAAGGCCTGGACTCTTTATGAAGACTACGTGTCCTTCAGGGAGAGAAGTGAATTAATTGTTACTAAAGAAATAGGGAGGAAAGGAGAGGACAGGAGACAAATGGGAGGGGCAGGGGAAGGAAGGAAGGAGAAAGAAAGAAAAGGACGGTGTCTCCAACTGGGATGGTGTGGAGCTTGGTGACTGCCCCAATAAAGGGGTCGTCATCTGCCCCATTCCTTGGCAGACCTACAAAGGCCTATAAACCTACCAAGGAAGGATCAGAGAGAGTAGGACTCGAAGCCTAAACTCTGCTCCTTTCCTGGTGTAATAGCAGTAGGGTATTGAAAAAAAAAAACTCTTACTGGGTAAGATGGGCAAACGCAGTTGATTTTAGTCAGATAGTATTGCCAGCAGTTGGGGAGGGAGCATACCAAGTCTGGACACCTTAATTAGGAGGCGAGGAAGGACTAGGGAGTTCAATAGCAGGTGTGGAATCTCAGGCCACCTGTGTTTGCTAATTGGTCTTCCCCAAAAGTAAAGTAAAATTTGGCAGAAGGTGGTTTTACAGTTTGGAGCAAGGCACCCAGAGGGGTCAGGCTCCTACCCTCCCACAGAGACTGGGGGATGAGGGGTTCTGTCTTCCTTGATAATTACATTTCAAAGAGGTGGCTTCCAGGTCCTTGAGAAAGATACTCCTGGGCTGGGGAACTGGTAGGAGGCTTTTAAAAAGAAATCTTAAAGATGCAGAAAAAGAATTTACATGTAGTTTAAGATAAATGCTCTAAGGGAGGTCGGGGAGCCTACAGTCAGGACAAAACCTGTCTCAAGTTCAGTCAAGCCAAGGGAAGGAATGTTAAGGCTGCCTTGGTCAAAGGTGGATGGACTCTGAAAGTCGATGAGATCCCTTTATTTCCCGTCTGAAATTACAACCTAAGTTTCCACCACCTCTTTTCTCCTTCAGCGTTCAGATACAAGAATTTCTAAATCTCTCTCCCATGTTCCTTCATGAACGCCACAAATGGAAGTACACAGTCCATTCACATGATGAGTCGGATCATTCAGGAGTTTTGGTCAGCAGAATTTGATTCTAGTAGTAATTATAAATATTAGTATCTTTGTATTTTAAGGGAAAAGTATTTCTCTTTTTCTAAAGATAAATTTGGAGCTAATAGAGGTCTTCCTAAATATTAGGTAACATGTTGATTCAGATCTTAAAGATTTAGTCAACAGCTCGTTCAATTGTGAAGATTTCCAGGAACAGTGGCGTGATGGACAGGAGAGCTTCTGCCTGCCTTCTCTCCAGTTGTGCTCAGATATTTAACCATCATCTCCTTAGCAACCCCCCAACACCCAACTACTTAACATTTTTCACAGGCAGAAATAATTTCAAAGGCAGACACACCAGCAGCACGTGACTGTGTGCTGGCTGTTCGTCCACCCCACGGAAGATCATCACCTTCTAGGGCTGCTGGATGTGGTATTATTGGAAGTAATTTGCTAATAATCTTGCCCACATTTATTCAACGCCTACTTTGTTCTAGGTAGCGTTAGGTATCAGCTATTAGTATTTCCATTCAATGAAATGGAGTGCAACCAGAAGCAGAAACTCAGTCTCACAGGAGGCGTATGCAGCAGAGAGGCCGGCAGAGATGGTCCAGAGATTAGTCTGACCAAAGAGGACAGGATGGTGTGAGGAACTGTCTGCTCTGCAGGGAGGAGTTCCTTAGTGGTCTCTGAGGTAACCTGTGTTTCAAAACTTTTTATTTGGGGGCAAATGTGAAATATCCCAGTAAGGTCAACTAGATTTAAATGTACTCAAACGCAGCTTGCGGATGAGGGGGGTGATTTGGGGTAAACACCACAGAAAGGGCTTAAGCAGCAGCTGTGTTGGGTGCGTATACTTCATAAAGCATAGGGACGGCCTAACCTTGCAATTCTTTGAAATCTGCTTTCGTGTCCTTAAATCACAGAATGGCTCACCTGCTCGCTCTGCGGGGACTACCCGGTTGTGCTTCCATGCCTCTTATGATGTTCCGAGCTAGACAATACTGGAAAGCAAGTAGGCTTGGTTTTGGCCCTCCTGTTCTCCAGAATCCCAGACACTTCTTTTTTGGCCCCTAAATCTAAGGCTAAGGTCATCACAGCTGTCAGTGAGTCGTCATTAGCCTCCACTGGGTGTTAATAAAAGATCAAGCCCCACACCTGGTAAAGTTATCTTTCTCAAATGGCAGGGGGATAGTGCTACTGGAAAACAAAAATCTGACAAGCTCTAATATCGTGAATTTGTGTTACGGGCTGAAGTGCACAAGGTCATCTTTCTATGCTTCCTTTTAAGACCAACACTGACGTTATTTATTTTGTAACTATAAAAACTGTGGTTTGAAGTTAATGTCCTCAGCGTCCGCGACTCACAAATTGTTCTGCAACCCAAACTCCAGCAGTCGAAGCCCTCCATTGTGTCAGACAGGATACCTTTACCTTTCTCCCCATTTTCCCTGTAGCTTAAAAACAGGGAATGTGAAACTCTAAAAGGCATTGAGAGATAATGGCTCGGAGAGGGAGAATTTAAAAGAGGCTTCCAATTTATCAAAGCTGGCTTTGCCCGTTCCTAATAGATAAGCAGCTTTGTGACACAGAATGAAGAGGAAACGCTCTGCCATCAGCACTCACTAAAGAAACCTACGCCCATGAAAGGATCTTTTTCCCTTAGGGAAATTCAAAACCTCGGAGTAGTAAATTGCTCCGGGAGGACGCGTCCGTCCGTAGCGTGTGACTGTGTGCTGGCTGTTCGTCCGCCCCCCGGAGGATCATCGCCTGCTAGGGCTGCTATCGCCCTCTGTGTGACAAGGATGCTTGGATCACTGCACCTTCCCTTTCAGACACGACAATAAGACTTGAGTGCACAGACCTACTGTGCTTTACTGTGAGGCTTCAAGCAACTGACATATTCATACACTACTAAAGCAGTTCTCCAGGGGACTGTAACATAATGACGATGCGGTGCAAAGCCTGCCAATGATGTGAAGACATTTCCTGGTCATGACAACAGACCTATTTAATTACAAAGGTAAGTAATTGCACTTCTTAAAAGTTTTCATTTCTTTCCAACATACTTGCGGCATTTAAAGTCTCGTTTAAGACTTCTGCTGCCAACCTTTATTCTTGCTTTTACTTTCTATTTTTACACTGAACGAGAACAGCTCTCCTGTATCTTCTTCAGTTCGCGATCTCATTTTTTTCCATTTCCCACCAAATCTACCACTCCTGTACTAGTGCCCAGCTTGTTAAATGGCACGGCCACGCGCCCACTTGCGTGCACCCCAGGCTTTGGTGCCACCGTGAATTCTGCTTATTTTCTCCCTTCCCCAGTCGTGTCCATTAACATATCCATTAACAGCCCTTTCCAATCATATTCTGAATCTAGCCACTCTGACCACCTTCGCCACGGCCACGTACCCAAGTCACCGAATCTCTTACCTAGATTACTGCCTTTTAAGTACTTTCCCTGCTTCTATCAGCATGTCCTAGACTTTCATTCCAAAACAGGTGTGGTATCCTTTTAAAACACAAATCAGGTGGTATCGCTGTTCTGCTCCAAATCCTCCAGCTGGTTTCCATGATACTGAGACTAAAACTCCAGCGTCTGGCTGTGGCCTACCAAGCCCACATGATCATCTCTCTGTGCCCCTCCCCTTCCACTTCTGTCTTTCTCACAGCCCCACTGTCCCCCTTGCCGTTTCCCCCACCTGTCAAGTTCCCGCCTCGGGGAATTTGCACGCTGTGCCATCTTCCTGGAGGCCCCTCTTCGCCCTCCCACACCCAGATCCTCACCTGGCTCACCCCTCATTTCTTTCAGGTCTTTGGTCAAAGGCCACCTCCTCTGGCATTCCTGTCTGCTCGCTGTGTCTGAACTGTCCACGCTGCCCACGCACCCTCCTCCTCCCTTTGAGACCTGGATTCAGATAGTAATTTGTTGATCCTCTTTCTCCCACTTCAGTGCAAACTCCATGAGGGTGGAGAAGTTTTCTTTGTGGTTCCTAGTCTTATACCTGAGGTATAGAAGCAGTACCTAGTACACAGCAGATATCAAGAAAAGCATTGAACAAATGAATGAATGTTACTTTCTCTACAATGCTTTTATGTTTGGAGAATTTATTGCTTCTTATCAGTTGATAAATTTTGTCTTCCAAATTTCTCCTCCAAAACACATTTATTAAAAAAAAAGCATGATATCTACATTTTTAAATACTACATTTGAAATGTTCAAAACAAAAACAAAAAGCTATCACACAGTGGAACACAATCTGACCAAATAATGCTGATACATGGACTTAGGGTTTGAGCAAACCCACTGAGTAGTTAAATGTGTTTATAGTTTGATGCAGATCACATTCTAGACAGTATCTAAAGTTCAATTTTCCACTTTATTTCAAAGATATTAATCCTAGTATCCTAGCCATATCTGTTCTCTTCCTTATCACTTCTCCAACATCTTATCTCATGGTCTTCTAATTTTATCTTCCATTAGGTCAAAACCCTTTCTTGTTTGTCCTTTCCATCAGAGGGCTTTTTAACTTAAGCCCTTGACTGCACCCTGTCTTGAATACTGGAGTGTTGTTTTTTTGTGTCCCACCGTCTGAAGTTGTATGATGGTCCATGCAAGGTCAGCTTTCTTCAGCATTGCATCCCCGGTGATTACTGCAGCCCTGCCCATAGGAGGTGCTCAAGGAATGAATTAGCATGATGGCATTTACTAAAGTATTTCTCTGCTGTAGATTGTGCGTCTCTTCTTTTGTCATCCTTCCTTTTGTTAAGACTTTTTGACAAGAATTATTATTCCTCTTGTCAAAGATATAAATGAAGACTAATTGGAGAAAATAGAATTCAGGTGGTTGCTACCTGCATGGTATATTATAATGGGTGTGACAGCCATTATTCCCAATTATATTTAAGGTGAGGGCCAATTAATTTAATATTTGTCTTTATATTGCCTTGCATTTTTTGCTGTTGTTACATGATTTATAATTTTCTTATCTCTACGGATAGTCATTATTCCTCAAACAACATACAGTTTGTTCCTTTTTTTTTTAAAACAAAATAGTTGTTGGCATACTCCTTAAAATCTAGCATAATTCTAAAAACAGTAGGCAATAATAATTAGCTTAATGAATAAATAAGCAAAAGGTATAAGCATCATTGTTAACAGCCTATAAGGGAAATCACTGTCTAGAACTTTGATTAGGAATTGTCCTTTCCTTCCCCCCCCCTTTTTTTTTAACTCTGGCAAACAGAGTAAACAGAACTTACTGGAATTTTTATTTGCATAACGTATCATTCAGGGCCTGACCTTGTACTTGTAGCTCATGATGCTTGTTTAGTAATTAATCAAATAGAATTATCTGCAACCAGGTATGCATTTTCTAGGATTAGTTCCATGAGGCAAATAGTCCAGGGCTCTGTTCTCTGAGTTGTCAGTGAAAGCTCAGAAGTCAGTCAACAAAACGTTGTCTCATGACAGTTGCCAAGAGAATGTTCTAAACTTGGATTTAAAGATGTAAATTTTATGTCCAGGAAAAATTTGCTTATTTTCCCTCTCACTCCTTCACTTATTCACCCACGGAAAAGTGGCCACGGACAAGTAAATGTCACCACACTGGACTCCTTTCACCAGTGTGTGTGGCACGACATCTCTTCTGAAGCAGTTTGTGTCTTTGGGGAGGAAAAAACCATAAACAGAGGATGATCAGTTAAATTTGATGTATGAGTTCTTTAGATTAAGGCTTCAGGGGAAAAAACCTCAGCTTTGGAAAGAAAAAACTAGATTTGGCAGCGGACTCAAACAGTTACGTTTGTGGGATTGAGCAAGTCGTATAATCTCGCCGAACTCCTCCGTCGTGACTCACCACGGATGGTGCAGTCAAATGAGATTAAGTACGTAGATCAGTGGGCATACAGAAAATGGCTAACAGTTTTAGCCTTGCCAAGCCCTCTTCTGCTCCTCCCCCAGTCAGGGTCGGGGGTACCCTGACAGAAGGGGGCTTAAAAAATAAAGGAAAAGGATGTGTTTTTTCCTTTGAAACACACACTATGCCCACCAGTTTGACCTACACTTCTTGTGGTTATAAATAATCACCTAATCAAAGTCAAAACTTTCATGGATCTGGGGATAAATCCTTGGGAGTTCAAGAGTTTCTGTTTAGGAATTTTTACATGAGTACAGTGCCAACATTTACATCTGTGTTCAAGATCATGTTTGCCCCAGTGAAGGCTGAATACACGGGGATGTACGGTATAAAAGAGTGCACTGATGCAGCTCAGAAAACATCAGTGGGAGGTCGATGGCGCACAGTGGTACAGACGCGCTAGGTGCCGAGAGCCCGTGCTGAACACTCACTGTGCGTAGACACTGTGATCAGAGGTAGTGTAGCCATCTAGTCTGCAAGACCCTCACGGTATTTCATTAGCTGTAACTACGGCAGGAAACGAGAAATGGATAATGGTCATTTTCCCAACTCCATCAACTGTTGGATTTTAATTCAGTTTAATGCTAATTTGAATGAGAAAGTTGTCAGGGTTATCAACTGACTTTAAAAATTAAAGTTAGCCTTTGAAAAAAATGCTTGATGGTCATGATTTCTAAGTGCCAGTTGTCTGAGTGTTTTGGAACAGCAAACAAAAATGGGAACTATTAATGTGTTGTTACTAACTATATTTTTGCAAAAATCCATTTTCTGAATTAATAGTTAAAATTGAGGAATGTACTACATGCTGAGCTAGACCTGAGGCTCCATCTTCTAACTATGAAACCTCAACTTTGGCCATTTAATGACAAATTATCATCCCTCACAATAGATAAAATTATAATTTTGGGTTTTTTTTTTTTTTTTAGTGTTGAATGTTTCAATTAACTTCAACTTTATAATAAAGATCTATGAGTGAATGGATTTTATGTCTGGTTTTTTGTTTCTATAAATTCTAGGCCATTTTGCCAAAAAATTATTTTAATACCAATAGTCTTTTAAGACATTTTGGTTTTTGAAAGTGATTTGTACATTTTAAGTTTTAGACACATTGACAAAATCGATAATAATCAATAGCTAAAGGAATGCAGGAAGCTCCTTACCTATAAAAACAGAAAGAGGAAGATGTTTCCTATGGCTGCCTACGTTATTTGAAGATCTCCAAAAGACACGGCAAATATGACTTGACTATCTGAACTCCTTCAGAGTAATCACCCATGGAAGAGGAGCCAGAATTAAAAACCCTGGTTGACTCTGCAAATGTAATTGAATCAGAAACACAAGGATTAACTTCTTAGCACAAGAATCCAGTCCTTTTAAATATAAGCCCTAGAAGCTTGGCTTAATCAAATGTCACTTCGACAGTAGCAATGGTAATCTTGTTGCCCAGATGCCCTACCCAGGCTTCATCTCTGAGAGCAGGAATTAGAGAGGATCAATGGAATGAAGTGTTAAAAGAAGAAATTATCTCATCTTCGTAATTTCTGAGAATCTTCACATCTATTAATACATTTCTTGTGGAGAATATGGTCTGTTGGAATTTGAATGCTGTCATTCAAGAAGATCAGTATCTTTGCCTCAGAAATATGATGCCTTAGATTATTCTAAATCAAGCTAGACACATCAGCTGAGACTTATCTCAAAACCACCAGCAAATGACCAGGAGATACTAACCGCAAATTAAAAACCGTCTTTATATAGTACAAGGTACACAAGTGTTTTAAAATCATGTCCTTTGAGTCACCTATGATGTTATAGAGATTAATGAGTCATGTTATAGCTGCTTTCATTTACAAAATGAATCTATTTAAACAAGGGGCAGCTGCCTATTTTTGTGTGTGAGATTAAAAATGATTTAGTGAATATGAAAATTAGAGATTACTCACATAGGGTAGAGGACCCGATTACATTTCGCAGGCTCTTACGTATAAGCAAGCAGTAAATTTCCATTATTAAGATATTAGACAATTACTCAAAATGTGACTATTTTTGATGTAACCAAATCCTAACTTGTCCACTGATGTATTTCTTTCAACTAGCCCATAGAAAACAGGCATTCTGCATAGCTACAGTTATTTCTTAATATGCTTTATAAAAATAATTATTTGAAAGTTAAGTTCCTTATATTTTCTTTTAGAAATTTTGAATAATGCTTTCAAGTTTTAATTTTTCAAGTTCCTCTGTTTGAAGAGGGCAAAGATTTTATGCTCTGCAACTGGAGGCCCTTAGCTAGGCACAATTGTCTTTCGCTATCTAGCCTTTCTTTACTTCTGTAGATTCAGTCTACCCGTGCCAGGTACGGCGCAACGCTTTGGAGATACAGGAGTGCTAAGGAGAAAAAGATAACCTGCTCCAATGGAATTTCCTTCCCAGTGTGGGGAGATCAAAAACCCAAACAAAACAAGTGATGAATAAAGTGTCAGGCACTCAGTGATGTTATTTAAAACAAAACAAAACAAAAAACAGCGGTTCCTACGAGAGTGACGGGGGCTTAGTCAGGCTGGTCAGGTCACATGGGAGATGTGTCCCTAAATGAGGAGCCAGCCACACAAAAATCTCCACCGGGGCCGGGGCCCTCCCTGCTTGGCAAAGAGCAGGCCTGTGAGCAAATGCTCCCGCTGTCCACAGACCCCAAGGAGAAGGGAGGGGAGGAGCCATCTCTGCCCAGTTCTTTCATATCTTTTTGATGTAGTAATTGGATAACGTCTGTAATTACTGCATCAACAAAAAATGGTAATGTTGTTTTTCTTTTTAATGGAGCAAAAGCCTGAAAGTATTTTTGTAAAACCTTTCATGAAAGCAGAGAAGTAGAACAGACATTTATGCTCCCCTCAAAAAAAAAAAATGGATTTTTATTCTATGGTTATTGGGAAGCAACTGCAAAGATTTAACCAAAAGCATGACTAGGGGACCCTTCTGGATGTGGGCTGAAGGTCTGATTGTAGGAGAGCAAAGAGCGGTAGCAGGCGGACTAGCTGGGTAGCGGCTGGGGAGAGCCCGGTGTAAGCCACGGGGGCAGCAGGGGAAGGGACCGTGGGGGGCCTGAGAGGTGGCTGGATCCCATGCTAGCCATTTTCCCAGTGCTATGACCTTGCTCAGGCCAGAGAGGCTCAGTTTTGAGCCTCTGAAATGAAAACTTGGAAAAATAGAATACATTTAAGGTTATCTTGAGAGTAGAGATGGGGAGAAGTGGACAGACTGTTTTGGAAGTTGAATTGAAAGTACTTGCTAGTCCATGTGTTGTGGGGGTGGGGGAGAGAGTTAAAGGCTTCACAGACACGCTGTGAACCGGCCACCAGCTCAGCTGTGCGTCCTCTCAGATTACACTCTGCCGCCCCATGTTTCCATGACTCGTGCATGTTGTTCCTGCTGCTGAGAGCAACTATTCTCCAACTTTCTGCCTGGTTAATACCCACTGATCCTTCAAGTTGTAATAAAAATGTCACCTGCTCTCTAGCACCTCCCCCATCTAAATGAGACACTCCTCTTTGACCTTCTCAAGACTCAGTGCGTGTATTCCTCCGAAAGCAATTACTAGACTGAATTACAATTGTTGATTTACATTCCAGACTACCCTCATGGCAGAGTGTGGGCGTGACGGCGGACAGGGAGCGTGCCTTTCCTCTGCGCACCTCTATTTTCTTAGATTTTACCTCGAATGTGGTATAAACCGAACATATTTGTTGTGAAATTTAATAAACAAGTTAGTTCATTGGTGCCTTCTTTCAATCCAGAAGGCTCATAATTTTGTTGTGGTTTTAAGTAAGGGTTAGAAAATTGCCCCCTTCTATTACTTTTCTTTTATTGTGGCTGTTAGAGAACACGGATAATATTCATTCAGTAGATTACATAATTGAATGTCTGTCTACGTCAAAGCAAAAATTACACTGGATTAACAGGCAAGGAAGTTTTTCAAGATTATCCCAGTAGTGAGGAGAGACCAGAATACAGTCTGAGCAGAACTCGGCTGAAACAGAGGGTTGTTTGTAGGTGGGAAGAATCTTAGGCCACCTGTGTTAGCTAATTGGCCTCATCCCAAAGAAGAGTCAGCTTTCTCCCATCTTTGTAACAAGAGGTAGTTTTACAGCTTGGAGCAAGGCACCCGCAGGAGTTCGGCTCCTACACCCCTACAGAGGTGGCGGAGGTGGGGGGGCTTCCGCCTGGAGGAGCACAGCCTCTCGCAGTCCACCCTGGAGCAGGTGGGTCAGTTTTAGCATTTTTATACCATCCATGGAACACAAATGTTCAACATGTGCGTACGTGTTGTGTGTACTTGGAGCTACCGAAGGCAGCGCGACATCCCTGTCTCTACTACTTTCCCCTTTCAGGTTTTCCTGGGGCTCTCCCAGGACCAGGAGCTGTCTAACTAATGGAGACCTTCACCCTTCACTGAAGTGGAAGCTTCTCCCGCAAAAAGAGCCTTGAAACCTCAAATCCCCTGTGTTCCTGTCCAAGCTGGTGGTTATTTGCTTGATGGTTTCATGTCAAATGACACCCAAGTCCTTCAGACAGTTCTAGGTTGGAAAGCTGGTAAGAAGCTTTTAAGAAGATTTACATATTAGAGGGGCAGAAAAAGAATTCACAATTGCACACTTTCTAAGGTGAATTCTCTAAGGAATGGGAGCTCAGGGCCTTGAGTCAAGTCCATTTAACTTAGGAAAATTTAGTCAAGGGAACATTTAACCATCTCGGTCACCCACCAGGTTTCAGATTACATGTACTTGTTCTGCTGTCAGAGCTCAGAGATCGTCCAGTTACCACTTTAAGATGTAACTGCTGGTGCACTGGCTCTCATACCCATTTATCAGATTATCAGGAGTCTTTCAGTGATGCTCAGGTGCTGGGGAGAAGGCTGTGATGATGACTTTGTTTTCTATGAACGGAGCAGCCAGTCCGATTGACAACTCTCAAAATGATGTGTTTGGCACATTTGTTCACGATGTTCCTAAATCACGTTGGCACAAACGTGAGCCTGAAGACAGCGTCCATGACTGCTGACGAGCTGTGGCAGACTCTTACTTGAATTTCATGCCTTTCAAAATATCCAGAGAGGAGATAACTACTAGATTCAAGGATTTGATCTCTTCTTTTGACAAGGCCTTTGGTGGAGAGTTTGTTTAAACAAGGTGTCAGGCTCTGTCATGAATTTTCAAAACATAAAACCTCCCTCAGAAACTCACAGTATACCTTCCTGTGATGTTAATAAATAGACTTGCTATATATTATGGTGGGGTGCTTTCTTTTTTTTCATCCTTACAGTGTTTGTATAAGGGAGTGGTTTGGGAAATGCGGTATGTTTGCTTTGAATGTAAAAAACATGGCATATAGTGAAATAGCTGATGATAAATTTCCCTCTCTCTCATTCTGCTATTTATTGGTTGGAGACTCAGCACTTGGCCGGCTCATTCTGAAAACATTTTCCTCTCCTTACCAAGTAGCATCATTTTGATGTTGGAGGGCCAGATTGTGTGACCGATGGGTGGCCAAGGCCTGCAGCACCCACGCTGCCAAGCATGGTTTCTCATCTCATTTCACAAGGAAGAGCGTTTGAATGAGGGATTCAGATGAGACACTTGGTCTTCTAGTGCATTTTGACAAACCCTTTGTCTACCCACAGGGTCTAGAAGGGAAACCGAGAGAAGCCTCAGACACCCAAGAAGTCAAGATTGTGGACCAGGAGGACATGGAGAACCACGTTTACTTCTTTGGCTGCACTCGTGCCTTCCTGGCATCCCTCACCCCCTAATAAAATGAAATATCCGTATTTTTAATTGTAAAACTGTTACTGAAGTTGGTAATTGACATGCTCACCGGAAGGTATCCACTATAGCCTTGCTGCTCAGCCTGGGGGCCTCAGACCAGTAGCACTGAGGTCGCCTGGAGCTTGTTAGAACTAGTCTTGGGCCTCACCCCACACCTACTAACTCAGAAATCCAAGACGTTTTTATGCACACTGATGTTTGAGAAGCACTGCACTATGGAATAGAATTCTTTGCCTTATTAGTAAAATAGCTCATTTAAAAACAGCAACCACAGTGGTGCACCAAGATTTCATTTAGATTTGAGTAACAGAAAAGCTGGCAAGCAGATGTCTAAACACATCTGGGGTTATGGAAACCAACGAAGACCACCCACATGAGAACAGAGGCTATTTACTCAGAACTTTCTATAGCAAGACAGTCAGACACCATTTGTACTTGGCAGAGACTCAAAGGCAATTAGAGAAGAAGGAAAACTCTAGAGTTTAAAAACAGACCAAGTTAGACCGAGTTTCCTACGTGCTCTGATGGGAGGTTGCTGGCTTGGGGAAGGCTAACGAGGAGTGGGGCATCTTATGTGATTGGTTTGGGGTGGGAGGAAATACTGGCTTTTGCTGGTTGGTTTTGAGTTAGAAGGAGGAGAAGAAGCAAAAATAGTTGTCACCCTTGACAAAGTTCTGACCATTCTAGGCTCCTTGCTGTCGGCTGTGGTTCGGCTCCCTGGGCTTTGTATGTGCTGTCTGCAGCCTGACCACGGTCTGTATACTCATCCTCTTACAGTTAATGTTTCTCACATAAGAAGCCAGTGTGGGCATCCAGGGCCTACAGTCATACAAGGAACTCATCAAGGCCCCGGGCTCCTTCCATTCTAAAGCATTTGGATCTCATGGGGTACAAAAGTCTGCTGCATCTCTAGGCATCCCATACGAATTCTAGGCAGGGAAATTTAGCAAGGGGTTAAGGGCATACCACCTAAGCCTTCTCCTTTTAAGGACCTGTCTTTAGATTTGGGGAGGAGAGCCCTCCCAGGGATTTCTGTGCCTTGTCATTGGCCACAATTTGGTCGCCTATTCATTTCTGGCTGAAAGAAAGTTTAGAATCCTAGTATTCTGTATCTGAGCCCATATTTGGGGAGAAGAGGAATAATAGGAATTAGACACTTGAGCCAACCTATGTTATCTTCCACACATGTGTATGGAGCCTTTTTAAATAAAAAAAAAAGTATACTTTAACCAAATATGCGATAGTCACCTACAGTTTTAAGTCCCCGCTTTCATAATACCTAAAGTTATGCTTGTATCACTCACAGAAATGACGAATATCTTTCTGCCCACATGTGATTATCCATGGCTGCACCGTGTGTCACAACCTGGATCAGATGCATTCATTCACAAGTCTCTACATTTAGACACATTCCTATCCTTAATCCATACTCCCACAAGTTCCTCGTCGGCTATTTACCAAAATCATCCCATTTTATGTAGCAGGAAACTGAGGACAGTCAAGCAATCTGTGCAAGGTCAGGAAGCTTGGAAGTTATGAGACAGGATTTAAACTCGGTTAATTTGGTTCCGGCAACTCTACTGTTAATCACTCTGCCAAGTTGCCTTTTCAGTACACAGTTGCATAGATGATAAAGCTGATTTAATGGAAATAAGTAAGTGCTATGATGGAGAAGTGCAGACAGCCCGGAGAGCGTGTAAATGGGAAGGACATGGACCGACTGTGGTGGGTTGGGGAAAGTTTCTCTCAGGAAGCTTTGTTTAGCTGACGGTTGAAGAATGAATTGGAACAATGTAGGTGAAGAACTGGAAGAATTCCAGCTGGAGGGAAAAGCCTGAGGGAAGGGCATGAGAATTTCAGTGCTGGAAATGAAAAGACGTGTGTATTGCCCAGTGCTAGGGCTGCCAAACACGCTGCACAGACAGACCTGCGAGACTCCAACAGGAAAGATTTTTCTAGAATACAAAGGGACACACTCTATGGTCCTGACCTGGGAACAGTGACGAGAGCATGGTGTGAAGCTAGTGTCCTCAAGATTCTGGATACAAACCCTCAAAACACAGGGAAATCACAGAGTTAAGGAAATTCAAGAACTGGGATCAGAGACTCTCCAACATTTAGTTTGTTTTTTTTTTTTCTTTTTCTAAAGGAGAGAAAACCCTAATAACTATAAAGGGAGCAACAAGTGAGGTGAAAATAAAACCAAGCTAGTGCAGTGAGGCAGGGACGGCTTGTTCCCTCCAAATCAGTTCAGCCTTCCTTCTCACGGCAACAGAAACTTCACTTTTCACCAACCCCGTGGCTGCTCAGAATAAATGCTACACTCCTCAGCTCCCCTGGTAGGAGTGGGCTGCGGGCTGAGTAGTGTCCCCTCCAAAATTCATGACTTGAGGTTTTCTTTTAATCTTTCTTAGAAATGTCACATTCCTATGGCACCTACTCCTTATTCTGAAAATTCGTAAGAAAAATTAAACATTTTTCCTGACTTGTCAGTAGAAATCAAGACAGAACAACAAATAGACCCTGTTGGTGAAAGAAGACGAGGGAGGGAGGGTCGCCTATGAGTTGCTCTTCTTAAACAGATAACTTGACCCTAATTAAGACTAAATGTTCTAACATTTTACAGAAAATATGAAAGAAAAATTAAACCATGAGGAAACAATCAGATAAGCCCAGAAACAATCTTACATATTCTATTAAGACGACTTGGCCTGATTTAAAAAGTGTCGTTAAAAGAAAAAAGCATGTGCTTTTACAGATAAAACATGTAAGAGAAAACCAAATATAGTCTGTCATGTTTGACTGGATACTATTCCAAATTTTTAAAAAGCTGTATTTATAGCTTGCTGACAAAAATCATAAACAAACTCAAAATCCTGTTACACTCAAATTGTTTCTATACATTGTTTTCATAGTAAGCATTATAGCAGAACTGATTGAAATGTATTTTCAGTTTTGTGAATTGTGATAATGATACTGCCCTATGGGAGAGTATCTTTATTTTGGGGGGATGCATGATCAAGTATTTAGTGGTAAAGTCAGTTTTCTATAACTCACTTTGAAATGAATGAGCAAAACACAACATGAATAAATGATATGACAATGTTTAGGAGTGCTGAATCTAAGCAGTCGGCATAGATTGCATTTAATTTTTTTTTTTTTTTTTTTTTTTTTTTTTTTTTTTTTAGTGTGAATTAGTTCTCTACTGCTTCGGTAATGCATTAACTCACAGTATGTAGGTTCGAAGACCAGGTACAGAGGAGTTCAACTGAGACCTGTTTACCGTATCACAAAGTCAAATTCCGTTAGTTAGCAGGTGTGAGTTCCTGTCTCGAGGTTTGGGGAATTAATTCCCTTCCACGGGCACTCTGGTTGTTGGCCAAAGTCATCCCTTGTGGTTGTTAAGACCGAGCTCCCAGTTTCCCTGCTGTCAGGCAGGCCCAGTCTCTCCTCCTAGGGGCTGCCTCATTCCTGCTCACGCTTTGCACGTGGCCTCCCTTCAGCCAAGGTGGATCAGCTCTCTCACACTTTGAATCTCTGCAACTTCTCTTTCTGCAACATCACTCTGAGTCCACCCAGAGACAGTTCTGCTTTTAATTATGCTCATGTGATTAGACTGGGTTCACCTGGATAATCCAGGGTCCTCCCCTCTTAATTCATTAATTATATCTGCAAAGTCCCTTTTGCCCTGTAAAGTAACAGTCACAGCATCCAGGGGTCAGGATGTAGACATCTTTAGGGGACCATTCTGCCTACCAAACTATGTATTTGAAAATTTGATAATGAAAAAGGAAAGAATATAGAAATGTTTCTCCAGTACAAAGTAACAAGCACAACATTGTGTTGTTCCTTTCAGAATTGTTATGATTTTGTGTTTATATGCAAGCCTTTGATCCACTTTGTGTTCATTTCTCTCCCTCCTGCATAGGCGACGCAGGGAGGGTGGCACAGTCTATCAGCAGTGTCCGCCACCCATTTCTTCGAGAGGCAAGCTGCCACTGCTCTGGCCACTCAGTGTTACTACTTTATTTTCTCGCAGATCCTTGTGCTTGAGTTTCAGTTTGAATTAAAACAAAACAAAAGAAAAGAAAATCCCTTCTGCTCACACTTAGTTCAGCTCAAAAGAATGAACATTTAAAAATTTCTCCTCTGTATCTGCATTGATTGCCTTTAATTTTTTTTTTAAATCCAAATCTGACTGCTTTTTGTAAACTGAATTCTCGGGCTACATTGTAAAAGGTAACTGGGCGAGAGGCCTCCTTTGGGTCCTGGCTTGCTCTTTACTTCCTTAATGAGCACCTACTGGGAGTTTAGAACCCAGGAGGGGAACCTTTGGCTGACGAGGAAGGTCTGTGAATTAGTCATACCGCTCTGACCTAGCAGCTGGGACAGCTGGAGCAGTGGTCGCGTGGTTTGGAGGAGAAACACAGCATGAGAAAAGGAGAGGGATATTAACAGAGAAAAAAGGCTTAGGGAGACCAGCACCCCTGCGGATCAGTGTGTCAGCAGAAATAAGGTACTTTTATAAACATGGCAGCAAGCATGCACTTATTTCTGGTAAATGAGTATTCAACCGGAAAAAAAAAAAATCCAGTGGAAAAAGGCAGCTTTCCCAAAACACCGCACAACAGGAGTTCACGGCATATTGAGCTAGAGCAGGACTGAGGTCAATTGCCAAGACTCCTGGCTCTCACCCAGCTGGAGAGTTATGTCATCTACACATTAACTAGCACCTCTTCATACTAACTAGTACATAATTAAACTGCCACTTGAAAAAAAAAAACAAAAAAAACCCTGATCTTCAGCTTTAAAATACAGAAACTCAAACCTCCCGCCTGCCCTTCACATTATCCTGGTCGGAGGCTTACAAACAATTTAGGGGCTTCTCAAACAGCCTGACTGTTCCCAACCTGCGGGGCAGACTGCAGCCTCTAGCGGGGTAAAACCCTTCACCCAACACGGATTTCTCCCTGGTTACAGTTTTGCTTGCGGTTGGCCCTAGAGAAGAGACAACGGAATGTGGTTGGGTTATTGGGTTTCAAAATATATTGATTTGGAATTTAGGATTTGAGAAATATATAGTATTGAGCAGATTCAGAGGCTTTATTACAGATGCAAAAAAAAAAAAAAAATTTGGAGACAACAGTTCCAAGTGCTTTTGACCGAAAACGGAAGAGTGACGATGAGACAAATTTAGAACAGAATCAAAGTTACTGGTCCACGTGTGCTTCCGAGGACGTAAGGGCGTCGGCATCTTCAGAAAAAATTCCTCTACGTTATCAAAGAGCTGTGGCTATCAGGCCAGTGCATGGTGCTCTTTTCTCAGCTTGTCAGGCCTTTGTATTTGTTTGCAATGAGAAAGCATTAAAATTTTACCTTTATCAGGCTGCTTCCCCAATGATAGTACACAAGTCTCTCCCTTTTTCTCATTTTTTTTGTTTCCTCCTTATTCCTTTTCTACCTCCTGTATTTTTTTTATTTCTTATCTTTATATCCTTTTATCCTTACTCTTTTTTAGTTTTTGATGAAATTGAGAAACAATTTTACATATGACTTAGAACCGTATCATAAGAACAAGACCCACGCCACTGAATTCAATCACTGAACACGAAAGAAAACGCTTTCCCTTTAGAGGAATGCTTCATAGGAATTCCTTAATAGAAAGGAAAAACATATCACTCAAACATTGTTTGATTTTGCGTGTTAGTACTTTTGTACGCTTACTAGGAATTCAAAGTGTGGTTCTCAGACCACTCATGTATTAGTTTTCCACTGTTGCTGTAACACATCACAAACTTAATGGCTTAAAACAACACAAATTGATTACCTTATGGTTCTGTGGGTCAGAAGTTCAACATAGGTCTCATTGGCTGAAATCAAGGTGTCAGCAGTGCTGCGTTCCTTTCTAGAGGCTTTAGGAGAAAAAAATAAATCTGTTTCCTTGCCTTTTCTGGCTTTTAGAGGCGATCTACATTTCTTGTTTTACAACCCCTTCATCTTTAAAGCCAGCAACGTTGCCTTCTGACCTTTCTGTAGTCATGGCTCCCTCTGACCACAGCTGAGAAAGCTGCTCTCCTTTTAAGGAGTTGTGTGACTAGATTGGGCCCACCTGGGTTAATTCAGGCTCTTCCCCATCTCAAGGTCCTTTGCCATAATCACACCTGCAAAGCTCCCTTTTCTGTGCCAAGTAAGTAGTCACGGCTCAAGGGATTACGATGGGGTGGGCTGGGGCGGGGGGGAGCAGTATTCTGCCTCCCAGAACCTCTAACAGAATCACCTGATTTTCTTGTAATTAAAAAAAGGAAGGTTTTTGCACTCTTATCTGCACTCTCTGCCTTTACAAGATTGAACCCCAGGACTTAGCATAAATTTGCACTTTTAAGAGTTTCCCAAATATTTTTAGGCACACCTCTTCCTCATTTGATGTGCCATTTTTTACATTTGAATAAGTCTGAACTGAGTTGCCTGGGGCCCCAGAACAAATGCACTCTGAAAATTTGCAAATGGATGGACTGAGTGGTCATGGATCCTTGTCCCGGTTTTTTCCAGCTCCTCAGCATAACTGTGATATCTTTAAAAGATTCCTAAAGTTTTCCAGCATTTTAATTTGGGATAAAAATATACCATGTTTAAATGAAATAACACCTACCAGATGCTTTAGCACAATTTTAAGCAGTCTACATTGTTTTAGACACACAGAACTCTGTAGATATGGAGAGCTGTCAAGCTCCTTGCTATTTAATTTAGAGTCTGGAATTCACCCAATAGACCGCAGTGGCTATGGAGCAAGCCCGGTGAAAGTTAAGTGACTCGTAATATGGAATCAAAGGCAACCCCTGTTCTCTAATGGGCAGGTACAGCGGGGCATGTTAAGGGCTGCATTTCATCCATAAATTGGAATAGCTTACAGTAATAAGATGTCACTTATTTAATTACTGTTGCTTTAATTAGCACAGCCATTATCCATTAAACATTTAATATTATTAATGACATACAAGTACAATAGTGGCCATGAACTAATGTCTACTAAAATTTTGATAGTTATATTCTTGGTAAATTTGTAATCTGAGGTTTCCAATGATGTCAAGCCATAATAATCATTTAGATTTAGAAGATCAAATTTAATGATAGCATTAAGATAACAATGAAACTCTGCTATATACCACATAGTTCTGTAACACTGAATAAGAACGTAGGAAGAAGGAAGCGATGTCTCAGAGGAAGGATGGAGCAAAGAACCATTGGAGCAAAAACAAGAATGAATGTGCTACAAGCCGGGCCCTATTGTAAGATCAGCTAGGCGGTGCTTCGTGCTCAGGAAAGAGTGCCTCCTAAAACCCTCCTTTGCTTCATTGAGCACTCTATTCAGTGAGACTATTTAATGAGGCATTTATTTCATTTCTAGGCTTAAGTTTTGACCTCTTGAGATTTTCTTTGAGAATGCAAACATTCTTTGGAGAGATACCACACTGAGCATCTAATAGATTTAAATTGAAGAGTTTGTCTCGGTTCCTCCAGGTTAAGAGGGTTTGGGAGGAAACAAGTAATTGTTACAAGAAGGATAGTGACACAGAAAATGGAAGCTAGGTGTTCCTGAAAGCTACTTCACAGTATTTCCTCTGAGTCCAGCACAAGATTCTGTACATAGGCCAGAAGTCCAGTGGGAGATACATCATCCCTCAGAATCCATTCTCCTCTTTCTTCAAGGTGATGGACACTCCCCTAGATGTTCATGGTAGTAACAGTTTCCCTGAAAAAGCACTAATTTGTTCAGCCTCCTTTGTATCATCGTGTGGCCCTGTGACTATGTTCTTTGCATGTAAGAGGAAATGATGTGTCCTCAAAGAAAGACGAATCTTTTCCTTTTTATTCTCTTGGTTCTGACATGCAGTCATGCTATGGCTGATCAACCATTTGGCTGCAGGGTAGAATCTTCCTTTTAAGAAAGATCAAAGCACAGAGGGAGGCTGCATTAGTGATGGCCGTGGAACTACCCCACCAGCTCTGAACTGTCTAATTTGCACGAGTGAGAACTAATCATTTTTCTCAAAGAAGCCATTATTCGATGCTGGTTGCTAAGCTAAGTACTTCATTAAAACAGGTACTTTAAGACATAACAATTCCTTTCACAACTGGTTTGGGAGCAAACAGTACTTGAAAGAGGAATAAGTATCAGGTGAGTAAGAGACAGTGGGCAAGCGGGCTAAATAAAGGTAAATATTTCATTTGTCTCTTTCTTCCCCTTCTTTCAGTCATCCATTATCCCTGCTTCTCTCTTCTATTTTCTTGCATAACATCGACTTACAGGTCTTTTCATATACCTGCTTACACACAGGCTTTCATTTGCTTATTCACCCTCTATTAAACACCGATTTCAGGTGTTTCACAGCACCGGATAACACGAAAGGAACACACGCAGGTTCCACTACGAGACGTGAATGTTATCTGTAGCCTTTGCATTTCTTCAGATTGTGGGGCTGAAATTGATCTTAGAAATCAAGGGAAACCCAGTGCCCTCATTTTACTGGGGAGGAAACAGAGAGGCTCAGGGACACTCTGCGTGGCACAGCCAGGGAGTGGTAGAATTTCTGAAACCTGAGGTTCTCACGTATGTGATCAGTGTCATTTCCTTTGTACCGGTTTCATTTTAGGGTTTCCCATGGAAAGGGGGCTTCCTCTACTTTTATGGTAACATTTAATTTTGTGATTTAATTATGGATAAAGAAATGTGCTCTAAAATTTTGCCTTTAGCAAAATAAATTTGAGCTCTCCATAAATACTGCCTCCACGAGTTACATATTGCTTCCTAATAATGTGCAAGTGCATGCGCCTGTGGTAATGACAACTTTGGAACCTTGGATTTTAATTTGATTTTGAGATCTATGGTGATACTTTTATTACCTAGATAGTGGTGATTTTAATTGGATTTGTGCGGTAGTATGGAAGGCTTAACCATGTCAATGTAGACTGGTTAAAAATTAAGTTGCCAAACTGGAAATTAACTCCAAGTTTTCCTGCCCATAGACCCTGTAGAGCTGAGAGGAGCAACTCACAGTGGCAGAAATGCCCTGGATTAACTGGGAGCTCTGAACACTGAAATCAGAGCAGAAATGGCGATTCTTCATATCCTGTGGCTGTGGTTCTCCTGTTCACCTTCCCCCTGCTGTGAAGTTTTAATGAATTGCTATAAAGGGTGAGGTAGTTGGAATCTCAGGAAAGATAAAATCATTGGGCTCCAAGAAAAACAAAACAGATGGCATGCCTTAACATTTTTGCTTTCATATTTCAATTATTCAAAAATACCTTCTGCAAAGCTGGTGTCTATCTTGTAAAGGGCGTTTACACAGTAAGGAAGTTGCTAAATGAGTTGGGGAAAGCAGGTTAGACTGCTTAAGGCATTTTATTTTTATTACAACAGAAAGATATTTTAATTAGTTATTTGCAGTGTTTCTGCCTTGGAACCGGCTGCTTCTGTGGCAGAAAACACCCATTCTTCGTTAGTAAATATGGGCTGATTTCTATCATGTTTTACTGTTTTGAATTATATTTTAAATATTTAATTGAAGTTTAGATTTCTAACAGATTTTGAGTGATGAATTTTATTCACCATCTTTAATATACTTTACTAAATGCTGTTAACTGGTCCACCAGCAATTCTGAGCATCTCCATGTTTTGTGCAATGCTCTGTGCAAGAATAACGGATTCATGATCTCAGGAAACAAAGTCTAACGGGGGAGACATGGACTACTGGAAGAGGAAGGAGAAGGGACTAACTCTTCCTGGACGAACAGGAAAGTCTTCATAAAAGAGCCTGTCCTTGAGTCAAGAGCTGAAGGATGACTGAAGATTTGCAAGGCAGACGAGGTGGAGTTGGGAGAAGAGTCCAGGCAGAGAAAAAGCAAGAATAGAATCATGGAACCTGAGCGAGTACATGGCATGTTGGGGTTATAGTAAATATTTTAGCATGGTTAAAGAACTGAATATTTGAGAGAAAGTGGCTGAAAAGAAATCAAATAGGTTGTCCAGTGAAAGACGTCATTTCTCTATGGAAAAAGTTCATGTCTTTACCATGCTCCACAAACTCTTGGGCGTTCATCCCACCGTGCACTTAAGTTTCAGCTGACAACCTTGTTTAAACATTACAGTGAGAAAGTAGAGGTCATCACTTCATCTTCCCATCACCAAATCTATAAACATACCTCAGCCAATATCCATCACCTCCTTTTCTGACAGTGATTCAGCAGATAAAATGTCAGAAGCTAGTTTCTTCTTGTGTGTTTTGGATGCCACCCTGTTTTGCCTTCCCGTGAAATTTTGTCTTCTGAGATTTTCATTCTCATCTGCTTCTACCTCACTCTTTCTCTCCTCCCCAGATTATTTTCCTCAGATGACAAATGTGTTCTAGTATCTTAAAAACCAACAAAATAATCAACAAATAAAAATATTCCTTGACCCCACATGCTGCTTCCAAGTTTGTGGTCAAGTGATGTGTGAGTACCAACTATTCCAAGTGCACCTTTAAACTTTCTAAATTTCCTGGGCTATAGGACTGGTTCTGACTCATGGACTATGAGTAGAAGTGATACATAATACTAAGAGCTGGTGTACCTCTTCCATAGATCCCGCCACAGTGAACTTAGAGGCCATGTGTTCCAGATGGTATAACTACAGGATAAGGGTTGGGGTCATTATTGGACACCATGTGAGTGAGACATAACCAGTTACTCTGTAAAGTCCTTGGGTTTGTCTGTTAAAGGCAGCTGGCAGAAATCATCTCGGTTAACAGAGCTACCACCCACTCTGTTCCTCCATCCCTTCCCACAGTCAAATTCCTGTAAAGACTTTTTCCAACCTTTTTCATTTTCGTCACATATATGCCCTTTCTATTTCACTATTCTCTTGCTAAGATTACCAATACCTCCCATAATACAGAAAAGGATGAATTTTTTTTTTTTTTTAGTATTTATGTTACTATCCATAGCAGAACATAATATTGTTGATTATTTCTCTTTGAAACAGTCTTTTGTCTTTTAGAGTTTTTTTCCTCTTCTTTTTCTCCATCTCCTTTGGTGACTTCACCTCTTTTCCCGATTTCTCAGTAGTGAAGTTCCTAAGGAATTTGCCTAAGATCCTCTTAAATTCTCTTTCTATATTCTTTTCCTTGGTTATTTAAGACATGGCTTACGATGCAATCTATGTGGTGGTAACTCCCAGATTTCTCCAACCCAGACATCTATTCTGAATTCTATACTCCTCACTCCTATAGCCAAATATTTATCACTTTCACCATCATTTCATACAGTCATCTCACACATGCACAAATAACACTTTTGACATACTCTGCCCCCCCATCTCCAAACCTCTCTTCTTATTGTTACTCACAAGAATGTTCCACCACCATTGATACAATTCTGAGGTCAAGAATATTGGTCATTCTTGACAAGTTTCACCACACACTTCCTGTTTATTCATGGTCCCTTATCTCCTCAATTCATATAGATTTGAAATCTACTCCACTTTCTCTGTCTCTGTCCATGCCCTGAATTGTTCTTACAATTTCTAACTGCTTCTCTTTCTGTCTTGTCTCTTAATTTATTTTCCATTCATCAGCTAGACTAATATTTTAAAGTTTCTGTTTAAGAGAATTGCATCTATTTGAGGAGCATGTATAAATACAAATAACTGCTATAAGGAGGGTACTTAAATAAACCAATAAAAATGAAGGAACTATGTAGAGATTACATGACTAGGATGGTCAGGAAATGCACATTAAGTCTTTAGGCAGTAAATTTATTTAAAGTGCCACCAATACGCCACATTCTCAATAGAAAGATAAAAAATAATCATTTTCTCTAGACTATTACTTTTTTATTACAAGTAGAATAAATGACATAATATCTTACTCAGTTAAAAATTTTCCATCTATGATACTGCAAATTATGGCAATAAAAAAGGACCATTTGATTTGATAGTGGTATATACTTTTTTTTGTTTTGCATGGTCCAGATATGATTCAGTGTGAATAGTGAGTGACACAATTTATCCAACAAGAGTTATCCAACAGCACTGAGTGCCAACTGCCATGTAGATAACTTCATAGCCCCCACTGGCATTGAACCCAACAAAAATAGAAATTAACACACTGTCTAGATTATGGTCCAATTAGTCTTGGTAGGTTTTAACTTTTTAGCACTGTATCTTAAGTAGCAGCTCTCAACTTTCTGAGGGTCACAGTTCTTTGAATATGTTTCCCAGAAAAGTGAACATAGTCACAAAATTTCTTCTCACTTTTTTTCTACGTTTAAAGATTGGCAGAGTTGCAAATAGTTGGTTTTAACAGTGAGCAGTTTTTTTTTAAAAGCACGTGTGTGTGTGTGTGTGTGTGATGTTTGACTGTCCTCATGAATGTGCCATCCCATTTACTGAAATGACTTTTGTGACTCTCATTTTCCTTATCTCTTAAGAAATATCCTTTTTACTTGTTTTAAGATTTTTAAGTCATTCTGAAAACCACAATGAGATATCACCTTATACCTGTTTGAATGGCTATTATCAAAAAGACAAGAGATAACAAATGCTGGCTGGGCTGTGGAGAAAGGGAACCTGTGTGCACTGCTGGTAGGAATGTAAATTGGCACAGACACTATGGAAAGCAGTACGAAGGCTACTCAAAAATTAAAAATAGAACTACCATATGATCTAGCAATCTCACTTATGGGTATATATCAAAAAGAAACAAAATGGCTATCTCAAAGAGACATCTATCTTCACCCTCATTCAGTGCAGCATTGTTTACAATAGCCAAGACATGGGAAGAACCTAAGCATCCATTGACAGGTGAATGGAGGAAGAACATGTGGTCTATACATGCAATGGAGTATTATTTAGTCATAAAAAAGAAGGAAATCCTGCCATTTGTAACAACATGATGGGCTTTGAAGACATTATGCTAAGTGAAGTAAGCCAGACAGAGAAAGACAGATATTGTATGATCTCATTTATTTGTGGAATCTAGAAAACCTCAACTTATAGATACAAAGGTCAGACTGGTAGTTGCCAGAGGGGGAAGTTTGGGCAGGGGTGAAGGAAATGTGTGAAGGCAATCAAAAGGTATAAACTTCCAGTTATAAGATAAATAAGTTCCGGCAATATAGTGTACCACATGGTGACTATAGTTAATGATCCGGTATTACATATTTGAAAATCGCTTAAAGAGTAGATCTTAAAAGTTCTCATCACAAGAAAAATACAGAACTGTGAGGAAATGTATGTTAACTAAACTTACTGTGATAATCATTCTGCAGTATATCCATATAGCAAATTATTGTGTTGTACACCTTAGATTAACACAACATTATATGTCAATTATATCTCAATAAAATTGGGAAAATTAATTTGTTTCTTGCAAAGGAGAAAAAACAGAGAACTCGAAGATGTAGAAATTCAGATGTGTTTTGAAAGCAGGAAAACATTAGGAAAGGGTGCTGGTATATGTGTTCTCTTCCAGGCCTGCAGCTCAGGCTGCAACTTGTGCAATAGATCTTGGAAACTGAATACAGGATAAGATAAAAAAAAGCTACTTTTAGAAACTTTCTCAAATACTAGGGACACAAATGCTGTCATCACATTTCCCTTCCCTTAGCCAGATTATATTTCTGGATTTGGGTTACAGGAATGCAACATAGTAACAGACTTTCTTCCTGTGGATGGTTCAGGCTGATTAAAGTTGTGAACAACTCAGAGTCAGTGTCATATATTTCAGTTTTACTGCAACTTTCCAAAAAAGCTTGATGTTGTTGAATTTTTCTACATTGTTTTCCTGGAACTCCAACCTCTAAAACGGTCCTGAGACAGAGTTTTGAGGTAATGGAGCAGATGTAAATTAAATACATCCACCATGACCAAGAGACAGCTGGGTGGTAGTGAGAGAGGCCCTGAACTTGCTGTCAGAAAACCTATGTTTAAATTATAGTTTGTATCATTTATAATCACTGAGAGCTTATTTTTCTAGAGCCTCTGAGATTGTTGTTTTTCAATATGTGAAATAGGAACAATAGTATCTACTTCATAGGATTGTTGGCAGGAAAAGATGTCCAACCTTTTGGAAAAATATTTAGCACAGCACCTTTTATTCAGTGGGCTCTCAAAACACATTTTACTAAAACTGGATCAAAATTCACATGATCGTTACTAATAACCATTAAAGTCTGCATTGTGGATTTAGAAGAGACTGTAGACAGTTTTTTTTCCCAATAAATCTACACCCTTTGTAGGAAATCAAAGCCAGTTGAATTGGCTTGCTTTGGATTACACAGCTAAGGGCAGTCCTGGGGTTGAAACCGTGGTTTCCTGTGAGCAGCCCTGGGGGCTTTTTAACCATGGACTCTGCTGTAAGAAAAGTGACATGGGTCACTGTGCCTGAGCAGACATCACATGTTGCTTCTATTAAGAGAAGTAAAACATTTAGCAATTTTATAGCTGTGGTGTACGGGGGATTGGGTTCAAAAAGGGCTCTTGATTTCTGGTAAGTCACTTCTTAACTCTGAGTAACAGTCTTTATAATAACCCGCTCACATAATCATTGCCTCAGTTAGGTTATGAAAAGCTGTATGAATGCACCTGGCACCCTGTTTTGAACAGAGTGTCCAATAAATATTTGTGAAATTTGGATCCATGCTGTGAATTCATTTAATGGGATCTGCCCATCTAGCTAATTTAGACAAAGACAATGTTTGCCTTGAATGGTCTTCGCCCTAATTGACTAAACAATTCTTTTTTTAACTCTTATTCTTAGTGCTTATGGAAGCTTAGCCATGACGAGCTATAAAAATAGTTAACTTCCTAAGGTCACACTTCTGCAACAGATATTGACTTGCAGTATCCAAGTAGCTGTCACAAGTTTCTTTAGATAATGTATTGGTGATCATGGACTTAATTTTATTCCTTCCATCCTGGTTTCACTTCCACTTCCAGTCATGGGAGGCTAGAGAGGTTTTGTTTTGTTGTTTTGTTTTGTTTTTTGCTTCCCATAACCGTTACCCAAAGACAGGCAGATCTGCCTGCCTGCCTGTCTTATTCTAAGGCTAAAGTGACCTCCAAAAGGGGATTGCTTTTAATTGGATCTATTTATATTCTTTTTCATTTGGCTGGGGCACTGACCCATGCCAGGAGCACTTCTGCCCAGTGGCCTGCCCCAAATTGATACAGTACTTGACCTGTTACACTCCATTTCCTGAGCTACAGTCCTGATAGAGGCTATTTCCATAACCCTCAAAACCCCGACATCAGTGGGATGACAGACTTTTCTTTTAACAATAGCCTGCCCCAAAGCCAGCTTTCAATACACTACTACATTATTAGAAATATATATTTTGTTAGCTATAAAATCACTCTATACTCTACAGCTAGGTGACTGTGGAGTATTTCCTTACAGAAATCCTTTAAATTCAGGTTGTCATTTCATCCTTAGACCTGGGCAGCAGGGAGCGACTCTAGCTGGAGATTTTCCCTCCTCCCTCAATGGATAGACGTCGCGCTCATTTATTTTTCCTATGATCCTTGATAACTTTTTCATTAATAGGAAGATTAACAATGGAATTTAGTGAACTCTGGAGACTCAGTTTATATAATGGCCATATAATTTTATGAATGGCTGTTAGTTGAAAAGCAAATTTCTATGCTCTTAAACAGATAGTGGTAGATCAGTATGCCATGGAAAGATGTCCAATGGGTTAGAGCAGGCAGGTAGCTAGATAAGAGCAGAGAAAGGGGGACACGGGACCAAAGGCAGGAAACCACACATTTTGTGAACAACAGGGGTCCTTGGGCAGACCAAGAAAAGCAAGAACCTCCGGACTGATGAGAAACCATACATTTTGGGTTGACAAGTGTCCTGGAGGCAGACAAAGAAACTGGAGACAAGACAGGAATCTCCACCATCTGAATGTAACCTTTGCTTATTATACCCTCATCCAACATCCCAATCAAGACTAAATAAGGACAAAAAATATCCTCCTTCCCCTCGGGAAGGTGGAGCTGGGATAAAGATCAGGGAAGACGACCCGACCCCTCAAGCCCCTCCCCGCCAATGAATATTTTGCCTATTCACTTTAAACCCCACATAACCAGCTCGCCAAAGAAACTCGGGCCAGCTATCCACCTGGGTCTGCCCACTCTCCTCCTGAGAGTGTACTGTCACTTAATAAATCCTTACTTTGCTTTCTTGACCTCTGTCTCATTTCTGAATTCTTCCTGTGACTAGACAAGAACCTGCTCTCCAATGACAAATGCATACTGATATATTGTTAAATTTAAAACCCATAGAAGAATATGCTCAGCATGAACTCGTATGTGACCTACGCATGATCTGTACATGCACATACACATCCAGACTGCCTGGACCCACGTGGGCCTCAGCTCTAGCCCTTGGTAGCTCGATGACCTCAGGCAAGGTACTTACTGTTATTTTGTTGATAAATAGGAATAATAATGGTAACTATCTCACTATTATGAGTATTAAATGAGTGTAACTGTGAAAAGAACCTATGACCATAGTGAACCATAACAGGAATTAGGTTTGTTTATGCAAACAAGTGCTTTTTATACGATCTTGACTATAGCACGTGTTCAAAAGTGTTTGCTCCTGAGTCTGTAAGTTATTTTTCTTCCCAGTGAGTTTTCCTGAGGATCAATTTTGCCCTCTCTAAACCCCTCACTAGGACCATCTATAAAAGCTCTTAAACAATTCTGAGGTTATTCTCTTTACCATTCCAGAAGTAGATCTCTCTTATTTTCTATTTGGGGGCATCTAGAAAGTTTTTACAGTGGTTAAAGTAATTCATTATCCTGAGCAAAACATGTAGGAGAAATATGGTCTCTACTTAATGGTGGGGCTGTTTGGTTCCCACAACACATATATTTGATGACTTCAGTTTATTATTTGTATAAATATATGTGCACAAGTCAAATCATATCATTCCCCTGTTTGAAAACCTGTGATGCATTTTATTCTTGATACTTAAAAATAAACTTAAACTCTTCACCATAGCCTATAATGTCCTGCATAATTTGAACTCTTTGTATTTCACACATTAAACCCTTCAAACACCTGCCACATTAGGACTTTTTACAATTCATTACATTTGCAAGTGTCATTTGGTCTTGGAACCTTTGCATGTGCTTTTCTCACTGCCTGGGATACATTTTGGATTTTTGTACAAAAGACTCCTTTTCATCATTTTCATCTTAGTTAAATACTTCCTCGCCACCCTCTATCATTCTCTGCAGTTTACATCGTACAGATTATATGTTTGTAAATGGTTGATAAATTTTCTCATTTTATATTTTGCTTTTTTTTAAGTTATAATGAAAAGTATAACATTTAGTTTCATTTTGCAAATGAATTTCATACACTTTAATGTCAGTGGGAAAGCTATCATTAAATTGATTTTAAAACCCATGGAAATTGTTTTCTTTGGATCAACAAATTCCCTACCTTGTTGTGAACCCAAGAAAAATCTATGCTATGATCAAGAAGCAAAACCGATTGCTTAGAAAATTACAACGAACCTGTCTATTTTCATCTTCCAGTTTGAGATAAAGGGGGGAGAGTGTTAAATCAAAGTAAACAGAATGTTTACTCTGCTTTCAGTTTTGATAATTAAATGCATTATTCACAATTAAGGAGTTTTACTGATACACATCTTCCTTCCCTGTTTTTCCATGATCCTACATGTAGTGTTCCTTTTATTTTTCCCCGAATGACCTTATACCCCCTCACCTACTTTAAATAAACAAATCTATGTAAATTTCTTTGCACATTGAATAGCCCTTTCCCCTTCAAGGTCTTACACTTTGTTGATGGCTATTTGGACTCATTCACAATTTATATTTGGATCCTCATTATAATATTTATATATGAAAACAAATTCACCATTTCGTGGTGTCTTAGTTATGTTTGCTTAAAATTTCAACAGCAATTTTACAAGTATTTCCTGAGCATCTATTATGGCCAAAGCACTGTGCCAGATACAGGATATATGTTGGTGAATTAAAAGATTCAGAATTTAGACAAATTCAAACTAGTATTCTTCTAATTTAAAGTCACTAGTCACCACTTAAAGGCCATGTGTAACTTACTTAGAGTCTTTCAGGTGTTCCAAAGGGTCATTATTTTATGCTTTTGTCCATCAGAGGGCATACAAGGGCTGTCACTATGGCTCTTTCTACAGGGTAACATCAGTATTCTCACCTGCCCAGCCTTCCTTTTTCTGGTCTATGAGAACCTATTATTTTTCTTTTTGAGTCCATGTGATCTGAGTGGAACTGATGCTGCCTCCTGGAAAGGGCACATGACTCAGGCCAAAGGCAACAGAGTAACCCAAAGACCCAGCTTCTGGACTCAACATGGACATGTGAACAAGCCAGGAAGTCAATATCAATCTAGGAACTTTGCTGGAAGGATTGGAAAATGAGTGTTGTCTCCCGACAGTTTTGCTCTGCTGGAAGAATCCAAGGGGGAGCTGCTGGCAGAGAACGCAGCCAGGGCAGAGCCAAGCGCAGCTTCCAGGTCCCCGACTTCACTGCTGCAGCCTTGGATCCAGTCAAGCCTGAAGAAAGGTTTCCCCTTCAACTTTTCCACTTATTTGAGCAAATTGAGTTCCTTTTTAAGTAAGTTTTCTTTTTAAGTTTTGTAATCAAAATCAACTAGAAAAACAGACATGGTACCTTCTGAATTCATATCGAACCATTCTCTCTCGAGGAACACAACGAATTGGGAACATGCTCAGAGAAGTTACAACTATGTCCTATGAGGATTGCTTATAGGAACTGAAGGGGTCAGCCTGGAAAGGAAGATGCAGAGGAAACTGGCAGGACACCTGGAGTAAACATCCTTGGGTGGCCTCAGGATCATCGGATGCATAATCATGCCCAACGGGCTGGTTATACTGAAGAGGAAGCAGACTTGCTCTGTACGCCTTACATAGGACAGCTGGAATCAGTGAGTGTGAGCCCGGGGACAGAGACTGCAGGTCCAGATGAGGAAAACTGTTCTAACCGAGTTTTCTGAAGAGTAGAGGGACTTTTCTGAGAAGTGACTATCTCGTCACTAGAGCTTTTCCTTTATATACCAGGTAACCACCCAGTGTGAATGTTGACAGGAGACTTATGCGCATAAAAGTAGGCTGGACGTGAATCCATTTGCCTATCCTATCCAATCCTGAGATGAGGAGGTTCAATGAAAATGGCAAGCCTGTGCGACTGGCAGTTATGCCACCTAGATTGTTGAAACACTCCATTCTTTCAAGGAGACATTCAATTAACTGTATTTAGCATCTTTCTCTCTATTTAAACATGCTAAAATATGGAGACATGGCTCTCATAGAAATATCATCATCATCATCATTTTGTTTTATATTTAAGTAACCAAAGCAAGACAAAACTCTGACAAACTCTCTACCTGGAGTTCAAAAGGAGTGGGAATTTGGTAATCTTCCAACTAATTTGGTCAATAGAGACTGCTAAACTATAAGATTTAAGTAATTAAGTGATTTGGATTTTTAGATCAATAAAATTAATTATGCAGTTAACAAATCCTCATACTCTGTTACGTGGGTCATTGTTTTTCGATTGTACTGTAGGTTTTAATGTGTGAAACTCTATTTTATAATTAAAATTCTATATTTAGTTATTAAAAATAATAAGAACATGCTCTTTTAAGTGTATAATAGAAGAAATGTAGGATTCTTGACTAAAATACATGCTTCTACTTTGTGAAGAGAGCACAGGGAGTTGGCACAACATTGTGGTTCAGAGAATAAGTTTGGGAGTAAGACAGCCTTGGGTTCAAATCTTTGAACAGTAGCTTTACAGATAGGTGACCCTGGACAGAGTTATTAATTTTCCTCGGCCTCGGTTTCTTCATCTGTAAAATGGAGATAATCTGCTCATTAAATCTATCTGTATTCCAGTTTTCTAATCTCAGTTCATGCTAACACACGAGATCCCTTAGTTTTATACTGTATCTTCTCTTTTATCTGTTAATTCTTCTTTAAGTCCTATTCATCTTCACAGCTTAGCCTAACGATTTCCTGACCCCTCATTTTGGTCCCTGTTGTGGCTATCATACCACCTCCACTGTCCCTTTACAGTAATTATTTTAATTGTAAGTTTCCTGATGGTTTTAATCTGCCTCTCTCTTTTCTGCCTTAATCCTTTCCATAACATCATTTCCTCACACCATGCCTGGCACATAGTGGTCAACAAATGTTTGCAAAAGAATAAGTGGTCAACAAATGTTTACAAAAACTCAAAGAGCAAATGCACACAGAGCACCTAGAAAACATTGTTTCATTATTGTAAGAAACTGCTGTTAATTACAGCCTTGCACCTGCCTCTCCTTTACTCACCAGAGTCTTGCAATAGCAACGTTCAAAATAGAAATAACACTATAAATTCATTTAAGTAGATATTTATGAAAATTCCTTCAGACAACTTACCAAAATTATAAGAGCTACTAATGTTTTTATTATTTTACTGTCTCTGTCTGCCACTGGCTATTAAAGTCCTTGAAGGCAGGGCTGATGTCTGGCTTATTCCTTGCTGTATGACTGGTTCATCTCATTGTACCACATCACAGAATTTGAGATTTATCCTAAGGGCAATGAAATCCTTGAAGTATTTCAAGGCGGTGGGTAGGCGGTGACAATATAGACTTGACAACTCAGAACATGACTAACTGCTGGATGGAGACTACGTTAATGTGGGTCCAAGTGTTTGTGGACAGAGCAACTCTGAGGCGACTGCACTTTTCTGGGCAAGAAATTTAGGTGGCCCGGACTAAGGTGGATGATAGCAGAGATACAGAGACACAGACAGACTCAAGATACGTTACAGAGGGAGAATCAGCAGGGGTCAGTGACTTACTAGGTGATAGTAAAGAAGGGAGATAAATTTGTTGTTATTACCAGTATTAGTAACAAAAAGAGCAAGTACTTTCATTTAGTTGGACTGTTGGTAGCATATATATACGAGGAAGGAAGGAGTTATCAAAGTAAAAGGATAAAATACTTCTCTGTAGAGATGAGAGATGTGAACAGAATCAGGAGTTGGTTTGTAAGTTAGAGTTTTGGCAATGTGTACCTCATCCAACAACAGCGAGTGGGAAAAAGTTTCAAACTGAAAGAGCAGGGCATACACTGAGGGCAAAGCTACTTTGTTCCCTGCCGGCTCTTACCCTTAGCTTTATGAGGTATAATAAACAAAACATTGTAGATAATTCAAGTGTACAGCATGATGATTTAATATATATACACATTGAGAAAATATCCCCCCCAAGTTAAATAACGCATCCATCACCTCACATGTGTACCTTTTATTTATGCATTTGTTTGGTGAGAACATTGAAGTTCTACTCTCTAAGCAAATTTCAATAATATGATACAGTGTTACTGACAACAGTCATCATGTTACATGCTAGCTCCTCAGGCCTTGTTCATCTTATAACTGAAAGTCTGTACTTTGTTTTCTGTGGAGCAGGGAGGGGGGTCATGGAATTGGTCCATAAAGGGTTGTTTCCAATCTAAACCACTGGGATATCTCCCTATTTCTTTCACTGTGCATGGCCAGATGAGACTAGGGGTCAGATCTGGCCAACGTACCTGTGTCCTGCATGGTTAGTATGACTGGTATGACCAGACTGCAAAAAATGAGACCAGCGAGGTAAATGAATATTTCGGGGATAAGCAGTACTTGTACAAAGAAAATACAACGTGGAACAAAGGAAGTGGTAAAGAAAAAGAAATAAAGAAGCTTTGTGTGGGAGTGAGCCGAATTCAACAGAGCATAAGAGAAACCGAGCTCTGTCATAGTGATAGGAACAAAATAGGGAAGGATGCAAGAGGTCAGCTCAGGAGAAATGGGAGAAGATGGTGCTGGGCAAGGAGCTGGCATGTGCTGTTAGTTTAGCCCTCAATGTAACCCTATTGTAGCTGAGCAGGACCCTATGGGGTCCTTCTGCAGGAGACACCCCCCACCCTACCAGCAACGCCCTCCACCTGCCTCACATTTATGGAAAAATTTAACCTCCCAGGCCTCCCCTGAGTGCCAAACAACAACATTTAATCAGAGAAGTGAGAAGGTGCAGAAACAAAGGAAAAGAGTCAAGCAAGACAAAATAGTAACAGTTTAGCCATTAAACAAAGTCAAGGACATTCAGTTCCTCCTCAAGGGCTATAGATACTATTCTAAGCCATGTCCTTGAGCTGTTTTGCAGACACTGAAACCCCGACCAGGTGGAAGAAGTTAACTGCATGCTGACCACAAGCACGTAGACCCCTGACCATTTGGAAGGAGGTTGATGATCTTGACTCCTGATTACCTCACCACCCACCAATCTGAAGAATGTCCACGAGCTGATCACATATCCATACCTCACACCCACCTCACTCACCCTGTCTTTAAAAAGCTTTCCCTGAAAGCCATTGGAGGATGTGGGTCTTTTGAGCATTAGCCTCCCGCACTCCTTGCTTGACCTGGCAATACACGCTGCCCTTTCCTTCACCACGACTCAGTGTCAGCAGACTGGCTTTACTGCATGTGGGCACGCAGACCCATGTTTGGTTCCATAACACTATGAGGTGACTTTCATTTCTATTTTCAGTTCTCAGAGAAGGAAACAGACAGCCTAGTTTCATCACTTGCTTATGTTCACACATTAGTCAGTGGCAGAGGCTGGACTAGTTCCCAGGTTTGTCTAACTCCCCAGCTTTTCTTTTCTTTAAAAAAAATTTTTAAACACATTATGCTGCAGGTTCCAACTCAAAACCTTTCTGGGGCCAGGCAGGTATAGAAATGAGCAAGACTGGCTGGATGTGAGACACTGGGGTGGAGGACATGTTGGCAAACTGGAAAGCATATGAAACATTTCATTTACAGGGGGGCAGTGTCCATTTGTCTCCATGAAGATACTGCCTCATGGGGATGTGGGCTTGGTGTTGTCAGCTCTTCAGACTTCTTAAGACAAACTGAGAATTTGTGTTTTTATGTGAAATCTCTTAATTTGTAGATGCTGCTAATTAATTCAGTATTTCAGAAAGCTGTTGACTGATCACACAAAGCTCCTCTGAAAGCTGAATCCAGCCTGGTGACTGCAGGGTGGTGACCTTTATGTTACGCCCTGTTGTTTGGGGCTCCCTTGGCACTCAGCACATTAAAACCCTCTGTGACATAATGGCTGGAGATTGTGTACATACACAGGCAATCACAAAGCTCTAGTCTCCAGTCACTCGGAACCAAAACAGGTAATAAATGGAAAAGCAAGTACAAGAAAAAGGTAACACTCTGCCCCTGGCACTGGAGGGCCTCTGGCTAGAACAAAAATGAAGGTGGATGGCACGCCTGTACCCATGGTCTGTGGGCTGCTCAAGCCAGCTCGTAAGACCGACAAGGTCAAATATCCAAGAATTGTGTTAGTCAGTGTTAAAGGATAGTTAGCTTGCGGGGGAATTTACACCAAAGAAATCTGCAAACAGTAAAAATCAGAGATCCTCCCCCCATCCCAGAGAGTCGGTTTACCAGCACTTCACTGCCTTTAACTTCTGAAAATGTTGGGTTATTTACTATACAAAAGCACTTAAATTTATTTATCATTTTTTAATAATGCAATTTAGTTAACCCCTAACAATCCATCTGTCTCTGAAGTACCAGATTAGTAAATCTATAAAGGAGTCTATGCTTAGGTGAGCTCAGCTTATCATGAAATCTCCACATTGGTGACCCTGCAGGGATAATTTCATGACTGACATCCGAGAAGCAACTGTAGCAAAAACTGCGCCCTGAACAGGGAACAGTCCATGACACGATTAGCTTTAAATAATATCAGCAAACATTTAGAGAACACGTCCACTTGCCAAGGTATTATTCTAAGGGATTGACAAACATCAACCTCTTACTCTTCACAGCAAAGCTATGTGGTAGAAGTTTTAATGCTGTTATTTTACTGATTAGGAAACTGAAGTCCAGGGGAGTCATATAAACAGTCAGTGGTACAGCTGCGATTCAAATCAGGCACCTTCACTCTAGAATCTGCTCTGCTCCCGTGTGCTCCACACGCTGAACACTACACTACTGACACTAGCAATGTCAGTGAATATTTCTTATTGGATTAGCGTGTACTCGGGCTTATCCACGAGATAGTGCAGGGGACAATAAGGGTTAAATGGCAAGCACAGTTCTGGGCCACAATGGGTGATAAACAAATGCAACTTTTTCCTTTCTCCTCCTGAAGGCGGAAGACTTTTCACAAAACCATTACTGAACAGAATCACCAAGTTTTGTCTCCACAGACTTGACACATCTTACTAAGAAACAAAACCAAAGCAAACTGTCCACATTTACATAATGGCAAACATTCTGTATTGGGAAACAATTGGGAAATTAAGTTTTTCTTTTTTCAACAAAATATTTTTCTGTAAATGCCATGATATGAAAGCCCCAACTCTGTACCCTTACAACAGTTTTTCCTGTACTCCCCACCTTCACCTCGAAAGAGAAAGGAAATTGTGTAAGTTACCTCTCCACACAAACCAGGAGAGTGGGCTGTATGGGGTCAGGCATTGTAAGTCCCATGTATTTTTATGCTTTTACTAATGCAGTTAAGTCTTAGATCCTGAGATTGGACCACATATTCAATTGTTACAGGAATTCTGAGACGTATATTTTTGTTTATTTGTACATGTGTGTTGTAGACGTTTACTTACAAAGCTTTTCTGTCACCTTGCTATAGATAGATTTTTAATTTCTCAGTGTCTCTGAGTATAAACTTCTTTAATGCTGATCATACAAAATACTGCTGTAAATTTATAGTGTTTACATTGATTTTTGTTCTTATCACAATTACTTTGGGCCTAAGGAAAGAAAATTTATTTTCCTAGTTTGTCAAGTAGCCAAAGGCCCAATTTTCTTCCTCTTAAAATTTGTATTCCATGCTAAATAAGTTCTGACGTATTTGATTTTGTTTTAATATCATCTTTGTAATCAAGGTTCCCAGACTTAGACATATTTAGGGAACTAATCGGTTTCTCATGAGATGGTATGGCATTGGCCAAAGCTGATGGCTACAATGTAAACGATCCACACCTACTAAATGCTAGAAAAGGGAAACATTGGAATGCCCTCTGCCTTTTAGAGGGCTTAGGAGATAAAATGGGAAAGTATATAAAAGGCAATATGGGAAAGGATTTATAAGTGCTGAATGTTGTGGAGGATATAAATCAAGAAGTCGTGCAGGTAAGAGAAGGAGAACGTCAGGGCAGGTGTGAGGCACAGCATTGGCCCCAGCCCTTTGAATGAACAGACAAGTCAGGACTAGACTTGTTGGGAAAGCTTCATGGAGGAAGTGAGATTTCAATGGGATCTCGCAAGATGGATGCGTGTGAGACATGCAGAGAGGAGGAGGAAGGGCCCTCTGGATTGAATCAACCGAGATAGCAGGGTAAGGATCAGCACTTTTGTACGCAGGGCCGTGGTGAGCCCGTCCGGCTGGAAAGGAGGACTTGTACTTGGGACGTAAGGCTCTAACCACTTGAACAGATCAATTACACTATGCTTTCTTTCTCCAAATATGAATGATGCTGGCATTATAATGACACAGACTATCTGAGAAGGGTTATTTATCTCTTCTTAAAGTTGTCTTCTTAAAAGAATGATGGCAAAGCCAGAACTGCAATCTAATGAGTGGTTGATTCAACAACATATAATGAGCACTTTAGATGTGCCAGGCATCCTTCTATGTACTGAGACATGAAACGGAGCAAATCATATTCTCTGTCCTTAAGGAGTTCCCCATGAAGTGGGAAAAATGGTACAGCTAAACAAATAATTAGAATAACTCTGATATATTTATTATAATATGTGTTTTGCTCACAGGGCCATAGGTGTATGAAGGGAGGAGTGACTCATTTTGAATGAGATGGACTGGATGTCTTCAAAATGGAACTGATATTTGAGCTTGACAAAGAGAATTGCACAGAGAGAGGGAAAGAGCAGAAAGTACAAAAGAATATGAGTTCAAAGACAGGAGGACCACTGTTGTTAGGAGCATACCATTGAGTCTGGGTCAGATAGAGGCAGATAATACACAGTTCTCCTCTGTGTGTGTGTGTGTGTGTGTGTGTGTGTGTGTGTGAGCTCACATGCATTTGGGTTGAACCAACTGCAGAGGAGCGGTTGTAGAGAATTGTGATGGTATTATGCTGTCTTACGATAACCTGCTTGGCCCTGAAGGCTAGGGTTAGTTGAGAGTTGAACTCATTGTTGGAAGTGAATTGGAGGTTGGACACTTCTGTTACATGTCTCTAATCATAAAAGCAATTTATTTGTCTCATACTGGAAAGTGATGCTGTCAGTGGTGTTATTTCCTTCATTGAACTTAAGATTGACTTTATGCTGTTCAGTTGCAAGCACCATAAACTCTCCCGTGACCTTGTGCTCTGGTTGCACGCAAACCTACTTGGCTGCAGTTTGAGTACTATTGACAAAACATAATGCATTGCTAGGTCGTTGAAAATATGCCACAAGGCTTTGCTCCAAAGAAGTGTATTACGTTGCTCTGTAGATGACATTTCATTGCTCAGACTCCATCAGAAGACTTGAGCTGCCCTATTCTTCCCCCACACCCAGAGGGTTGGTGTATCTGAGACCCTGTGGAGCATCTTTAAGGGCCCTTTGAGAAATCAAATAAGTATTTAGGATTTTTACTATAGACCCTCAAGGCTACGAAGAGAAACTATGCCACATGTGATGCCAACTTGCTCACTTTTATTTTTTCAATAAGCATTTATTGAAAGCTCATTGCATAGCAGGCACTTCGCTGAACATGAGGAAATCAAAGTTGAATAAGCCCCAGTGCCTGCCCCTACAATGGATCTACACAAAATGTTTATGGGGATAGAAGTGGGAGCACTTAATTAAGTCAGCCTTGAGGAGCCAAGGAAGGCTTCCAAGAGGAGGTGATGTTTGAGTTGATACAGAGGAGCCAGATAAGTTAACGGAACTTTAGAATGCTGGGCTTGGGACTGGGGGGAATACAGTATCAGATCGTGAAGGGCTTTGTATGGTCAAGAGACTGAATTTTACATTTAAGGCAACCATAACCTAGAAGTATTTAAATAGGAAGAAATATGATCCAATTTGGATTTGTAGGAAGATCATTCCAGCAACAGTGAAGAGCCTGGGATAGAGAGAGCAGACTATTCAGGATGCAGGAATCCAGGCAGGTCTGACACAGCCCTCCAAAGGCCGATACAAGAGGTCAAGGAAAGGGGGAGGATAGAGTTGACAGAAAGGAGAAATATTAAGTGTTAAAATTAACATGATTCAACTAATCAGATATGAAGAACAACAGGGGGAGACACTTTAGATATTTACATAACTCTTTTAAGGTATTAATTTCTGAATTGGTTTCATTATCCTTGAACGGTCAGACTAAATTCACGTACCCATTTCTAACGGGTAGATTAGTCCCAGATGTTTTCCTTGCCCCTCTGACTCTCCTCTTCAGCTTTTATGAATGTCATTTTGGCAACAGGTAAAAAGTCATGCTGAGTTGTAGAGTGGATGATGAAGAAAGTGTGGCAGAGAGAGGGAAAGAGAAAGTGAGAGAGGGTTTTTTCCTAGTGCTGGGGCTTCCCATGGTTGGCAGAAGCACTTATTTAGAAGTGACAAGTTAACATGCTTTGGTGTGGGAGAGATGGGAATTGTGAATGTGAGTTTTGAAGTGAGGTCAGTTTAGGGTACTGAGACAGCCCACAGGTTGTCTTGTGGGGGTTTAATGTGATGCTCAGAAGATAAACAGGTATCAGAAGTAAGATGGTGAAAGTTAAAAACAGGGTTGTAAGAAAGAGAAATGAGGTAGTTTTCTTTCTTTTTTTTTTTAATAATGGCAAGTATGAGAAAAAAGATGAAAACCTAGAGAATGCTAATTCTTAAAATGTTGAGTTAGAAAAACAGGAAATTGTGGTTAGAAAATGGGAGTCAAAAGGGAATGAGCCTGGTTAGAGAGTTGTGAAAGTTACAAATAAAGCAGGGCCGTGATTCCTGGATTTGAGGAATACACATTTTAGAAAATCTATACTATGGTAATGGTTAAGAAAAGAAATATTGACCTCCACAATTGTGCAAATAAAGCTTTATTTTAAAATAAGCACAGAGCTACTTTATTATAGCCTCTGGAAAAGGTAGAACTTATTAGAACTCATTAGTTGCCAGTAAAAGAAAAAGTGGCTCAAATAGGTCTATGGAAACAGGAAAATTTATTAGCTCATATAAGCAAAAACGTTCAGAATTAATACAAACTACAAGTGCTGTTTTAGGTTAGTTTTCCCAGAAAAAAAACCTAAAAGCAGACTTAGAAGTAGACAAAGACTTGGGTGCATATTGTCTATCACGTGATCCCTGGAGCACCATTAGTGGAGTGAAGAATGAGGTAAGCAGAAGAAAGAAGCCAGTATAGGATGCACAAATGAGCACGTTATCATTGTGGGCAAACTGGACTCCCTCTCGGGGTGTGGACCATGACTACGCATTATTCTGCCTAAGAGGAGAAGCAGCTAGGATCTGCAATGATAGAACCTCTTCTATCACTGGTTGAGGGCTCACAGGCACAATGACTCAGGCACTTCCGCCCGCCACAATAAGGACAGGCTGAGCATGGGTTTTATTGGCCACAAAGAGAGCCCATGGGCAGAACTGCAGGTTCTTTCAGTTGGATGCCGTAAGGATGCACAGTGATGCTGCATAGGGTATATGGAAAGTGGGGAGCACTGAGTCTCACCTACAGTCCACTCTTGTACGACTTAGACCTACTCTTTCCTTATGTTCACATGTTCACTCTGCTTTATCATTGCTTCCTCAAGTTGGTGGCTGGCTACAATTTATTTAAAAAAAACAAGGGCATCAGGAAGTTAGTGAAACCAGTAGCAGTCACCTAGTTAAAGCAATATTCCCAAGCGTGTATAGGCTGTCTCCAAATTCAAAAGTCCCACCAAACATGGAGATACGGAACTGCTTTCTTAATGATAGAAAGTGGGAGGTACAGGGTATAAGAATGTCCTTTAACTTGGGGCCGGGGGGGGGGTCCTAGAATGTCCCAGAACTCTGTATCCCCAGAAACTTACAGATAAGTAGGCCCCTTAATCTCTGTGGGGTTTATTACCTACCATCTGTTTCATGGGTGTCTTACCAGAGCATGAGAGTGCTTGCAGCTCCCTGTTTAGCATGTGGTTGACTTACTGTGATTGCTAAGATAGACCAGTGTGTTGATTTTTGGAAGATCCAGCTAACCAGTGTCTAAGACGACTGAGGTGTCTTCAGACTACGCTGTGACCAGAGCGGGAGAGCCAGCACAGCCCTGGGGTAAGTCCACGCATGTCTGCATTCCAAGAGAATGGGTCCCTGTTGGGTTTGAAAAATTTCAATTTCCAGGTGTGGTTCTTTCAAGAGTCATAGTGGTATATTACGGGATGTTATGGGGACAGCCACACCTTCATCATTTAAGTCTTTGTATCAATCTGGATGCTGGGCTGCTTTTGAATTTCTGTCTTAGGGGATGTGTAACAGTTTTAGGGGCTTCCACTTGACCTTCACTACCATAATAGATCTGACTCCATAGGTCCTGAGCCTGCTGAGGGTTCTGCCAGGTACGAAGTATATCCATCTTGCTTCAGGATCTAAGAAAATGACCAGAGAGTAGGCATGTGGACACAGTGGACTCACCGTACTATGAGATAAACTTGGACCAGGACTCCACTGATCACCTGGTTTCTGTATTCCCTCAGCCTAAATGAGGACCATGATGGCATTTTGGCATTGATGACAGCTACTACCCATCATCCACCAGCTCTCAAAAGATTTAGGTAATCATCTGTTTGGGGGTGGGGGGGAGTTACATTGGGAAAGAACTGGGGAATCACTGTTGTACGTACTTCCTACAAAATGTCAGGGTCCTTCTCCAAGGGGGATTGGTTTCACTGAATGTTCTGGTTTAAGAATTGGCTCAGGTCTGGAAACTGGATGAGGGATGAGATTTTTCCTTTGTGTCAGCTGACATCAAAGTTCTGCTTGCCTGATCTCGATCTTCTTGGGTTATATTAGTCAAGTAATGCTTTCACTGGCTGAACATCTGTCTTGTCCCTAGCAACACTGTGGTGTAATTGCCAGGGCTACAAAGCTTCTTTTGTAACCTAACCCTTGTAATCAAATCTTGGGCCTGATTTTCAGTACAGTCTTCCCTCTGCCTGCAGGTAATGAGAATCTCCTTTGATAGCCGGCTTATTTTCTTCTTTCAGGGATCTTTTGACTAATAACAGCAGCCTACAAACTCTACAGTGGTTGCAATCACCCATGTAACTCCCACGTCTTTCAAAGGCTAAAGCTTGCGCATTGCCTTCCATTTCTACCCTGCTCCAATCTACCACAGGTACGTGTCTTAATCATCTTGATCCTACCTCAGGTCAGGGATTCCAACACACAGACCGGCTGTCGGCGGGCCAAGGAGCGATCCAGTTCAAGCATCCCACCCTGAGGGCCTGCTTCCTGGAGCTGCTCAGACATCAGCTGTCTTAGGTTGGAGCCTCCTGGAAGCAGACTCCAAAAGAAGGCTTTGTGTACTCTTGCGCTTTATTTTGGAAATCATCCCAAGGAAGAATTGTTAGAGGATTTGGAAGGTGAGAGAAGGAAGGAAGGAAGCCAAGTAAAGACGTGTTAACAGCTTATCTCTGTGGAAAAGTGAGGCTCAATCCACCTGGGAATGTTAGCAAACAGTTTCAGTGTGATCCCAACTCCAAGAAGTGAGTCAGTCGGGTTATTTATTCTCTAATTCATTATTTCTCATTCACTTTTGGCTGTTCTCAGAGGAACATATACCTTCCAAGCCTTTCTGACCTCTGCTTTCAGGTCAAGCAGCTGGAGACAGACTTCAGGGAGAGATAGACTTCAGGGACAGAATTGCAGGTGCTGGCATTAGAAACCCATGGATGCGCATGGGAACCACAGACACGAAAAAGATAAGGGCAGGGTAACAACAGTATCTGTCACACATAGTGTTAAATTCAGGGATTAAATTATAAAACAAGAAAATATATTTGGTTCTACCTTCTCTGAATGGTTTTGTTCCTGGGCTCTACATGGGTGCCACCCACGGCTTCAGGCTTACATTTGTATTCAGCACAGCAGAAGGGCTCACCTGAGAGCTTAAAGCTGATCTCACTGGCTCTGACTAGTCAGACTCAGGACAAGCATCATCTCAGAGGCATCAGTGTGAGCACGTGGGAGGATTGCATGGCCTGATCTAGCCCAGGTTCCATACCTTAGCCCTGTGAAGGCATTCACCTCACCCTCATGGTATAGCATGACAGTAGGGCAGGGTCGATTCCTATAAAGCAAAATTTCTAATAGAAGAGGGCATGGGAGCTGGGCAGCAAAAACAACTGTTCACTCCAACCCTGTTTAATCATCTCATAACAGCACTTACAGAGTTTGTTTATTCTGATCTGGGCTTACCTCGGGAAAGTTGTCAGTCAGCTACTTATGTCTTATCTGCTTCAAAATGTTTCTTCTATGATGTATTTTACATACCCTCTTACTATTGGCATAAAACATTTTTCAGTAAAACTGTTTTCGATTATCAGTGAAGGGCAATATACTTAATATCTGTTAGGTGATCAGATGAACTCATCAGAGCAAGAGTCCCATGGTTTGGGATCTTCGGGGGAATTGAAAGGAAAATAACATGTATCGAGTACCTGCTATTTTCCAGGCTCAGTGCCAGAAACTTTACATACATCATCTCTAATCCTCACACTATCATTGAGAAGGATGCAATGATACTCACTTACAGATAAGAAAATGAAGTCTGCTGGGGGCTAACATTGCAAAGTTTCTTCAACTAGTGTAAGGACAATGATTGCAACCCTATGATCTCCATATGCTAGGCATGTTGTGACATGGACAGAAGGTTAGCAACTGTCTGACATGGCCCATAAACCATAAATACAGTTGGCATGTGGCTAATGATGTTTTAGTAGGCAGTAGGTGTCTGTCGGGGAAACTCTAATGTGACCATCTTCATGGGAATGATCTAATAACCTTCAAAAGTAAAGAGAGAGACTTTTGAAGTTATTTCCATTTTTTGACTGTGTATTTAGTGCCCTCCAGTCCCAAGTTAGGAAAAAAGTTCAATATTTTCTTTTAAGGAAAGAAGCTATACACTTTTCCTCCCAGCACCTCCGTTGATTTAAGAAATGCCTTCCCCAAAATACCCTTAGCAGGTATGCATTCATGCACCTTGAAGCATATAAGGCTTATTCAGTGATAACAGCACCTGAATCATTCTTTGCATCACTGGCCTCCATGCTACTTTAGAAGATAATGTGGGAGGATGTGGAACATATTTTAACAGTTTTGCTGCGTCCTTCATATTTTGAGTGCACATTTGATGAAAACTTATTAGCTCTTATATTGGAGTGCTTTTTTATTTCTGTTTATTCATTTATTTTTGCTGCTATAATTTCTCTTTATCTGGTCTTTGCTGCTAGTCCCTCTTTATCTTCTCATCCACAGTACTTTTGGATGAGTAAGACAATCACTGAGATGTGACACCAGAAGAACTGGGTTCTCATTCTGGCCAACGGTAATAGCGCAGTGACAAGAGAACAATAAAAATAATAAAAATACCAAATACTTATTAAGCTCCACTACGAGAAGGAGTTTTAATTGTTAATTCAACAATTATTTATTGAGCTCCCATGAGGTATCCAGGCAATTTTCTATTTGCTAGGAATATACCAGAAAACAAAACAGATACAAATCCCTGCTGTTATGGTTTACAGTGTGTGTGTGTGTGTGTGTTTATGTGTGTGTGCATGCACACATGAGCATATGGTGAGGAGACAAACAATAAACAAAATAAAACATGGAGTGTATCAGTGAAAAGCATTATGAAGGAAAATTAAATAGGGAGGAAGTTGGGGTGTTCAGGGAATAACGGGAGGGTTACAATTTAAAATTCGTTGGCTAATAACCTATAATAAAAATAATATGAAAAAGAACATATAGATGTATAACGGAATCACCATGCTGTACACCAGAAACTAACACAACATTATAGATCAACCGTACTTCAATAAAAAAGTGAAAAATAAAAACAATTTAAAAAGAAAGCATCCATGGCATCCAACATCAAAAAAAGTAAATGAAATCAGGTGGCTAGCCCAGCTGCAAAGTTGATGCTTGAGCAGAGACCTCAAAAAGGTAAAGAATCTAGCCAGGCAAATATCTGGGGTGGGGGAGGGGGCTGCCTAGGTGGAGAAGAACAGTGCAAAGGCCCTGAGGTTACTGGGTGCACTCTATGACAGCAAGGAGGCCCATAAGGCAGGGGCAGATAAGGGAAGGGAAAACTATTTCAGACTGAGTAAGAGATATAATAGAGGGCCAGATCAAATGGAGCTTTATAGGGTGCCGTCAGGACTTTGGGTTTGACTCTGAGATGGAAAACCGTTAGAGAATTTGAGCTGTGGAATAACGTAATCAAACTTATGTTCTAAAAATATCACAAGCTTTTGTGTGAGAATAAATAATAATAAACTGTGGGGGGACCCCTTGGGGGCTATTGGAATAATCTGGATGAGAGATTATCATGATTTGGCCAGGTGGTGTGGCATGGAAGTAGTGTGAAGTATAATTATCTGCCAAACATTTTATAGACACTATCTCATTTAACTAGCTTTATGAATTCCCTGAAATAATTTACCTCGTCTCGGAGTCAGTACTGTCATCTTTAAGATGGGAACATAAAATGGGTGCTAGATCTCAATATTAACTTTAAGGATGGATAGTTACAGCTTCAAAGAGACACATCATCAAGTTGCTGCTGAATAAACTCTGGAGAATGAGGCAAGATAGGAAAGATACCAGCTCCTTTGGAAAAGGCAGGGCTGAAAGTTAGAGCTGTCTGAGTTTGCTTTGACCTGTGAAACTGAATATCCATGTCAAATAAAGAGAAACAATCTCAAAAACTGGTTCCAAGGTGAGGCAAAAGGGCAAAACAACAACAATAAAAAAAAAACAAAAACCCTAAAGAACCATCACAATGACAGAAGTGTAGAGCAATGTTATCTGACTGCTTGTCGGAGGAGGTCATCAGGTAGATGCGACTGCCAGTTGATGAGCAAGCTGGAACCAGGCAACTAGATGCTCCGCACCCGCTACCCTGTCCTTGGAATGTGCATTTAACTTGACCTCCTCACTCCCAGAAGCTGCTCTAAGGATACAGCCTTGGAATAGAAAAGTGGTGATGAGGCGATCTGGACTGAGTACCTGGCTGAGTACCGGTTCCGGCCTCTATTACAAACTTCGAAGATTTTCGCAGGCAGATTTGGAGATCTACTTGTCTTGCAGCCACCCAAGACATGAGTCCTAAGTAAGTTCCCTTGTTTATTAAACCTGCCACCTACCAATCTGGAGTGATCTGCCTTTCTCTTGGTCTCTCCCAGCCAAGAACAGGGGCTGGTTTCAGATTATATCTGGGAAGCTTCTGAGGAGGTTGCAAAGCAACACTGGTTGCTCTGGAGAAGCATATTATACCCTTTTGGGATCAGAGCTAGGGGAGAAAGAAAACAAAAAGCTCAGTATATACCCCTGACATGAGGCTTCTTGCAGAAGAAAGGGCATGTTGGTTGTTGCAACAAAGCAGCATAGTTCATTTCACAACAACACAGGTGGGAATGCAATGTTGCCACCAAATGTTCATAATGAAACTGAACAGAACTCTGCAGGACCTGCCTGGGGACAGATCCCCCTGTGCCCCTTCCTCTGCTTTGTGGAAAAACCTTTAGCTTCCTAGGCCTTCCCTGAGTTCCAAAGAGTAAGTTTAATCAGGGAAGTGAGAAAATACAGAAACAAAGGGAAACAGTCAAGCAAGACAAAATAATAATAGTTTAGCCATTAAACAAAGCCAAGGACCTTCAGTTCCCCCTCACGGGCTATAGGTAATGTTCTGAGCCACATCCTTGAGCTGTTTTGCAGACACTGAAACCCCGACCAGGTGGAAGAAGTTAACTGCACGCTGACCACATGCATGTAGAGCCCAGACCGTTTGGAACGAGAAGGTTAATGACGTTGACTCCCTATCACCTCACCACCACCAATTCCAAAGAATGTGCACAACTGATCAGGCACCCTGCAACCCTCTCCCTCATCCTGTCTTTAAAAATCTTTCCCAAAAGACATTGGGGAGTTTGGGTCTTTTGAGCATGAGCTGCCCCTTCTCCTTGCTTGGCTCCATGTTGGGTGCCTTGCAGTAAATGCCCTATTTTCCTTCACCACAACCCAGTATCGGGAGATTGGCTTTGCTGAGCATAGGTCAGGCGGACCCAAGTTTGGTTCTTTACCAATATTTTTCTGGAAAGTTTGCATTATCTCACTGGTGAGGAAAACTAGAAACCCCTAAGAGGAACAAGAAACAGTTCCTCAGACATCACAGGTCACACCTTCCACTGACCGCCTCTCCATCTTCATCCCTCATACAGAGGTCAGGGCTTCCACGCATGACTTCTGAGGATCTAGCTGTGGGGCTAAACTAAGGAATAAAGGTATATAGTCAAACTGAGTCTTGTCTGTACCCCTATATGGCTATAGCATGATAACTACGAATGATATTTGAAAACATCAGCTGATAACAATGAATGATTTGAAAATATAAATATTTTATATATAAATATATATTTTATACGTGGATAGGATACTAATAATTAAATCTGTAATCAGGATGAACATCAGGACAGATCTTAGTGAAGAAAAGTGATGGATAAGGTATCTGCACGTGAAGAATCATCTTAGTTAAAACTCTCCAAATAACTCAAGCAAAACAATAAAGAAAATTTATGAGACATGGTATATATACAGATAGTTCATGGAACAAACCCAAGGGCAGCCTGGAAGTAAGCCATGCTGTAAAAGTAAATATAAAACATTAATAATTCAAGTGATATTCTGTAACTTTTTTTGCTTCTGTTTTATGTATTTGCTTCAATATTCTCTCTCTCTACAGTAGATTTCACTGCTTCACCTGTACATGAACAAACAAGGCCACTTCCCAGGTCCAGAGTTTAACTGTTTTCTCTGTTCAGTTGACCAGCCCAATTCTAAATTCCTGGGAAAAAGAATCTGACTGGCACAGCTCTGGCCATTCTCTCTCCTAATCTAATCAATCATGTCTCATCAACAGTGCCAACCACTCATTCTCACCTGTAGGTATCCCTTTGGCACTTAGCTAGGGCTAAGCACTGCAGACCTGCCATCATCACTGAAGATGGAAGACCAGTACCGGAAACTGGCGGAGGCTGCAATCTTTGCAGGTTCAAATCTTTGCTCCACTATTTACTAGTGTTTGGCCTTGAGCAAATCGTTTTTCCCCTCAAGACAGGTTTCCCTTTTGAAATATAGAGAAAACAGTCTTATCTCTGACTTTTAGGAATTAAATCCTGCAACAGAGATCTGAGTATACTTAGCATGGAAGCAGATGTAGAAAGAACACCTACAATGGCAACATGCTAATAAATCAGTGAGTCAAATTGCCTGAGGGCGACAGGTCAGTAAACAAACAGTGAAAAGGTTACAATAGACTTGTGCACAGCAGATCTTTGGGGCACCGAGGTGAGAGAGATTTGAGGAGGAGGGACCCAGGAAAGCTTCCAGGAGATTCTATGCCTGAGTAGAGTTTTGAGGGATAGGCTGGAGTTAGCTTTATGAACAGAGAGAAGGAACATTCAAAGGTGCAGAGGTATGGAACCATACGCCTCATTTGCAGAACTCTGATGGAACAGGACTGCAGCAATGGGCATAGATGTAATTTTGGTTGGAAGGGCAAGAGAGGAGACGGGGCGAGAGGGATGGATGTTATATGTTGTGGGTGGAAAGTTAGGACCACATGAGGGTCTTTGGTACAGGGGCCGTAGAAGCCATATTATTAGACACAGGATGGACAGGGCGAGGCAGGCATGTAACAAGTTGGCCTCGTTACCATATCTGGTTCACAAGATCACAGTGAACTAAGCAGCAAAGTATTTGCTCCTGAATCTGGAGAGCTGAGGGTGTGAGAGCTCAAAATTTTAGATACATGATACACTTTTCTAGGGCTGGTGATGAAATACACCCGCCGTGTGGGTCACGTAACCCGATAATCCTCATAGTGGAGGGTAGATGTGGTGCTCAGGCCATGGAGAAGCAGAAACTGAATCTAAAATGTCCACTCCACCTGCAGCCATCCCTTTTAAGCAGGAGGGCATGCCCAGTTGTGCAAGAAACAGCAATCGGTGGGGAGCGCCGCCTGGGGTTTAGGGACCGCAGCTTGATGCTGGACAGTGGCAGACTGCACAGTCTTCACAATGAAGCCGCCTCAAGCCAGGGAAGCAGAGAGGATGGAACAGCTGCTCTTCCATGAATGTTTGCTGAATGAATATTATATTTTATTGAAAGTCTTTTAGAAATATTTCAAGGGGAAAACTTTCAAGAGGTCCCTCTTCTCCTCCATAAGAAGGAATTTCTTCATGATTAAAATTTGGGCACATTAGAGGCTCTTTTATGGGAACCATAAGACAGGTGAACCTAATTTTAGGCAATAAATGTGACTGGGGAAACATGGATTGAAGAATATTTTAGCACAGTTAGATGCACTCTGTAAGAACAAATGACTTACAAGAGACCTCCTGAAATCTTTCATCAATTCTTTTCTGAAAGTAAACTATTCCTTAATTAATTTGCCTTTCTTGCAGCTACACAGACTGTAGGTGTGGGGAAACACACTGTGTCTTAAAACCTTGTGAGAGCTAGGTTGATGGTTTTGTCTCTCCCCTTTTCTGGGGCCTTCCTTTTCCTCTGCACCTCTGAAATCTGGTCTTAACGCAGAATCAGGTCTTTTCATTCATGCTCTCTACCTGACTGCATTCAGTCAAGTCACATATTATATGAACCTTTAAGGGGAAGAAAGTTCCATTTTCTGGCTGTCTGGGGGCACTTAGAATTTAATCTTAAAAGTGCTGATTACCAGTCCTTGATTTCTCTCTGGGGCCTTAAAAAGACCTAAATACAGAGATGTTTGGAGTTCTTTTTTTTTTTTTTTTCTTTGAGCTTTTGAAAGTGCCCTCGAATCTGAAAGTGATGATTAGTGACTTTTAAACTATTTTTATCCTAGGTCTTAAATTCTTATTTACAAAGCCCAGCTTAGTTTTGTTCCCAAAGGACTGTGATATGGGGGAAAATCTTTTTGCATTCTTTCATATACCAAAGCTACTTTAAAAGAAGGAGCCTAAAATATCCCTTCTCAAAAATTTTTTTGATTTATGCTGCCTGGTCACATCTTCTTCCTCTCCTCCTTTTCTCCCTTTTATGGCCTCTGGCTCCCCCCAAATCATATCTGGAACAAGATTATTATATTGAGTGATCTCCTTTTATGAGGTTTTCTTGTCAGCGGCCTCAGTGGAAGTCGGGCTTGCAGAGCTGTGATTTACCACTGCTCAGCACTGAGTGATTTAATGTATTCACATATCTTGGAAAGAAAGGCTATTAGATGGATGGAAAAATGCCTGGGAAAGAGGATAGTCAGTTCCCTCACTAACCATGGTTGGAGAGGGAAGTTGGCTGCTGAGGTGAATGAATGGAGCTTGTTTAGGGAGACGAACAGGTTTTGGAAATCAGGTAGAATGTCAGTGTCCTTGCTGCTGTGTTTAAACACAGTATAAAACGCTATATCCTGAGGACTGACTGACTCGTTGTTCTTCATGTGACAGCTCCGGGTACAGAACTGATCAAAGGAAATGTTAAGGGGGAGGGGGTGCGGTAATGAGAAGAAACTGACTTTGCTCTTTAAGGATTCTGAGATACAGCAAAGCAGAGTGAAAGACACAGACAGTAATGAATTTGCATAGAAAAATGTACGTCGTAACACTCAAATATATGACTTATGTTTTTCCTAAAAATTCACTCACTGAGCTTAAATAAGAGTTAACCTTTTCAATCAAACATTCTTGGCCACAGGACGATCACTTACGGTGCCCTCTTAAATTTGAGGTGACTGCAGAATGATCTCCAGTGTCAGTGACACGTGGCTTCGAGGAATATTCTATATTTCGCTCTAACTAAGGAATACTCTAGACCTATGACTCGGAACTCCCGGGAAGTGGAGACTAGGAACCTGCATTTTTATAAGCACCCTGGGGGGTCCTTACATACGCTAAAGTCTTGAACCATTCATCGAAAGATGAGGGAAAAGAACACACATTTATGAACACCTATATGTGACAAATGTGTCACTTTTCCATGTGCTTTATCTATATTGGCTTTTTAGTCCTTGTATGTGGTAGAAATCCTTCATTATTATTTCACAGGTGAAAATGTGGTTCAGGGCTCTTCCCCAAGCTTGCAGAGCCACAAAGGGCAATACTTGAGCGCAAAACCAGGTTTATCCAGTCTAGCTTCAAAGCCCGTGTTCTTTCCCTTAGAGCACTGATCTCATCATCGAGGGTGAGCTCTGTCCCTGGGACTTCCCCAGGCTGCAATGACATCCAGCTCTCTGCAATAAAGATAAATAGACACTCATCTCGGCACTGCCTGCTCCCAAGTCACAGTTTCTCCTTTACAGGAACTGCCAGGTGTCTCTTCTAGCTCTTTCACAGATAGTTCAAACTGAAAACGGACTCAGGGTAATGCTACAACAGTGATTCACACGACCGTTGCTCTGCCAATCCATCCGTGTGATTGCTTAGTGCCATTACAGCAAACAGCACAACACTGCATTGACCTATTGACTCCCAATGTGTTTCAGTTCATAAGATTTGATTCTCCACTTTCAGGTTTCAGATGGCTAGACCCTGTGATGAGCAGCGTTACTCCGGAGGCTCAGTCTGGTTTACAGACTCAGACACTGCCTCTTGACAAAATGGTTTTCATTCATTACGCGTACTCACACACCAAGCTACAGTTGATTAAATGTGACATTTGAGGTCTGGCGTTTAAATCGTTGGATGTAAACCTCTTGGTCAGAACACAATTCCCTTTTATGAAAATATTTGGAAAATTATACTTGAATGATACTATTTGACTTACAGTGTTGTTCTGAGAACTACTGCAAGTCTGAAATTTTATTAGCAAGAAGGTGGAAGGATTGAAAGAAGACACACGTTAAGCTGGTGAATGGTTAGGTGCATTAAGTATCTCAACTAACTCATGTTGCAAGTCATGAACTTCTGACCTAGCCTTTCAAATTCTTCTCCTTTTCTGTATCCTTCCCTTATAACGTCACCAAATCCTGGGGGACCACCAACAGCTTGGTTTAAAAAAGGGATTCTAATTTCTAAGTATTGCTTAAATCCATCCCCTCCTCTCCAACCCCTCAACCGTAGTGCAGACCTTCATGCTTCTTCCTTTACTTTTATCATAACCTTTAAACTAATCTTACTTTGGGTGTCCCATCTTTAATTTATCATGCATATTTCTACAATGACAACCCTGCCTTCTTGATTCACTGCTTATAATCCTTTAATGATTTCCAGTTCCCATGTCTTCAATGATTTTAACAGACTTCTAATTGGTCAGTATCAGCTTTGGCTTCATTCTAGACCTTATGTCATACTGAAGCTAGTGTGATATTTTGAAATCTGATCACGTCAATGCTTGCTTAAAACACAGCAACGCTCTTAAGATCAACACAGACCTCCCTGTATGGCCTCCGGGTCTGACATGATCTGGCCCTGCCCCAGAATTTACCCTCAGCCCCTGCCACGTAGCTTGTTGCTTTTTGCTCTCCCAGAACGCTACCTTCTTCCAATGATTCTCACATTCTCCCACTCTCCCACCACACTCCATCTTATCACATGACCTTTGCTGTTTCCATTGTCTGAAAAGTTTTTCTCTTCCTACTAGTCAGATTAACTTTTTCTCCTCCTGAAAAACCTTTTAGCATCCCCAGCTGACCAGAAATTCCTCTGACTGGGAAGTCAGCTCCAATTTCTCAGTAGTCTTAGCAGCAGTGGAGATATTTAGTCCCTTGTCAGCAGTTCCATGTGATCAGGACTGCCCTGAAGCTTCTGGGGTTTGAGCCAGCCTTAAGATTTTGAGCTTGGTCAAGAAGCTCACATTCAGTACCCCATTTCTATGTGCTCTGCAGATCCTGAGGGTGCTCATCACTAGATTATTCATTATTCTTTATGGAGAAAGTCTACATAAGGTTGTGAGTTGACACTAATAAAACTATCTATTTCTGTGTATAATTATATAACGGTGAAATAGTGAATATATATGCACATATAATAAAATAGGTATGAAACAGTGAACACACACACACACACAATTCCATTATTTCAATAAGGCTGAAGACTTGTCCCTCCGCACCTATTAAACAGCCACATTAAAAGAAAACACATTACTTCTTCACTAGTTCCCCTCCTCCTGCTGCTGCTTCTAATTGTCTCGTACTTGCCAAGCACTGTGATAAATGCTTCACAAGCATTGTCTTATATTTCAACATCCTGACTGGCCCTGCTTTGTAGATGATTTTGAGCCGAGAGAGAGTTAAGTAATGCCCCTAAGGGCACAAAGTAGTTAAGCTGCAACCCAGATACAAACTCAGGGTATTTTACTCAAGAGCCACTCCTTAACTACCAGGCCCTTGCTCTTCGAAGTTTGGTACCTAGGCCAGCAGCAGCTGTACGAACCAGGATTGTGCTAGACATGCAGAATCTCAGTCCTCCTCTAGATTTCTGAAATGGAATCTCAAATTGAACAAGATCCTGCAGTAACACACAAGAGCTTTAAAGTCTGAGATGTACCGCAACACGCTGCAGAACTTAATTTTACAGGGAGATTGACTTCCTATTTTCACTTTGTCTCTGAAGAATATTGTCTTGATAGTCATATATCTACATCCATTCATTTACTATTATAAAGTCTAGGGAAAATAGGGCTGTGAAGTTCTCTTCGGACAATCTGAAGGTTGTATTTTTAGTTATTTGTATTACTCTAAATGCCTGACAGATCATAATTCAGTGTATTTGAAATAACTTAATCTGCTAATGGAAGACTTCTTGGGAGATAAACATTTGGGATACGTTTTGGGAGTGGGAATTTGGGGAGCTCAATGACTGTAAATTGTTTTTCAACTAAGATGTTTGATATAAAAACAAGATTAAGCTGTAAGAATCATGTTCTGGCCTGAAGTGATCTCTTAACGAAATAAAAAGGGATTTTTGTTGGATATTATGTTTGGGTCTGGAGGGCATTTTCATAAAGAGAAAGCAAAGAGGAGGCTGGGGGCATGGGGTGGTTAAGTGCGAGGGGAGGAGGAAGCACCAGGGTCCTCTGGAAAATCATGTCATATCTTCCAGCAAGGAAATGCTTGGCAGCCTGACATCACGAGGGTGGCTTTCAAAGGGAATAGCATTCTTTACGGTTTGGGGGCCTTTCTGGATGGTTTGACCTTGACTTTGTTTATCCCTTTGGAATGGAAGCTGTGTCGTCCAGGCCTGTGCTGGCCTTTGCTTGTGTCTGTATGTGCCCTAAGTCAGGTGCTTCTGTAACAGTGGTGATTTACCTGCGGACTAAACGAGGATCATCTGTGCGGTGGTTTCGGGCTGTAAGCTCATCGTTAAGCCTAGGAAGCCGGAGCAGGGCTTGGCTTTTGGTTTTGCCGTGTATAGCTGAGCCACCTGGGGCTGTTCAGTTAACTCCTAAGAACCTCAACTCCTACTTAGTGAAACAAGGTTAACAATGACTGTCTCTCAAGGTTGTTAGGAGGATACATGAGGATACAGCGGAAGTGCTTAGCATGACGTCTGTCACACGGTTAAGCACTCACAAGTCAAATTACTTTACCATAAGAATTTTGTCTCCTGTTTTTCTGACCATTCACAGAAAAAAACTGTAATTTATTTCATTTTATATATATTACACATGTATATATATACATACGCATACATCCACACAAAGTATACGTATCTAGAGTGAAAGCTTTCCAAGTGCCTGGTTTATTGCACTGGAGAACACTTACTGAGGTGCAGCTCTCTTTTTAAGCAGACTGCGTTCTCAAACCACAATTTCTTCTGGAGGGGAGGTGGTCTGGTGGTACAAAAGCATGGATTTTCAGGTGGATGGAGGCCCGCCCTCACTTAGCCCACACAGGCACTGCTCTAGTTTCTGCTCTTAAGTTGCTAGCTTCTTGAAGGGCGGTTTCCTACACACACAACCATGAGACCAAGACTCCCCTAGGAACTGAGATTCTACACTAAAGACTAAACACATGTCACTGAAATATATGAAGCAGAACTTTGTGAGTTCAAAGTTTAATAACACAAAAACACCTTTACACACAATTTCTATTCACTCTCACGATATGCTCCCCAAAACTGAGCTAAGTTTAGGGAGTCTTCGAATTGTATTCTGGCTAGATTGCTGTTGCCATCCTGCCTACACCAAACCTAGACCCCAAGACTTAGCCACATACATCAATTTTTGATGTAACTAAAGTTGTCCTGCTCTCTACCTGCCTCTAGAAATAATAATGGGAAGAATGTAACAACCGCCAAATACCTTCCTGATATATTAGTTCTACATTAGTGTGAATGTACCTAAAATGGTCAGCTTAGACACCTTGTGTAAAGTTTGCCTTTCATCTTTTGTTGTGAAATAAATGTCTCATTCCTTTTTAAGAAAAATGTAAGATTTAGCAAGCAGATAGGTGATTTTTTTCCCAGAGTTTAAATGAGAGTTTCCTAAATGATATAGAATATTCCATATTGGAATAATAGGCCCTATTAACTTCTTATTCCACACCAGTAGTTTCCTCTTTCCTTCAGGAAGCTGAACTGGGCTCCCCTGACCACAGGGCCTTTGCACAGGATGATACTGGGCCCTGCACGCTCACTGGAAGACCAGCTTCTCCACATCCCTGCTTTCCTCCTGCCTGCCTTGCCTCTTCTCTTTGCTCTCTCTCATCTTCACCCTTTCTCTTAGCATTTCTTTAACTTGTCACTGTTCAAAGTCAAATTTGTATTTCATTTTAAACATATCAGACACCATTTTTAGCTGATATTTAATGTAATGTGATGGAATTGTCCTGCCTTCCTAATGGTGTATCACAAAGCATCTCTATATTGAAAAACCTGTATTTATTGCCATTTGTTAAGTCATTACTGAGTCAGGCATGACATACTTTACATGTGTTTTCTCATTTAATTCAGTGAAGTGAGTATCATCATCCTCATTTTCGCTGAGGACATTGGAGTACAGAGAGGTTAACAGACATCCTAGGCAAACGGGATCTGATGATGAAAAGGCAGATTTAGTTTGATTCTTGCCTTGGTAAATAACTTAAGGGGAGAAAAAGGCAACTCAACAAGCATCTTCAATACAGCATAATCAGGTTTTTGCTAGAGAAGCACTCACAAAGAAGGTGCAAGGCTTAGGAGAGGCTCGGTGGGTGCTTCCCAAGGAAGTGTAAACTGCAACCTGGAGTCAGTAGAGGTGAGCCGTCAAGGACAAAGGGTGGATTAGAGTAGAGGTTAAAGAGACTGTTGCATTGTAGGAAGTGAAAGAAATTCAGTATGACAGGCCTGTGAGTTTCAGGTGGAGATGGCTATGAAGGGGGCCTATGAGCCACTGACAGGCTGAATTACACCAAGGATAACGAAGAAGCATTGCAGGGCTTAAACCATGGAGAATGGGATGATTAAACTGTCTTTTAGAAGGATTAGTCTGATGGTTTTGAAAAGAAGAGTAGCAGATTGGAAGTAAGAAGGCTTGTTAGTAGGCTGTTTCAGGAATAGAAGAGGGGATGGTGGCTGAATCTGATTCACAGTAATGGTAGAGACATGGAGGGACTTAAGAGATATTTTAAAAATATAAATGCAGGACTGGAGCCCCAGTCTGAAGAAGAGTATGGTATATTTATTAAGAGTATCTGATCTGGGGATGTCATCACATACTCATATTTTGGGGGTTAAAATCCACCTCCACCACTTAAGAGCTCTGCGGCCTTGGCTGAACCACCAAAGTGTTCTACACTCAGCTTCCTCATTTGGAAAATGTGTTGTGGCAAGGCTCACCCAAGCGATCACACGTAAAGCACTTAGAACAGTACAGAACAATAGTAATCCCTCAAAATATATTAGCTATCACTTTTTGTCCTTCAATCCAGCCCCCTGGCATAAAAGCTCATTCATTCACCAAGCTGGTAATCAGCGCCTACTATGTCCCAGTGGTTCATTCCTTCTTTGGACTTTAATTTTCTCATCTATAAAATGATTGCCTTGGAGAAGTTCTCTGGGTTGCTTCCAGCTGAAATGTGGTTGGACTAATGTTCATTAGCACTGAGACTACCATGCTGATTAAGTTGCAGTTAAGGGAAAAGCGACTCATTTCACTAACCAGGCCTCTGTGTGTCATTTGTCAATCCTTTTCTGTGGAGGGACGCAGGGGGCAGGAACTTAATTGATTCCACAACTCTGAATGACTCCCTATTAAACTTCAGAGCAGGAAGATTTACTCTGGAGCATTAAATGACTTAGCAAGCCTGTGCCGCAGTATAACAAAGTTTACCTGGGCTAGAGCAAATGTACTTTCTGAGATGTTATTACAGTCCTCTGCAAGACGAGGACAGAATGTGAGAAACACTGGTGCCAGAGCCTCCTTGGAGGAATGAAAGGCTGGTCTCCCACTGCCGAGGATCATCAGCGCAGGCAGACAGGGAGGGCTGGGAGACTTTAAAGTGTTCAAGGTGTTTAAATGGATTTCCCGCTGAGCTGAATCATACCAGTCATGGCTTTAGTGTCTTAAGCAAGGTGTCTCTTGGTCTCCAGAGGTTGGGAAAAAGATGCTTAAAAGATGAAAAACTTTACAACAAGTTGTCATATTGGCTTTCACGTGTTGAGCACTTACTGTATACAGTATTTTGGTGCTTTGTATTCCTGTTTACTCAGAGTCCTTATATCAAGCCTTCAGGTTAAGTGTCATACCTGATTTTCAGGCGAGTAAACCAGGGTTCGGAGAGCATATGGAATTTACCAAACCCGTCTGGCTAGTGTGTGGTGGAATACCACAACATCCATGCTCGAGATGATGTGCATCCAGTGTACTCAGTCTTTCCATTACTATGGATTTTGTTTAAATGATCGGTGATTTTAATGAACTGTTTTATTGTTACTGATAATGAGAGTAATGTATAATTATTTTGGGAGGAAAAAACACAAAAATATCTATGAAAAACACATCATTTGATCATCCCAATACTTGATTTAACTACTGATAATATTTTGAGGCATTTCTTTCTAGGTCATATGCTTTCTTTTTTAAAAATTAAAAAAAGAAACTTTATTGAGGTAAGACTGACATAGAAAGCTGTACCATTTAATGTCCACAACTCCATGAGTTTGGGGATGAGTATATACCTATGGAATCATCACTGCCATCAGTGCCATAAACACATCCATCGCCTCCCCAGATTTCACCCCCTTTATTATTGTTCTTTTTTTAAAATTAATTAATTAATTAATTAATTTACTGTGGTAAAAACACTTAGCAGAGACCTACCCTCCTAGCAAATTTTAAGTATATAAGACAGTTAGCTACAGCTACTATGGGGTACAGTGGATATCCAGAACTATTTATCTTGCATAATTGAAACTTTGTACCCTCTGACCATCTCTTCTCCATCTGCCACCCCTCCAGCCTCATGCCCAGTCCCTGGCAACCACTATTCTACTCTCTGCTTCTGTGAGTTTGGACATCTTGTATTCCACATACAAGTGAGATAATGCAGCATTTGTCTTTCTGCTTCTGGCTTGTTTCACTTAGCATAATGTCTCCTGGTCCATCCGTGGTGTAACAGTTCTTTACGTATAGATATTTTAAATGTTTTATTTTTTCTTTGATTTCTTCCATTATATTTAAGAATTAAAAAATCCTCTCATAAAAAAATTAATAAATATGTCTGTTTTCTGCTGTGTTTTCTTCTAGTCCTGAATTACCTTTTTTTTTTTTTACAGGAGTGAAATAGAAAAGATCAGAATGAATTAGATGAATGATATTTTTCTTAGCAGAATGATGCTCAAAAGTTATTTCTTTGCCTCAAACAATGGAGAACATGAGTCCAGAAACTGGTACCTAGCAGAAATCTAAGTGTCAAGGGTAATTGCAAAGATGTGATGGTGAAGATAAAGTACTGATGGTAGAGCAAGTTGGGGCCACCTGGGGAGCCTAGAAGAAGAAGACAGGATCAGTGAGCTTACAGGTCGCAGGGCCAGGGCAGAATTCCCCCTGTCTCAGGAATGTGACCTGGGACATCACTAATAGCACGTGGAGGCCTGGCAAATCTGAGATTGCACCCAAAGAAAATTCAGTCCTGGAAACGGCAGGAGAAGCACACAAGGATTAGTTACTGGAGAAGAGAGATGTTGAGCCTTTTGCAAATGGATTCAGGATGACAAAAAAGATGTGTTTTCCCGAGTAGAGAACGGGGAAGTTTTCTTTCTCTTTTTCTTACATTAATAAACATATAGGCTAATGTAAAGAGCCCAAATAGGCCAAAGTTAGAGGTAACAGTTACAGAATACTAACAGGGCTTTAAGGAGAAATCTTTGTCCATTAAAATCAAGAAATGATGACAACCACCATTATTAGCATAATTTTTGAGATTATTTTTTTTCGCAGCAAAGATGGTCAGTCCAAATTAGGCAGCTGAGCTTCAAGATCAGGGCCCTGCTCAAAAGGAGAATGATAAAAAAAATGTAACTTGGTTGCTGGTAAGAATGTAAAATGGTGCAGCTGCTGTGGAAAATAGTATGGCAACTACTCAGAAAATTAAATATAGAATTACCACATGACTTAGCAATTTCACTTGTGGGTACATACCCCCAAAGATATGAAAGCTGGGACTCAAACAGGTATTTGTACACCTATGTTCATAGCAGCATTATTCACAAGAGCCAAAAGGTGGAAGCAATCAGTGTCCATCCACAGATGAATGGATAGATAAAATGTCACACATACATACAATGGAGTATCATTCAGCCTTTAAAAGGTAGAAAATTCTGAGACATGATACAACATAGATGAACCTTGAGGACATTTTTCTGGGTGAAATAAACAAATCACAAAAGGACAAATATTATATGGTTCCACTTACATACAGTACCTTGAGCAGTAAAATTCATAGAATGAGAAAGTAGAGTTGTCACCAGAGGCTGAGGGGAAGGGCAGGTGGGGAGTTGGTGTTTAATGGACAAAGAGTTTCAGTTTGGGAATATGTGAAAGTTCTGGAAATGGATGGTAGTGATGGTTGCACAAAAATGTGAACATAATGCCACGAAACCGTACACTTCATGGATACAATGGTAAATTCTGTTATGTGTATTTTCCCACAATAAAATAAGCAGATACACATATATTAAAGTCAGAACTTTCATCATAGCAATAAGTATCATATATACATTGAAAATAATTATTCAGTTTTAGTGAAATAACACAACATATTAAATTATTGATACAAAATTTGATATTATTGGTTTAATAGTTTTATAATTTTTTGTTTTATTTAAAGATTTTATAAATTTAGAATAGCTATTCATATGTGAAGTCTGTAACTAGTTATAGGTTTGTATTATAATAAAATAATTTAAGTAAAAAATATAACTTGGTGTTATAGCTAGAAAAAATTAAGATTGCAGTCTTAAGAATTATAAAACTAGAATCACTATTTTATTGTTGCTACACATATAGTACTTGGTTATATATGCATCTTTGTTAACTATTTTTGACATATATTTTACAGAAGTTTCAGGTTTACAACAAAATTGAGAGTATCTTTGTTAACTATTTACTGTTTTATAAACTTTACTGCAGTTCATCAATTGTGATGTTTTGGGTCTTAATTATGTCCTTTGACTCCCAAATTATAATCAGGGATCTAAGCTGAAATGCCTTATAGTTTGGATACAATAGTCCTCTGATTAGGGTACGTTTGCCTGGGAAGGTACTACCCTTAACTGAATCAGTCAGGTCCCCAGCGATGCTCACCAGGCACTAGTTACCCTAATGGTTTTTCATCAGAAGTTGTCCCACCTACGGTGAACCCATCTTGCAAAATGTCCCCTGCATAGTGCTTGTGACTGATTTGGCTACAGCAAATTGGTTGTTACGAAAGTCTCCTGCAGGTTGCACCTAGAATTCTGATGGAGGTAAAGTATATTTGCTCCCCTAATTCTTTTCACTCTTGGGAGTGAACCACAAAGTCTAAGAAAGTAAGCTTGCCCAAGTGTGTGGGTGACTGTGGGCACTAAAAAGTTGTAGAAAATCCCTGCTGCTTGCCAAGCAGAAGTGATTGAAGTGATTATTTACAAATGATTTTTTTTTTTTGAGCAGTTAGTGAAAATGTTGCACTTTTCTTTCATGGCCTTATTTTTTACTAATGCTTTGGGTAACCCCTGCAATCCAGGAATTACTTCAAAAATATAGTAAAAAAGATAAGCCTAGACATGTATTTGTTACTGATTTTTGATTAAGATAGTGCAGGTGACAAATTAAATGCAATAGGAAAACTAAGTGGGTCTTAATTAAGTTAATAATATTAAAAATTCAAACATGTGCTATTCTTCACCATAATACTTACCCGGCGGATCTGGGTTCAACTTGTATTTGGGGAGAGTTGGCTATGCTGCGATCGATAGCTCTAGCCACTCAGTTTCAAAACCAAATAAATATCGACTTTCTAACTTTCAAGAGTTGAATTAGGGAATTAGATTTCTCATGAGTTCATTTAGGTAATCAGTAGATTTAACATTGCCAACTCAAAATAAAATAAGTTTAGATCCTTAATACATATTAGAATGTTTGAAGTGAAATACTAATTTCTTCTAGTTACTTCTGCAGCTATTTCTAACTAGACCTCTGTACTTCGTTTCTTCAGCACAGTGTGCATTTTTAAATACCGTGTGGGAGGTTATAGATCATACAAGATAGACATATTCCAGTGTGTTTTTAAAATACGAGATGTCTAGCGAGTATTCTGTCCCCGTGCACATTAGCGGTCTGTCCCTGTTAGGCTGGTAATATCTCACAGCTGAAGACCGAGAAGATGGCATCGGGCAGATACTGGTCCTTTATCAAGAAGGGAGGCAGCCATCTGTTCTCCTCAGGATTGAATTCTCTCAGCTATTTACTCAGAGTGAGTAAAAAACAGTTCATTTGAAATACTTGTTTTCACCATTTCTAAGGAAAACGACTATTCATAAGACAGTGTGTTACCCACTGGCAGGAGAGGAATAAAGAAAAGCAGGCACTTTTCCATGGCATGAATCACTCAACAGGGGTAAAAACACATTAATGTTTTACCTGTGATGAGCTTACCTTTATTAAACCACAAAACCCAGAGTGGTAACGGATGATCCATTTTCAGTCCCATGCTTTCCCTCCCTCCCTCTCTCCTTTCTTGTCTGCATTCTCTTTTCTTTCTTTCTATGAGAGCAGAGTTATCTTTTTAAACTACATTGTTGCTTTGGCCGAGACACCAGCGTTCTGTGGCAACCGCACACACGAACTGGGACCTTACAGCAGTCATGGCAGGGCATCCCCAGTGACAGCAGGGAATCACACAAAAAGCATCAGCTTAGCCGTGAGTGGAGTGAGCACCTACCATCGTGTAACAGCAAGACCTTGATAATGACATCTACTCTTTTCCAGCCTAAATTTTACCATCTATAAAATGGTAATATTTGTCAGTATTAATAGAATCACCTGTAAGATTTTCAGAAGTTTTAGTAAATGGCATCAATTTAACAAACATTTACCATGTGCCCTGCATTTTCTGGGTACTTTGCATATATTAACTCATTTAACTTTCACAGCACTCTCTCCATTTAAGTCCCTTGAAAGGACTAAAGAGAAGGTTTTTCTAAGATTCCCATCTATCTTTAAAATGATATATTATATAGTTAAAGTTGCCAAGTAAAATATGGGATACCTCATTAAGTTTCAATTTCAGATAAACAATGCATATTTTTAGTATAGTTATGTCCCAAATATTACATGCAACATACTTATCCTGAAAATAATGCTGAAAAATATTCATTGTTTATCTGAAATTCAAATTCAAGCAAGAACCTGTATTTTTATTTGCTGAATTTGGCAACGCCTTGTATGCTGAACAAATATTTTTCAGGCAATCTGGTTTGGAGGAAGGGCATTTAGTCTCAAACACTGTTTCAGTTTAATAAGATGAGACTGAGGTTGGAAGTCTAGAGATGAGAGAGAAGATATAGGGGAGTGAGTAGGGGGATGTTACCAAGAGGAAATGGGGTCAAGAATGACGTAAAGGCACCAGCCAAAGCTCTTTCATATTGAATCACCATCTCAGTCTTTTGATGTAGTTATTTTTTCTGTTTTACAGTTGAATAAAACAAGACAAAAGATGAGTTGTTAAAGATCATGTAGCTAATAAGTGAAACAAGCTTGAAACTGAATCCAGTTTTCTCTGACTCTTAATCCTGGTTTTGTTTTGTTTAATTGCTATGAGGTTTTCCTCCTTTCAAAGGTAGATGGACAGGAAGGGTGAGTCTTTTTTCTCTGATGGAAAGATAAGGGTAAGAAGGTGATTTGAGAAAAATTTGAGGTGAAGAAGTGGCAAGATGAGGTAGCTCATCAGAATTCATTTTCATCAAATTATAAAGTAGTATCATTACAGAAAGTAAAGATGGTAGGATGGGAATGGGGTAAAAGAAAATAGAACATGTTTGGAAATAGAAGTGTGGATGTTACGTAGAAGTCAATTGAGATACACACACACACACACTGAAATATTACTCAGCTATAAAACAGAATGAAATAATGCCATTTGCAAAAACATGGATGGACCCAGAGATTATCATACTAAGTTAAGTCAAATAGACAAACATCATATTATATCACTTATATGCGAAATCTAGAATGTGAAAAAAAATCATGCAAATGAACTTATTTACAAAACAGAAACGGACTCACAGACATAGAAAACAAACCTATGGTTAGCAAAGGGGAAGGGGGAGAGGGATAAATTAGGAGTTTGGGATTAACAGATACAAACTACTATGTATAAAATAGACAGACAATAAGGTCCTACAATACAGCACAGGAAACTGTGTTCAATATCTCGTAATAACCTATGACGGAAAAGAATCTAAAAAAGAATATACATGTTACGTGTATAATGAATTCACTGCTAAACACCTGAAGCTAACACAACTTTGTAAAGCAACTATATTTCAAAAAAATAGAGTTACTGAGGGTGAAGAAATTCCTTTTTAGTCAAATAAATCAGGTATCTATGTATTGTCTCAAACCACATTTCTGATTTGCTTTTACTAAGAGTAAAAATAAGAGTTTTTCCTTGCAACCTATCCTTATGACCCTTAGACCTTTCCTTCTGTCTTTCTAGTACAAATAAAGGACAACGTTCCCTTAAATTGCTTCACAAAGGTCAACTTCTCTTTCCTCTTGTGAGTAAAATTGGATAGTATAATATGTATCTGGTGCATCAGTAAGCTTCGTATCTTTTAGGACCTCATTATGAATTTACCTCTTCCCTTCTTCCCCAGAATCTCTTCATAAGTAAGACAGGTTCCCTTTCCCAATTCTCTCTTCTTAAAGATGTCTGAGGCTTAGAGATTACAGAGCTTCCTTTATGATAAGAAAGAAGAAATTTGCTCTATCCTGAGTAAAAGGAGATGGCTTAGGTCCTTTGAGAATTCTTTTAAAAAATGGTATATATTTATTTACCTTTAACAAGAGCCTACATACTCAAGACCCCACAAAGTCTTTATTAAGCCCAATGAAATACAGCAGGAATCATTAAAGGACCCTAAGTTTTCAGTAAATGCTTATAAGAATATGACAGTTAATGACAGAATTTTATTCAATATCCCACCCTCTGTTGGCAGAAACAGAAAGATCAATTATTTCCTGGACAAATATCACTCCTCCACTGCCTCTACAATTCTTGGTGTTCAGATGTACTGGGTTCTGGGTTTTCCAGAGTTCCTCACTCAGACTGGCTCTTTGTAGACTCTCCTCATCACATTAACTCATCTATTAATTTTTGAAATACTTGGTAAGGACCTCACACTTCATGAGTGATTTACAGTTGTTCTTGTTGTGGAATTTATGATTGAACTGGAAGGGAAAACAAGGAAACAGGTGCTGGAGAGAACTGAATTCAGGTTCTTTCCAAGATCTGAAAACGGTAGAGAGCTTTAGAATCCAGAAGGGAGGTAATGCTTTGTTACCATTGAGCCGAGGGTCGAGAATCCACGGGAGACTGGGAAAAGCAGAGGCAACTAATGCGAAACTTCACCTTGCTTTCGTAGAGAGCCAATATTCCACTAGTTACCTGCGTGGGGACCAGGCAGGGTCACTCTGACAGACTTAGCCCCTGAGGATTCTTCTGGTTTTTGGACTTAACGCTTAGTTTTCTACTTTACCTTATTGTGTTGTCATGGCTGTGGCAAGTTGTATGAGCCATTTTCAACTAAAAATAGGATGAGCTCTATAGGGAAATGTTACTTGCTGTGGAATTTTTGGAAATTTACTAAATCCTTCAGTTCTCATTCCCCTCGCATGTATATGAGAGAATTAGTTGCCTCTGTTTCTACTCAGGGACCCTTACAGCTCTAAGAGGAACTATCTTTTGATTTCTAGCAGTATTTCCTGCACAAACCCCACCTCAAAATCCAGCCCTAAGAATGAGAGGGAGGGATTGTACAAGCAGTAAGCATATGTCTCTCTCTCCTGTTTCCCTCCACTTTGGAGAATTACAAAAAGTACTATAATAAAAAGAAAATTTGTTTAGCATTCCCTGCTGTTTCCCACATTTATTTGGCCAATGAGTCTTTTTCTTTCCCATTTAGAGTAACTCTTGTCAAAACTGCAATGCATTGGCTTTCCACAGATCTCAGTTTGGGATCTCTCCAGTGAGCTGCAGTGATAGGAAAGAAGAGACATAAACTGAACACTTGCTACGTGGCAGCACTCTGATAGGACCTGGGAATATTAAAATCAAAGTAGTGACCCCTGCTCTCATCAAATTTACAATTACCAGGGGAAGACTGATATAAAAATTACACATTTAAAGTTACAATTGTGATAAAATTCCAAAACAATGAGCTTGTTCTTACCATGTATGTGAGGAAACATGTACAAGTGTGTTGGAATCACTATGTGGGCATGTATTTATGTAAAATCTGATCAGTCTGATTTAATTTTCACGGTAGCATTAGAAGGTAGATTTTACCCTTCCACACTGCTCAACGGGGTGTCTTCTTAGGCTCAATTAAACATTCAGATTTACAAGACTGTCGGAGGCCATATTTGACACTAGACGTTCAGAAAGACACATAGGAAAGGAACACAGACTGTGACATACATGTTTCTCCTGTGGGAGACCACGCAGCAGTTAAGCAGAAAGTGCAGGTATCAGGAGACAAGACTGACTACAGGGATAAAAAGTGGGTTTAACTCAGAAGCCTCAAGTTCCACAGAAGCCAACAGGTCTCGAACAACTTCAAAAACATAGTTTCCAGGTCCCTGCAGGGAAGATGCTAGTTGCAAGGGTTGCTACATTTAGGGAAGTCCATACCTATGGCTTTCCCGTAAGGTATTCAGTTTCTTTCTAGTTCCTCCCTGTCTAAATGCAAATTACCATGTAGGAGTCACCTGGCTTAAGTTTATCAATGGTCAGATTTTCATGCCAGGGGGAAAGGGTTTTGCAAACTATTTGCCTACAGATGCAAGGTGATTGAGTCATTTCCCTAAGGTCACACCTCTGGGAATTAAGAAGCAGTGAGTTATCAAGGTCTGAACCCAGATCTGTTTATTCCTGGAAGTCAGTCTCTTTCAACTCTCAAAGTGTCTTCCACTAGCAAAGAATTTCTCTATAAAAAGCAGAAATAAATGAGAGCAGAATAGAGATAGACACATTAGCCACAAAGAAGACTAAGGAAAATTCCTCCTCTGAAACAGGAGAGGAGGAGAAGCTAGATTAATTTTGAGATAATTAAGAATTGACAATGTCATTTTCAAGATTTATGACTTTTAGAGTGACAGGCATCAAGACATCCGAGGATCAGTTTCATTGATGAGTAGAATAATCTTTCAATATAATGCACTAATTTCTAATTAACTTCAGTGAAAGTTATTTTCCCCAACAGAGGAGTAAGTGGCACTCACTTAAAATTAGACGTTATAGACCTCACTTCATAACCAGTAGTTCAACAGTTCCGATCTTCTAGTTTCTTTCCTGTGTGAATAAACACATCCCTTCACATTACCACTGTAAATATTTGGTAATACGCTACCTCATAATAGAGATTCTTTAGATGTTGAACATGACTTACAGTATCAATGGACAGAATAAAATATTTGCGCTAGCTCAGATCATTTGGTTTGGAGCCAAGGAGATAGAAAGCATACGTAAATAAAATCTTCCTTTAAAAAGTGGTAAAGTAATATAGTCGTCTTTGAGCAAGTGCAGTGGAGTTTGTCCATTTAGGAGAGTAAGAATCTATTTTGTCAGAATGGGTACTTTTCTGGGCACTGAGACGGAACGTACTACAGGAGTACTATTATGGCCGTCAGCGGATTGCCCAAAGTGCTTGTGTTTTTTTTCTATATATTGTTAGCTCAGTGGAGTTTCAACAGAGGAAATTAAATGTACGTAGTGGCTTAATGGGAAACAGAGGTGTTTAAAAATGCTGAAATGGGTGTATTCAAACATGGCTTGGTTTAAAATGAAACTGCAGCAGTTTTCAAAATGGGATTCTTGCTCTATTAAAATGCAAATAAACAATGTCTTCTTTTCTGCCTTCCTCCCAGAGGTTCCAGCCTAGTTATAAAATATCTTTGAAATACATTGCCTTGTCATTGTCAAGACATAATTTCTTTTGTGCTAAAATTTATTAACAAATTACTAAAATAGCACCTTCTTTTTTGCTATTTGTAGCGGGAAACCGGGCAGATAAAACTTAATGACTGATTTTTTTATTATTATTACAAATAAATAGAGGATATTCCTAGAAGTAATAGAAAATTCTGGTAAAGGAGAAGGAAGTGAAGCCTCCAAAATCTAAAAAGTAAGTATCTCTGAAAACTGATAGCACTCAGTATGCTGGGTTAGGCTTCTAGGTGATTCCTTTATATATTTCACTCTATCTCAACTCCCCCAAATTAAGTGGAGAAGTGAAACTCCTCTTTGCTGATTGTACAACTGCGTTGATGTAAGCAACTAAAATTAATTTCCATTCCTACACTCTTTTTTTTTTTTAACTGAAGACATCCCGCTTGTATCTAGATGGCCCAGTTCAGTTCATTGCGGGGGCTTTATTCTTGGTTTCAGATTGCCAGGAGCCCTGAACTAGATGTTAGAAAACTGCAACTGAGAGCGTCCACTATCTCTGAGTCTAGATCTCGCTCACCTTCCTTCTATTTACTCCTGCTGCTCTCTGAGTGCTTAGTTGATGCTGAGATGTTAATCCCACACCTACTGTCGGTTGTGGTTATTCTGACTGTTTACTTGTGAGATTCCCCACCCATGTCAACATTCTCATTTCACTCTTCTGCTACATTTCAACAACTTTGCTCACTGACTTTAAGCCTGAGATTCAGTGGAATCATTTCCAAAAATGGTCACTCAACAGTGTACTAATGAAAGTTCCCAAACATAACCCCTAATGCTGCCATAACTGTTATCAGAAGGCATTTTTAAGTGTATGAGTCCAGGGCATGGTGTGAAAATTTCCCAGGCTCATCTGTTGGTGCATACAGAATCCACCTCACATGAGCATTTGAAATCTCTTCTCTTTCTCTCCCTCCTCCTCTTCCATGTTTCTCTTTGCATTTTCTACCTACTAAGCCCTCCTACCAAGACCCAGACTCCGTTCTTTAAGGGATAGGCAAGGTTCTTCTGTTTCTCTGTGTTACTGAAGCAGAAGAGGCAACAGATCATTCCAGTCCGTGCCCAGTCTGAGTGTGATGGGGAAAATTTAGATCCTTCATATTTTTTTAGAGGGAAATAGCTATAAAAACTTGTGACTGCCTCTGTGAGCTATTTTTTATCCATTATACAGCAAAAGAAATCCCCCCTCTACGCTTCTTTCTCTGTGTCTCTCATCTTACCAAAGCCTTGCTCCTAGAAAGAACTGGAGAATAAAACCTTGTCCTGACATATATCAAATTTAGCCACTGTATCTGTTATCTATTACTGTGTAACAAACAAAACTTAAAGACACAAACCAACCACTATTTTCTTATGCTCACAGTTTCTGTGATTCAGAGGCTTAGAAAAGACACAGTGGGTACAGTTAGTTTCTATAATGTTTGGGCCACAACTTGGAAGACTGAGCTGGCTTGACTGACTGGGGGTTGGAATTATCTGCAGATTTCTTCACTAAGATGTCTGGAATATTCTTTTGCTGACGTGGGTTTATTCATGGCATGAAGACTTCAAGATAGTCAGACAAGGAGCTTGAGGCTCCAAAAGCGTTCCAATAAAATAAGGCAGAATCTGCATGGTTTTAAGTGAACTATCTTCAGAAGTCATATGGTGTTATGTCCACCTTACTTTGTGGTTATAGGAGTCACAACTCTACCCAGATTTAAGAAGAAGGGACATAGACCTCCTAATCTCTTGATGGTCAGAAAACTGAAGAATTTGTGTTCTTGCTGTAAAACCACTACAATCTTATTTGTAAGGGTATATTTATTTTTTGGCTTGGTCTTCAATCGACCTCTTCCTAGCAACGCGGTAAGGCATGAATGTAAGTCAAAAAATACCCCGATTAAATTATGTTCAGAGTCATCTATTCTTTCAGCTTCTGTCCAGTTTTCTTTGGGCCAGCTTTGAGTTCCTTTACTTCGTCTCCCTCTATATTACTATTAAATATTAAAAAGGAATATTAAAAAGGAAGATATAGTTAAGCAGCAGCTTGCAGAAATATATTCCTAGGCATTGGCTGTCTGCCCCACTAATTCAGTCATAACATTTTTCCCAAGGACCCAGACAGACATGGCTGAACTGAAAAAACCCCATCATTTAGGGTCTGGCTCGAGCACGTTTGCCTCTTCTAAGTGGGAACCTTGTAGAGTTAGTCCTAATAAAGTGCAAAAAAAATTAATGTGAAATTACTTTGTAAACCATAAGGAATGTTACAAACTTCAGTTACTATGAATAGCTACATGTTTTTACAAACTGTGTTCCTAATGTATCCTCTGTGAAGATGTGGCCTACATCAGTTATGGGAAAAATCTCTTTGCTCACTTTTTTAGACTGAACAACGATTGATTTTGTGCATATTGTAACTAACATTGATTTAGTAATTTGGTGACAGTGAAGAAGTAAGGGTGGCAAACAATGTACTATTATCTTTTAATGTTCATACCAACTTTTGGACTAACTAGAAACAATATGGCATTTCAATATTATTTCTATGGAGAGTAGTACTTAGTAAAGCAGCAAGAGGAAGTTTTAATTAGTGTACACCACAGAAATATTGTGAATTATGAAATATCACCAATATATAAAGTGACTAAATTTTTCAAAATGAAATCAAAACACAAGTGCTGACAAAGAAATGTAATATTTAACACTGGAACTGAGCTGGAAAATTTGGGCTGTATGTTCCACATAGCTGTGTAGAAGCATCACATAATTGTTTAAATACATCTTCAGGCATAATTCAGGCTAAGCTAAATTTAATATGCAGCTATATTGATCCTGAGCATAGCTAGTGATTAATAATAATACTTAACTATATTCAGCACCTTTTTTCATGAAGGCTCAAAATTATTCCAGCACAATGCTATTAGTTTCCATTATCTTGGGAGTACATGGCAAGAATGATTACACTTGACTATAAAAGGGAGATGTACAGAGATGTGCTGTATATTTTTTTCCATAAATGAGAAATTTGGAGCAAAAACATATGCTAAGTTTTTGTTTGTTTGTTTGTTTTACTTCAAGTCGAAAATTGGTGCTTCCTTTTAAAATACTAGCCCAGTAAATATGTTTACTCTTTCATTACATCATTTCAAGGAGGAGAGTATAGTTTTACCCTAGGGTGTTCTCAGCCTTGCAGGATCCTATTTGTGAGCAGAAAGAATGCAACTCTTAATCCTTTTTTTCTGTCATCAATAAATGGAATGCATTACTGTATTTTTTATGTTCTTGTATATTGAAAAATATCTGTGAAACAGAACAGAATTACTCAATATCTTTTCCCCTGAACTGCCTATGGGTTCTGGCTAGATGTTTCTGGGGCCAACTGACCAGACTGCCAGCTGGATTGATTGTTAAGTTGGCCATTCACCCTGCACTGGATCACAGTCCATTTATTTGGCCACATATGGACAGGGAGCAGTACTGATCGGCACCTTTTCCACAGAGTTGCAGACTTCTTGCTTAGGCTGTCAAGCATGAAGCAACGCTAACCAGTGGCTCAAGAAAAAGAGGGAAATGCTTAAAACACTCTATGATAATAGGGTTATTTTTCCTGTATTCTGTCTACTTCCAAGATACAAATCTTGTTACAGAGCAGTATGCACTCCACGAGGTATTCTCGTGAGGGCTGAACTGTGGTCCTTAGGGACCTACCCATCACTTCATGTGTCAAGACTAAGAAGAAAATAAAGGATACAGTTGTTGCATATAGAGTAGTTAAGTTTCTTCTTGAATTAGGATTCAGAACTGTTTTTGCATAACCCTGGGGAGAGGCTGTGTGTGGGTTTCTTCTTTTTCACCGTGCTAAAAATTGAATGGAAGCTGATGTGTGTGTGTGTGTGTGTCTGTGTGTGCGATGAGGATGTAGGCTGTCTGTATGTGGAGACTATAACACCTAGTAAAAGGGAAGAGAAGGTAAATTCAAGAAGAAAACCAAGCATTTTCCTAAGATTTAAAAGTTATTTTAATATCCTATATATTATAAAATGGTCCTAGGTACAAGTGCTTTACAGAAGCAAATTCTATTTTACATTTCATATATGAATGAATCATACATTTATATTACTTGAAAAATTAATATTCATGGATTAAGAACATATAGATTATAGATGTATTTATCTATTTTTCACTTACAGTATTGAGCCTGAATTAATTGACTAATTCAGGCTCGTGTGTTTTAATTTTATTTACTCCTAACCCTTTGGCACCTGCTCCTATTGTAAGATCGATCCTATTTAAAATGTTAAAATAAACTATGAGGTTTTTTTTTAAATAACATTTTTTTTGCATAAGTATGTGTTGCTGGTAATGGTAGTGTATGATTTTGATATTTCTATAGGAAAAAGAAACAAGATATTAAAGGAGTAATGTGAAAATATAAGTCGGTTCCAAGAACAGATGTTTACTAAGCTGCCACCCTGAGGACCTAGAACAAGGATATTTGATGAATTGTCACCATCTCTTTTTATATCTTTAATCAATACTCTATTAACTAGTGCTACCTTTTATATATTAAATTTAAGTCAATCAACTTTGGTTTGCATTTCATTTTCACCTTCACTAACCAGAGCATAATACTATTTGCTTTTTGTAGATGAAGTTTTTTTTTATGTAGTCTACATAAACTCCTCATTAATCACAAAATTCATTTCATGTTAAAAAAAATCATCAAGGTAATAATAATTGGAACCTTTTCAATTTTCCCTTTTAATTCAGCAGAATGGGCCAAAGAGCCCAGAGCACTGTGCTCTGCATTTTTCATTTGCGTCGAGTAATAGCCTCTACAGAAGAGCTTCGCAGTCTGTCTCTCCATTAACATTCTCTCCAATTTCAGTCTTTATCAGGGAGTGCGTGTCTGAAAGGCAGCGTGTGGCACACGCTCCCATTGTTCAGCCAGGCAACCAGGGCACAGTTCCGTCTTACAGCTTGTGTATGGTTTAAGAAATGAAAACATGGGTAAATCAGTGATTGAAGTTTCTGATATTTTGTAGTGAATATTATGGCCTTTCTAAGATAAGTTCACTTTTCCACATGATGACACCATCTTATTCTCCATTCCTCTCCAAATCAACGCCTAATATACAGTCAGAGGCATAGGGTGTTTTGAATGAGGGGAGACATGGTTTTGTAGGGTTGGTAAATTTACATAGGAAGTTTCAGGGGATTAATTCTTCTGCTCAGAAAATGTCTATATATAAATATAAAATATTTATTTGTATTTATAAATATAGCTGTTTAATTTGTAAAAAGGAAACAAGTGATCGGTGACCTAATTTTAACGTGTGCCCAACAAAACGAATTTTAGGAGTCAATAGAAATCATTTTACACATCAAAAAAGGTTTTTTTCAGGATGAGTATCTTGAATATAAGTGCACATTCTAAGGCTACTCAAGTTTAATAACTGAATATAGGTTTTTTAATTTAATAAGATAAATAATAATTTAATAATTGTTTAGTCTGGAGAAATTTGCAGAGAAACAGCTATTGATAATTCCAGTACCCAACCTTACAGAAAAGATGGAATGTAGACAGGAGGAGAAATCTTTCACTCATTAGGTTTCCTTGTATGCCTAAATCATTCACTCTGTTTCTTTGATATTAATGTTGGTCGAAACATTTGGACCAGGTATAACATGTCATGGATGGAGACAGAGATAGTGTTTCAAAAGAGGATAAGCTCAGTCTATTCAGGGTTGAGATGTTATGCTGTAGTCACATTGTGTCTTTGGTAGGTTTGATGACACACTATTGCTGTGGCTCCAGATTTTCACTAGGTACTTGTCTGCAATAAGGATTTTGCTGCCATCACAGCATCACTGAAGTAGAGTTTTAGTGAGAGTCATTGCTTTTAAACCCCATAGTGATAATCAAGGAGACAGGAAATAAAAAGTCTTTTCATTCACTTATAATTTTATTTAATTAAAAAACAGATGAACAGCTAAGCTTGGCAATATTAATTAGCACCGCTGAAACCATGTTTTACAAAAGAAATACACCTACTCTCAATTTAACACCTTTAATTTGTTTTCCCTCAAATGAAGTGTAAGGCAAAAAAGACATTTTCTGAAATAATTCTTACCATAAGGCACCTTCTGTTTAAAAGTACAGTGCTGCTTATAGCAAATTCAAACCTTAAAAGTAAGCTTTCTCGGGGGCGCATATAGCTCAGTGGTAGATCACATGCTTAGCATGCACGAGGTCCTGGGTTCAAGTCTCAGTACCTCCATTAAAAAAAAAAGTAAGCCTTCTCTCACCACATCATACACAAAGAAAGTGGATGCTCTCTCTGGCTACTGCTCTTTCTCAATTTCTCACTCTCTCACTCTCTTTCCCTGAGCTTTTCTGAATCATTTCCAAAGACGATGTTTCTCTGAGTTCCATCTGAAGCACTTGGGCCTTTTTAAAATCTATATTTTTTGGAATCATTTTCATGGAAGATGGTAAAAAAAAAAAAAGAGAGAGAGAGATAGCACCTTACAAATAGACAACCTCAGGTATGTCTACACACTTAAGCATAAAGGGAAGAAGGCAATGCTCAGTGGTTGATGCTGAATACTAGCACTACTGGGAGCTTCTCTGCAGAGGGACCAATGGTGGCTGAGCAGAGGAGTGAATATCATGGTTGGATTCAGTACTAAAGTTTAATTTCTGCTTTGTTACTGAGAAAAAAAAATTTAAATGGGTACAGGGTGCAATTATTCAGAAGAGCTATTCCCAAAATATCAATGCTTGTGAAGAAAGGGAAATTTATAGACATAAATGCTTAGGTACAGCTAGACAATTTTTTTCACTGGTAATTGCTTTTCATCGTCTTGTAATAGTCATTTCAACTTCTGGGTAAAGATGCTAAATTGAACATTCACATTCACCTTTATTCTCTGTAAAATCCCATTAAAAACAGCAAAGGGATTTATAATAAGATATAAAACCACTTCTGTTGAGAATATTGGAGCCTGGAAAGTTGTGGTTAAGTGGTTACTAATTTACCAGCTTAGAGAATATGATTTGCAAGCCAGTGATAAGGAAATCTGAGAAATAACTTGAATGAAGAAATTTGTCTTAAGAGAAGTTAGTCACCCAGATGTCCTCCCTAATTTTGCTCATCCCTAACAGACTGAACACTGGAGTTTATTCTCCAGAAAGTATAAAGCAGGATGATGGGTGGAAATACCTTAAGGAAAACCTTAAGTAAAAATTTACACTGAAAGTTAAGAAACCTAGCTGTCTTCTCTGACTGAGATGTTGAAGGGTTAATTAACTTTCCCAAGGTCACAGAAATAATATGTAGTAGGGCCTGGACTTTAATGCAGGCACTTAGTTATTGGCGTCCATGCTAATAATCGCTATACTATATGGCCTCTCAATTTAGAATAAACAAGGGAGAAGAAAATAGTCAAAGTATCATTAATATTTTGAGAGCAATAAGAACATGTACTATATCAATTCAATAAGAAAAAATGTCATAAAAGGAATCTTTAGATGTCAAAATGAGCTCTTGGATATTGAAATAGTATAAAAATAAGAAACAAAAAAGAATAACAATAAAGTTGGGAAAGTCTCCAGAAAACAGAGCAAAGATCTAACGATATGAAAAGCAAGAGAGAAAAGATAAGAGTAAAGAACCAGTCCAGGCTGCTCAACGTCAGAACAGTATGACTGCCAGAATGAGAGACAACGGGAAGCGTGGACTAGAGAATCATCAAAGGAACAGCTCGAGGAGAACGTGTAGAAGTGAACATCACTTCCAAGAGTGAAAGTCTCCCCTCCAGGGGTATAGCGCCTGGATGAAAAAGACACACTGGGATGCCCATCACTAAAATTTCCAAATGGCACAAACAAGATGATCCAATATTTCGACATTCAGAATGGCATTAGGCAATCTTAACAGGCACACTGGGAATGGGCAGGTAATGGCGCCACGGCGTAATAATTCTGATGGAAAAATAATTCCTATCTAAAACGTTTATTTCCAGGTAGAGGAAAATATGGAACGAAAAAGCACAAGGCTCCAAAAAGAAGAAAGGCAAAGGAAATGCCCAAGGTATTGGTGAGAGAGGTTCCCAAGAAAACAACAAAGCAATAGACTAGGAGGACAGCCAGGCTAACGCAGGGCAGACGGTTCTGAAAAAGATTTGTTTAAAAAAAAGGTTCTGAAAAAGATTTGTTTAAAAAAAAATGAAAGTAATGAGTAACTAATTGTTTCAGTGTATTGAGGAGAGGCTTATACATCTCGCTAGAGTTAAGGGGTTAAATCAATGGAGAGTACAAAAAGAGCTCAGCAAATGAGCAGAAAAAATTAACTACAGGGATAACAACAGATTGTCCAGGAAAGCAAGTCAGAGTAGAGAACGTGGTTCAGCCGTGACAATCATACATCTCGTAAAGAAAAACTGAGAGTATTTACCTTAACCAAATTCAGAGGTTAGAGTGTTGGCAAATATGAATGTGGCTGTGGTGGGCATGGGGAGGGCATTATCTACTGACTTCATAGTGCCTAAAAAAGGAAATAAAATTTAAAAGTATCACTATGAGCAACTATTTAGGGATAAAGAAGTAAATATGAAAAACTTTGGCTAAAAATGAATCCTTTAAGAGAGGAACTGGGGCACAAAAAGATCACTTATTTTTTAACAACTTCCTTGTAGAATTACTTGATATCTTAAATTATGGGTATATTTATCTTTGATAAAAATAAAAGCCAAATTAACTTTTTAAAATGTACTGTGCTTGTGATGCCTAAAAGACGAGAAATGTTTTGAGTATTTTCATCATCATTCAGAACAGTAAGAAATCCCTTGGCATGTCTATTATTCAGTGACTTGTTTATTTCTCTTGGAATTAATGTAGCTATTTCTTGCAATTTATTGTCAAAATCCTTTTCAGAGTTTAAAGAAGTCTCCAGTAGAGCTTTAGGTCAGTGAAACATCAGAAGTTCCAACAGTTTCTGGTTGCTGGGCCCAGAGATACTTTAGCTTGGATAATAGCTTGTGACTATTTTCTTTGACATGAGGATGTTCTAATAATTTCACATGCCTTCCAGCCCGCTTATATTCATGACTTCATTTTTCCCTTTATATAGTTAAGTGAGTAGAGTATGCAGTATTTTAGGATGCTAATGACAGTTTGGGTTTCCCTTAAATGGGAAGAAATCTCACCTTCTTTTCTAGTTCTAAGAATTTTCCATCTCTGTAGGTCAAGATTTTAACAGGGTTTAATGTGAACTAAAATTTGAATTAACTTATTTCCATAGCAAATGAAACTTTTGTAATATTCTCATGACAGTGCTGAAAATGACAAATGATTTACCTTACAGAAACAAATCTTTAAAAGAACAAATAGCTTATTTTTTTGGTAAATCTTAAGAGCAATGAAAACTTCTTAAAATATTAGCAAAACAGACTATTTCTAATCCCAGCCTCTTAATTTTTAGTTTTACAGATTAACTGTATGTATTATATAACTACAGTCACAGTGTAAAGTCCTCTCTTTGTCTGTTTTTCTTTTTATTCTTTCTCCATTTACTTTACCCCATAAACTTTGTATTTCTACATGGTCTTCAAAATTATGATTCTAGTGCACAGCATAATATTTCTTACAGGTTCTATGCTATGTGTTACTCAAAAAAACGTAGGGAGCATGCTTGTGTGTGTGTGTGAAGTTAGCATTCGACAACCACGTGATGAGCTTTTTTTTTTTTAAACCTATTGATTTTTTTCTTCTATTCAGTTATTTTTATGACAAATTTCCAGAGGTGACATTCCTGGGACAAAATGAATGTTTTTTGTTCTTGGTACGTATTGTTATATTGCTTGCCTTCAGGGTTTTTCCAACTCAAAATTCAGTAAGAATTGTCTAAGCATATCTATTTATCTCCTGTATAAATAATTCTGAGTGGAACTCCCCTCTCCTCAACTTAGCAGGGTTAAAATGATATTTTAATTGACTTTATATGCATTTCTAAGTTCAGCCGTGAGGATGAACTATATTCATCTTTACAGTATTTGTTTTCCTTGGTTGCTAATAATCTATTCATAATTCTTGCCTACTTATGTCTTGGGGGTCTTAATATTTTTCTCATAAATCCAAATGCAATCTATGATCGTTCATTCTTTGTCACACATGAACACTTACATATACCAGGCTGTTGTTTTCCTATGTAACTCAGTTTTGCTGATTTTCACTGTAAACATGCTTCTGAAATTTTGAAATTGCTAATGTGTCCTTCATGGCTTTTTTTTATTTTTCCAAAGCTGAGAAAATTATCACAAGTCTCCAGATCTGAAAAATATTTTACTGTATTTTTCTGCCAACTTTTCTGTAATTTTGTATTTGTATTTCAACATTCTAATACATTGGTGACCGCTTTTGGCATATAAACAGTAAGAAACCAGGGCACCAAATCCCTTATTGTCTGCAGGTGAAAAAGAGAGCGAATTTTGGGTAGGATATTTGTTGTCTTAGTTGCAGGTGATGAGAGTGTTGTAAGAGACATCGATGGATGCAAATGTTCATTCAGGTGTGGGGAGCACTTCTCAGACTACTCTTAGCAAAAATATCTGACCCAGCCAATCACTAGGGGAATGGTTTTGACCCAAGTGAAAGACCAGAGCAAAGACTGGACTCTGTAGGTTGCAGGGAAAGCCATACCCAAATATGCCTCAATGGCATACTGATTATTTGAATTAAAATTAGTTAAGAAACAGCTGATATAAGAGGGGCACACTGACTCTCCTTTCTGTTTCCCCAAAAGCAGGAAATAAACTTCTCATGTGAAAGGTGCCCTCCTTGAATCTGGAGGTAGAAGGACCCCCTTACTGCCAGAGATGGGGAGTTTGGGGCCAAGAAGCCTGTATAAGCAAACCTTGTTACTTCTTTAATTTCCAACCCTAAGCCCAAACTCTGTTTCGATTCCTCACTAATTAAGCACCCAAACCGAAGTTTCTTTGTCCTGTCAATTCCTTTCAAATTTATTGTTTCTTTATCTAAAAAGGATAAAAACTGCCTGCTTTGACCACTTCTTAGGTCTGATTTCTATGAGACCTCCATACACATGACTTAAAATTTGTTTCTTTTTCTCCTGTTAATCTGTCTTGTGTCAGTTTGATTATTAGTCCTACGACAAGAACTGGAGAGGAGCAGAGGGGAAATTGGCCCCTCCCCAAAGCTCCCAAGTAAGGTCCCGTGTAAGTGCTGGGACAGATACATCTAAGCTGAGGCAATAGGAGACGCTGAGTGTTGGGGGGGGTGGGGACAGAGAAGAAACAGAGCAGACCTAGCCCAAGTCGTCCAGCAAAGAAGACTCAAGAAGCCAAAACGGCCCTACTGAGGACAGCGGGAATAGCCTGTGCATCTGGAGAACCTCCCATCCCGTAGGCATTAATTTTTTTTTTTTTTGTAAAACTCTTCCTTGAAGAAGCATACCTTATCATCTATGAAACTCTTTAATAGAACTGGGTAATTTTCTGATGTTTTCATTTTCCAATATAAACAAAGTAAAATCAATGAAAAATAGAAATAGTCAAGATTTTAAATTTTTAAAGATGATTTCACCTCAGATCATTTCTTGAAATATGCAAATTCTCTCTAACAATGCATTTTTAAATTAAGTAGTGTTTGTAGTCATAGGATATACAAGTTATCGAGTTATTAACTCAGTTCAAAATCCATCTACTTTCTACCCTTTGTGACAGAAGAGCTGGACTTTGTCAGTGCTTCTCATTTTCCATCAGGCACAGTGTTTGCCTAATGGGTAGAGGGTCCAGGAGCGCCTCTTCCTCTCTCCCAAGTTTCTGGTCTCCTTCTTGTTCATATGGTATGGCTCTGAATACATATACACATTTTAAAATTAGTTGTTCTCATTCCGTGAAAAACGCCATTGGTATTTTGTTAGGGATTGCACTGGGGAGCATGGTCATTTAAACAATAATAAGCCTTCCAATCCATGAGCACAAAACACCTTTCCCTTTGTTTGTGTCGTCTTCAGTTTCTTTCATCAGTGTTTTATAGTTTTCTGAGTACAGGTCTTTTACCTTCTTGGTTAGATTTATTCCTAAGTATTTTATTCTTTTTGATGCAATTGTAAATGGGATAATTCATTTCTCTTTCTGATAGTTTGTTGTTAGTGTTAGATTTCTGTATATTAATTTGGCATCCTGCAGCTTTACTAAATTCATGTATTAGTTCTTGTAGTATTTTAGTGGTGTCTTGAGGATTTTCTGCATATAGTACCATGATGTATGGAAACAGTGACTGTTTCACTTCTTCCTTTCCAACTTAGATTCCTTTTATTTGGCTGCACACAAAAATTAATAATTTAACATTTTTCCTTTATTTTTTTAACTGGCTGGTAATACCAAGTGATAGCTTTCCCTCTTTACCATTTTGATAAAATGTCAAAGAAAATTTGAAGTGACTGAATATTTTTGTGCCACAAACATACTAGAATAAATATCTTTGAAATGCTTACATCTTAAATGACAGATTAATCCATCGGCTGTGGTCCTTGTTAAAAATCGAAATTCAACTGAGCTGAAGAGCTGATTTTTTTCAATGATTCATGAATTGAGCACCAGCCCATCTAGCAAAGGGAGGCACTCTGAGGGGTCGGACAGGATGGAAGGTTTTTATAGGAAGAAGGGTGGGGCAAGGGCACTGTTAGGAAAAGAAAAGAAAGGATTATTTTTAGGACAGGACATCTTTTGAGGGGAAGGGAACAGTAAGGGTTTTATTATGCACGTTACCTCTTCTTCCTCTGGGGAAGGGGGAAATGGAGAGGCCCCATGGTCACAGATTACCTCATTGGTTCTGACCAGAAAATTCCAAACTGGTTGATTAAGATTACATTTCTGAGTAAGGGTGAAACTGTAATTAGGTTAGGTATTAAATCCAGGCTTGGTGTCCTGTGCTTTAGCACTAGTGACACACTTCTTAGTGGTTTTCCTCTTCAACATCCTTCGGGGAGGGGAATCATTGACCAAGGTCTGTAGGAATCAGTCTTTCCAATGGAAACAATCAGAATGAATGTCTGGAAGACTTTCAGAGTCATCCTTTTGCCGAATTGGCCCACACCTTGTTTTCTCAGCATCTTTTTCTGATCTACAGCTTATGCTTCCTCATTTACTTCTGTTTTCTTTTTGTCGTTCCTTGTAGGTTTGTTTATTTTATGCCTTCCTTATTTTCTGTTCAGAATTTTGCAAGTTGCTGCGGTGGTTTTATTCCTTTTATGCCGCATTTTGAATTTAAACACCATTCCGTGTGCATATATAAAAGACTGTGTCCCAGGGAGAGAAAAATTCATTATTAATAATACACGGAGGAAATGGATATTTAGGTCAGTTTTATAAGTGCAGAGAACTGGCTGTGCTTTCAGAAGCCAGCATCATGGTCCCAAACCTAAGAACATTAAACCAGTTTGCCATTTAATAAACAGAAGGAGCGTTAAGTATTTTAAAATATTTGAAGTGCTTGAAATGCAAAACTGAAATAACCTGCAATGAAAATTTAATGACCAGGTCCATTTATGAAGTGACAGACTTTCTTTCTCTCTTTTTTAACTGTTTTTTTTTTTTTTTGCCTTTCTCCTTCCATTTCCTATTTGCTTTTCTCTCACTTTGTTTCCAAGTATTTGTTAGGAATACTAATGTGAGAAAGAAAAAAACAACTGTAGAAAGTCATTAATTGGTGTCAATTTGCATATTTCCAGAAAGCTGATGTTTCCTTTGAATTATAGTTTTTATTGCTTATTAGTTAAAAAAAAAGAATATAAGCTTTACCCTGTCTCCTGTTTCTTAGCTGAGGTCTATCTTAATATTAAGTTCACAGAATGAGAGTATTAGAGAAACATGGACTCAGAAGAAAGGTTGATTCACATTTTCAGACCTAATGCATAATCTTTTGATGTTGGATTTAATACAGATCTGTACTCACTCTAGACTTCATTTAATAGAGTTTTGGTTATATACTTCGGGAGATTTAAGTGATTACTGCATAATTCACCTTGATTTTAATGATTTGCTTTCATTAATTTTTCCTTTCTTCTTTTTTGTTTTATTTTGGTTCCTTTGACTCATCACTCTGTGTCTTGGGCTCTTATTACCGTTTTCCCTGCTCACAGGAGTGTCCCCTCACTTCCCCATATTTCTCTCCCCTTGGTCCTACGCTCTTCCCGCCTGGGACTTTTCAGTGGATCAGCATGCATCATGGTCCTACAATATTTAATTGCACATTTAAGCATGTCTATCTCTGAGGTATGAGCCAAAAAAATAGAAATCCAGATAGGCCTTTACATGTGGGATTGATCTCAATGTAGTATTTCCGTATCAGATCTTTTTTAATTAAAGGAATCAATAGCTCCCGATTTTGGTGTGGTGAGTAGAGATGTAGTGATGGGAATTCTGATTTTAATCAGATCTCCTTCATCTCTACTTTAGATGATAGACATTCTTTGTTTGGCTTCAAGGTTATTATCTCTTTGACTGAAAGAACTGTGAGGGTACTTTGACTTTCTTAAAGTTTCTAGGCCAGAATTTTTTTTTTAAGGGAAGGGGAAGAAAAAAATAAGCTAGCTACAACTGATTTCCTCTTTGATATGTAATGTGAGAAGATTATAGGGTTAATTTTCTTACTACATTAGGAAATTACTACATATACAAATTATACATTATACATATTATACATATACAAATAAGAGGAATAAAGCCTTTTTTTTTTTTTTTGGTCTCCCTCTTATAGGCTTACTTTTAGTTTTATTTCATGCTGATTTAGAAGAGTATTCCTGTTATTCATTCCATACCACCTTTTCTGAAGATAAGCATTGGCAGTTATCAGATTATGAGTGTCCTGGAAGTCTCAAAGCTCAGTGTGGAGTGTGCATTCTATGACTTTCATAACACAACCTGAGACATGGGAGTGTAGCCTGGGCAAATGCAATTAGACTAATGTTAACAAAGATTACAGCACAACAAATATTCCTCACTTCTGTGCTGGCCTTTTCACCAGTGCTTGTCAGCTCTGTTGTCTCTTTGTTCCTCTCGTGTTATTCCCTTCTCAGACTTGCTGCTACATTTAAGAGTGACTTCAGTGAGGCCTTAGATTCTACTGTAAACCCTAGACTTGAGCATGCCAGCTCTAGTTATTCCAGAATCTGACATATGTCAGACTGTTCTTGGTTCTACTACTTCAGTTTGGGCTCTGGAAATTGTGAGGAAGCCCAAAGACCCGGTACAAAACAGGAAAGGGGATGTTATTCAAAACAGATCACCATTTTCCCCCTATATAAACCTATAGGAAACATGGTTTCTGTCAGTCTGCTCTGCTGTCCAAATATTATACATTTTTAATAATATAGTTCTTAATAAAAATACTCTGATTCTCTTCTTTCATGTCATAAATATTTAATAGGATTCTAGTAAATGCCACACACTGTGTAAAGTGATACAAACACAGTGGTGAACTAAACAGGTAGATTTTTCACCTCATTAAATGCTTTCTTTTCCTTTTTGTGAGCTCTTCCTTCTAACCTCATTGATGATAGTTGGGGAGTTACTGGATAAACAGAGCTTTGTTCTTCACAACACTGGCCACGATTGTAATTAAATAATTCATTGTGTACTTAGTAGTTTCACATCTCTGTCTCCTACTCGCACGTTAAGTTTATGTAGATACGACTACATCAGTCTTTATTTCCCCTGAATCCCCACTGGTTAGCCCGTGGCCTCGCAGGAAGTCGTATTCAACAAATTTATACTGAATGGCTAGATGAATCCTTCAGCCTATCATTCACGAGGCTTAAATTCATGACCAGCGTAAAACGTGCTATCGCAATGTGGCTACCCGGTCCACTGTAGAGACAAGGTGCTTGAATTTTCTCAATACCAGTGTCTAGTCAGGATCAGCTTTAATTTGATGATCAGAGTAAAATCTTGACTGATACTCTTATCATTAAAATTGTCAAAATTGACTTCCAAAGGGAAAATTGAAAACAAGTTCTTCTGTGTTTAATCCGGTGAGGATTATCACACAGAAGACAGAATCAAGAGATGTACCTTCTGAGAAAGGTAGAATCCCTAACTCACAAGGGGAAGTAAAAGTTCTCATTACTCACCACGAATGGTAATCCATGGTGCTGTATTTTCTAAGGGCAGAGAGGGGACTGAGTCTTGTTTCCACTCTCTGCAGGACCCTGGAAAGCTGGTGCTGTCTTGTCTGATCAGAGGAGGGCAGATATTTTATCAGCACAATGCTAGAGATAACAAAGGTCTTCCAAAGATATCCATGTTCTAATCCACAAAGCCTTTTAAAATGTTAGGTTCCACAGCAGAGGGGAATTAAGGTAGCAGATGGTACTGTTGGCTAATCAGCTGACTTTGAGATGAGGTTAGCCTGGATTACCCAGGTGGGCTCAGGGTGATCACAAGGAAAGCACAGAAGAGGGAGGCAGAAGAGCGAGAATCAGAGTCAGCAGTGTGAGAAGGACTCAGTTCAATGTTGCTGGCTTTGAGGACAGAGGAGTGGGACCACCAGCCAAGGAACGTGGGTGGTCTCTAGAAGCTGGAAAAGGTAAGGAAGCAAATCTTCCCCAGAACCATCAGAAGAAACTCAGGCCTACTGACACTTGCTTTTCAGCCCATTAAGACCCATTTTGGGCTCTGGCTTCCCAAACTAAAACATAATAAATTTGTGTTGTTTCAGGCCACCAAGTTTGAGGTAATTTGTTATCACAGCGAGAGGAAACTGATACAACCACATTCTAGGAGGTGCAAGAAAACTGTTATAAGGTGGGGAGCATTCTGTTATCTCAGGTTGCCTCCACAAAGAACGAGGAATCTCTCTCTTTTTGTTTTTTTTTTTTTAAGGGTGAAACTGGCCTAACAGTCAGACATTTGGCATTTAGGTTCCACATGCACATGTAGCCAACTGATATCTCCAAGTTCTAATGCTAAAAATGGCCACATTTATTTTTCAAAATTGGAATTAGTGCTCATGTTTAAACTGCTGCACGTTAATCAATTTGCATCTTCTTGCAGGTTTTAACTAATTTAGAGGAATGTAGGGGAATTTTAGACAAAAAAAAATGGATGTGGAAAAGAGGTAATAGGTTCTGAGAACAATAGTCAAAATTACTAAGAAGAGGGGTAATATATGTGGACTGAATGGGAACTTGATTTATTTATCAGTATTACTTCTTTTTAGACAAAAACATAGTCCTTTGTGTTATTTTTATATAAGTTTTTAAATTTTAGAACAGTTCTAGATTTACAGAAAAGTTACAAAGACATTGTTATTTTTCTCATGGAAATATATTCAAATACTTAATTGAACAGATGACAAGATATTCTGTATTATGGTGTCTGCTGTGAGCTAGGGGGCAAAAAAGAGAAAAATGAAAGTATACATGGCACATGAATCAATAAAAATAGACTATGACTAAACAAACTACTCCAGCCTCTGTTCCCCTAATGGCATTTTCTGAATATGTTTAACAAAGCACTTGCCATTGTAATTTTTCCCATGTCTGTCTCCCTGATTAGATTGTGAGCAACTTGAGAGAAGGAGTCATGCTTTATTTATCATTGCTTCCCTGGCACCTAGCACAGTGTAGGCACCACTCAATCACTATCTGAGAAATGATGCCAAAAATGCATGATATTGATAATATTGGTATTTCAGAGAATGGGAAGATTGATGTGGGTTAGAATGCTAACAGAAAGTTTCCTGAAGAAGAAGACCTTGAGGCAGCTCTTGAAGGAAGTGGGTCAACACTTCAACCACTGAAGCTATAACAATAAAGGAAAGAATGCTGCATGAACATGACTACTTGCATGGAGGACACAGAGGACAAAGGTATAATGAGACTAGATAGTTTATGTTGAGAATGTAAGGGTTTGCTACAAGGAACACAAATGTACTTAATATTATTGATATTATTTGAATTACTTAGTATTTGTTGTGCCAAAAAGACTATTTTGTTTGCCCTTTCTGATCCTTTTGAAGTCTTGGCTTTTTACTTTTCTACAAGCCTCTGCATTTAAATATTTTGGTACTTTCTCACATTATAAATGTATCAATTCTATTTCAGCTTGTCTCATTTTAAGAAACTATTCTGCATTGAAACCTTACTTAGTTATTTAATTGGGATCATATCCATTTGTTGTCTTTAAGTGATTTATTAAAAACTTGGGTAAAATATTGGTTCAGAATTATTAAATGCTTTAAGGATAGAAAAAGACCAAATAGAGGAAATTCTAAACCAAAGATGTTTCAAAGTTTGTAAAATAGATGTTAAAACTTTTGATATATTGAGAATGTATAACTATAGTTATATCTGTTTTGCCAACAGGTGTTTTACCATTTTATCACTGAAGACCAACGCTTTTTTTTAACATCTGCAAGTATTATGTGTACAGTGTAGGTATTATTGGATTTTCTTCACCATTTCCTCGGTTTGAAAAGGTAACAAAGGACACAGCAAAGTCAAACATTCATTTGTCTCATCTAGCACTTATGTATGTCTGAACCTGCCACACTGACACTGAGGTACCTACCCAGAACTCTTTTTAACTCTCTTCTGTGCACTAACTCCTACTCCTCCTTAGTTCTCAACTTAAACAACCCTTCTGAGAAACTTTCCCTAAAACACCACATGCTCCGTGTCATCAAAAGCTTAAACAGCCAAGGAGCCTGTCATGCGCCTGGACGTATGACTAACATAGTAAGTATTACATCGTGTGCTGTACTTGCTGGTTCACTTTGTGTATGCTCCACTGATACGCATCTTTATATCCTCAGAATCTAGCCCATTTCCTGGCACATATTAAGTATTCAAAACTGTTATTGAATAAATGCTTGGATAAGTGTTTGTTCAGTAAATTTGGTATACAGCAAAAAAAAAAAAAAGAAAATTCAGACTAATTTACTGGTTTGGGGTGTAGTACTATGCTATTATACCACACTCCTATTCTTTGCTTTTAGACTTTAAAGATATTTTTACATTATAGATACTCATTTTGAAATTTATCTCAAATATAGACAGAGGCATTTAAAAATGTTTATTATATGTAAGACTGTAACTCAATAAACTATAAATTGAGAAATGTACTATATTCTAATTAGAAATTTTCCAAAGGACTTAACAAAAATTGTGACTGACTTCAGTTCCATGATCTTTTCCCTCATACATACTGAAAAATTATTGTCATGAGGCAAGTGAGAATAAAGAATAAGACTAAAAAATAAAGCACTTAGAATAAAGCATCAGTTAGAAATTGTAAGGACATGGAATAGATTATGGATTAAGAATCAGCTCCAACCACTGAATCATGTTTTATAGCCACTAAAGCATGTCTGGTAGTTTCTTGAATTATTTGGGCTCAAACTTAAATAGTATGCTTAGTTTTGTTCAGCTAAGGCTGAATCAGATAGCTTATTTCATACTTGCATAACACATTCACAAATAAAAAATGTGCATAACAGATAGGAAGAAAACGAAAAATTTTCTAATGTCCTGAAAGAATACTTGAATAAATAAAAATACATACTTTGGGGAAAGAACTATTGAATATAGTGAGATATTAGTTTTCCCTAAACAAAATTATAAATTAAATGCAATCCTAATCAAATGTTGAGTAGAATTTTTTTTGAATTTGACAAAATGATAAATAACTTTATATGCCAAATTTCATGTGTGGTGGGATCTAACTAAACTGTGATAAGAGTAATGACTGAGTTTTTCAGTTTTATAATAGACTGTTTTTTAAAGTGACAGAAATTAAAGCCATGAAATAAATAGCAGTACAGAATGAGACAGATTAATATGAGGATTTCGTACAAGATAACATTTCAGACTGGCGAAAAGATGGGACATTCAATAAAGGGTGCTCAGACAACTAACTAATCTTTGAGAAAGTAAAGTTTGATTCCTATCTCATTCCTTACACTAAAATAAGTGCCAAGTAGAGAAATGCTGTTTACTTCTATTAAATATTTATATTTAAGGTTCTATTTATTAAATTCTTTTTTCAAGTTGCAAATGGATTCTGTATTCAAATTCTCATCCCTGTCTGCAAAATTACCAGTTTTAGTGACGTTATCCATACACTCTTTTCCTCATGCTTAAAAAAAATACACAAACCTATAAACCCATATGAATGGTGCCCTTATTTTTGCAACTATTTGTTTTATTAAAACTAGACCATTTTGTACGCATATTGCAACTTCTTTTTCCTTTTAACAGTATATCCTGGGTACTCTTCCATTTGAATAGCTATTGATTAAACACATACTTATTAATAATTGTTGAATATCACATTGAATGAAAGCACCACCCTTTGATTCAATCATTTACCTACCCTTGTCTATTTTTGTTGTTTTCTGTACTAATTTTTCCTATGGATAATGCTACGATAATATCCAAGTGTGTGTCTGTGTATGCGTATTCTTAGATCCTAATTATTTAATTGCTATGGGAATGCTTCCCAAACTGGGCCATTTCAAAAGGTTCACTTAATATGAGTTTTAATAGATATTCCCAGACTAGCTTCCAAAATGTTTGCAGCAATTTACACTCTGACTAGCAGTAAATTAGGATGTACATTTATCCATGTTTTTACTAGCAGTGGACGATATATCTCAAAGTTTGACCAGTCTGATAGTTTAAAAATAGCACCATATTCTTCCTTTTATTTGCATTTCTCAGATTATGAATAAACTTGGGAAATCATAGATTCACTGAACATTTTGATTTCTACATCTATAAGCTTCTTACTCATATAATTGATTGATATTTCTTTAGGTTGTTTGTCTTTTTCTTCTTGATCTATAGCCATTTGGTGGTGGCTGGATTGCTGACCCTTTATCTGACCCATATTTTGCCAATATTTTTCTCAGTCTATCACATGTCATTGGACTCTGTTTATAATGTATGTATCGTACCTTTTAATTCTTTTGTATATAGTCACATATGTCTGTATTTTGTCTTTACATATTCTGGGCTTATTACCTTTGTAAAAAGATGCTCTTCACTCCAAGTTTACACTAATGATCTCCTGCCTTTTCTTATTACACAGAAGACCTCAGTGAACCAATTTCCTCAACAATTAAACAACCGCCTCACTTCTTCAATTAAAAACAAAAACACAGCAAACTGACTAGTCCATCCATTAGAAATTCAGTCTGTCTTAATTTAGTTTTAATATATTTGTATGCTGTAAAACACCTTTATTCATGATGTTGTATATGTAATTTCTGATAAATGTTTATAACAATTCCTCAACACAAAATAGGTCTTATTCTTTAAACTACTAAAAAAGTTTTCAATAACAATCAGAATTTCTACCATTATATTAATGTTAAGTTGACCAATTCTCAAGTGCTAACTATATAAACATCCACAATTAATTTATAGGGAGATAAACCGAGAGAGACAAAGAAATACAGAAGAGCTTGTGAGATGTTGTCTAGGAGGCCAAGCTTTGAATTCCTGTCCGCTACTGCTCTGGATAGAAAAGAAAGCTAACTTTATACGTGAATGTTTAAATATAGCTTGTCTGAGATCTGCCATTCAGAATTTTCACAGAAGTCGTTTTAAATCGGGAGCACCACTGTTACAGCTCCTCTAGATCTAGGCCACAGCTGTTCACTCAGCCACAGTTTGGCACTCTTCCTTTGCTTTTCATGTTGTGCTTCTCTTGATTCTTGAAACATGATCTGCTTTAAGCTGACATGGTCGGTGCTCAACTGAAAGCTTCTACTTAACGCCTAAAGACTATGGAGAATGTTACACTGATTTTCTTAGCTATGCAGAAAGAATCTGAGGATGCGCAGAGCTCACTCAACGGTGGTTGCCATAGCAGAGAATTAGCGGCAGTGTGTTCTGTTTACACTGGTAAGATGCTCACATTTGGTTTGCTGAGGCACAGACCACAGTTTCAGGGTTTAGAACCAAGTAGTCAGTGCTGAGTGTGTGTATTTCCAGGTCTTGAAGTTCAGTGAGGTTCAGAGTCACAACCGGGAAGTCAACCAGCAGCAGAGCACCCACGAGAAAGCTAAGAAATTACTGGGTTGTAAATCTCCCAAAGACTAGAAAAGTTTAAAATATAAGTACTTGGAGCTGAAATCCAATCTAATTAGTAGAATGCTTAAAACAAAACCAAATAAAACCATAATAAGAGTAATCCTGTGTCCCGATACACTACTGATGACATGGATCATAAACACGGCCAGTAGGCAGGATGAAAGGCTAATATTTAGAATGATAATTGTCCAAAGATAGATAAATACTCTGCTGTGTTTACAGGGCAGTTGGGGGAGAGTGGACAAATAGCAAAATGCCCTTCCTCAGTGGTAGCCAACCTGTTTGCTTCAACTTTGGAGACAGTAATGGGGATTTTATGTAATTTCTGGTAGGGTAGAATCCAGTTTAAAATGTGGTTTCCCCAGAGCCTAGAGGCAGCGGTAAGGAAGTAGCACTCTCAGTTAATTCCGAGAGGAATAAATATGCGGAGAACTGCTAGCCGATCATCAATTAATCCTGATAGCAGTTCCTTAGAAAGTTATTTTACTCACAGTAAAACTACATCCAATGGTTCCTGCTTTAACAGAAACACTTCCAGAGAATATCTGATTTAAGGATGATGGGGTAAAACTGGCATTTCTTGCTTTCCTTCCTGAGAATTACCCAAAAAGCGATGAAAAACACCAAACACAAAATCAGCAAATCAATTTTTATGAAAATGGGACAGTTAAACCCACAAAATAAAAACTAGATTAAAAGGTTGACAAAGCTTGAGAGGATGGAGTAGAAGGGCGCATGGGAAGAGGAGAAAGAACACTTCCTTTGTGAGTCTTCAGAAGAGCGGGTAGTGCAGAAGGTTCTGGAAGCTGGCGCACTCCCTGAGCTGCAAAACCAAAATCCTTATTTACAACAGCACGAGCAAGATGCTTGCTCTTATAGTTGAAGTTCCCCTGAACCAAGTTGAATTTCTAAAAGATGAAAAGGGGCTTTCTGAGAAATCATACAAGCCATATCTGTGGGATTGTCTGTCCGTTTGACAACAAAGGGGAAGAAAGTCTTGGTAGTGTGCACAGATCTATTTCAGAGGCTACATGAAGACACACAAAACCCTGGGTCAGAAAAGAAAATTTGGCTAGCTGGGAACATAGCCTTAGCTGATGCCCAAACATTTAGCTGTGGCTTATTATGTGCTTTATATTAAGAAAGAACCCAAAATAAGAGTTCACAATACTCTGTAGACTCAGTCATGATTTTGAACAAGTCCCAAATATCTACAATTATTTAAATTATAACTTCTAACCTTGTATTTTTCCAAATGCAAATACAGCATCAGGTCAAAATGTTTCATTATCTTCAAGTGAATATAAATACTGACACATTATTATTGAATCTGGATTTTAACCATAACAAAGAAAATGGTACATATACACACGCAATCACGCACATGCATGCACACATACACTCTGTGAAAATACCTATATAGTTAAAAATTGAAGCAAATGACTCCTTACCAAGTATCAAGTTATTATTTGTGGAATATAAATACAAATTAAATGGGATAAAGACGAAAAATGCTTCCTTTTGTAGCTCAAGTCTCAATGATCACGTCTCCATTCATACATATGCAATGAGTGTCTATTCTTCACAGGAGGGAAAAGAAGAACATGGTATCCTTGGCTTCAGGTAGCTCACAACTTGAGAAATTAAAGTGCTTGAACACATACACACACATTATTAAAAGTATGGTATTTAAACATCAGCATAAGATCTCTCACACAGTGATGTAAGAAAAGGATCAAGATTTACTCATACATTTAATCACCATGGTCTTCACTCCAGGCAGTTTAGTTTACTTATTGTCCTTTTAAAAATGCTATTTTAGTAAAGGGAATTAAAATGACCATGTTTCATCGAAGCTAAGATACCAGTTGTTTGCTGTAAGAGGTACCACAATGTCAGAGACGGTAAAATGTGGAAAAAAAAATGTGCATCTTTGAAATAGAGCATTAAGGCTCTTGGATACCTGACACATTCCCCAGTGTCGATGCAGTGCCCAGCCCATAGTGGGTCCTCAGAGCATTTGTTGACTGAATGAGATTATCTGCTTTCTGATCCTATTTATACTTAACTACATTGCCTTCAAACGTGTCAGGGAGTGTTGTCAACATTTTATATTAGTCACTCAGCCTGTGTGAGATGGAGGACTGACCGAAACTTCTAGACACAGGGCTTAGACAGAAACCAGACTGTTTCTGAATAAGGAATTTCTTGTTACATAGAGTCTGTCCTTTAAACAGACACACGCGTTTGCTGAATGTCTTCTAAAAGATGAGTAACAGTGAAACGACCAAACTCTCATTTCCTAAGTAAATTTTTGATAGTGCATGCAATTTCTGTGGCTTCCCATTGTTTTAGAGTATCATATAATTTAACACTTTCTATCAAGTACGTGGTTCAGGAAAGTATAAATCATACAAATTACTAGGAACTAATGTAAAAGGAAGAAAATTTTGTAAGGCTTATTTTCAAAATGTCAAAACGAATGGGAAAAATCATATTCATTCTCAAACATTTTACAGTTGTATTTATTTAAAAACCCTAGTAGATGAATTCCCACTTATTTTACTTGAAGGTCAAATCATTCAATAGCACTACTTATTTACTTAAACTGACAGCCTGGTAATGACCTTCCTGAAACAGCTTAAAATTCTGGACAACTGATAATGCACTACAATCAAGTGGCTTTCTAACTTGTATATGCAGCTCATTATGAAAATAAATATTTTTAAAAATGAAATGAGTTTAATGTTGATACCAAAACCAGTCCTCTACGGGATTTTTACCTACATAGCTTTATTTTTCCATCTAAATCCAAAGTGGCTAATTTCTAACAAAGAAATATCTGTAACGATTTGCTTGAGTAAATCATAAAGAATCACAGGACTGTGAATTAATAACTTGACTCTCTTCCACTTCATAATGAGTGTATGGTCATTCCAACAGCAATATCAATTGTTAATAATATGCCTTTAAGTTTTAGCATATAATCTTTGTGTACTTCAAAATTCTGCAGGAGGACTGAATGGGACAAGTAAGTAAGATAAGTACATTTTGTTAAGATAAAGAAACCTTAAAAAAGTTATATTGGTTGTGATTTTATTTCAAAATAATTTTTATGTGTAACATAGCTAAGGTCAATCTCTACTACTAGTAATTTGGGAATAATCAATTCTAGCTTTTTCTAGTTTCTACTAATTGCTCTGTCATGCTGAGGGCTAAAAATCAATAAAAAATCGGACAACTTGGTTATCCCCATGGAGCACCAAAAAATTGTAAAAGGCAAAGCACTGCTTTGGAAGATGCTTATATATGAGAAGCGATACCAATGAAAAATGACATTTTCTACAGCATACGTGATTCGTTTTGACCTGAATACACCTGTGAAGGAATGTGGAATGGCAGAAATGAATACCCTGATTCTGTCACTGGAAAAATTGAGATTAAGAGAGGTTCTCATTTGCATAAGGTCAAGGCATTCAATGTTATTTTTTAGACTAAACTCTGAATATTTACCCTGGAATAAATTACTCAAAAAAAAAAAACCAAACAAACAAACATTTTTAAGGCACGGTATGTTGTGAAACTTATGATGTCAGAGGTCAGAAATGAACAAAAGGGAATTTGGAAGTTGAAGTATACTTAATACCTGTCTTTTGTCTCCATCTCCAGAAGCAAGTGAGAGCCACGTGCAGCAGTCAGAGAGCTGGACATCACAACACCACTTTCATAACTGCTGCCTTAAACTCGGCTTTACCTCCCAGACGTATGCAGACTCCAACCACTTTTCACTGCCTAACGCTACCAGTCAGTCCGAGCCATCAGCATTTCTTGCCTGCACTGTTGTAATAGCCTCCTAACTGGTCTATCTGCTTATCTTTTTCTCCCTTGCTAAACACAACAGCCAGAGCAGGCTTTTAAAATGGTATCAGGGCTTCCCCTCTCACTTAGAGCCAAAGCACGACATCCTTCCATTGCCCCACTGCCTTTCTAACACCTCCTTTTTCAGTTTGTTCGGTCAGCTTGGCCTTAGTGTTTCTAGACCATGCCAGGTGCCCTTCTGCCTCAGGGCCTTTGGACGTGCTGTTCAGAGGTGCTTGGACTTCTTCAGTGACCTGCATGACTTGGTCCCTCACCTGTCGGGTACTTATTCAACAGTCGTCCTATCTGACATGCTTGCCCTGCTTCCCCCATTTCCATGTTTTTTCTCCTTCACATTTTCTACCATTTAACATGCTGTCTACTTCACTTGCTCGTTATAATTCTCCTGCTTAACTGAAATTCCACAAGGGCAGAAAGTTTGGCTGTTTTAAATTCAGTCCTGTGTCCTCAGAGTCTGGAACAGTGCCTGCCATGTAGATGCTACTCAACAGATATAAGCTGAAAAAAACAGACCTTAATGGAGAGCCATTAAAGCTGTGTAAATACGAGAGTGCGTGCAGAAAGAATGAGATGAAAGCTGCAAAATAATATGGTGCTCTAGCCTGCTATAGGTGAAGAATGGCATCACTGGTCTCCCAAATTCATTCAGAAAATTCTTAATGCCATGGGATACATCTTGTAGTCAAGCAACTTCCCCAAATCCCCATCCTACTCACTAAACTTCCACCGTGTAGCTGACTTCTTTCATGCCACTGGTGATTGCCTCAGACTTGATCACTCACTGGGCAATGCATTAATCACCTGACATATATTTTCTTAATTAAACACATATTGCCTCAATTTTTTCAAATGGGAAAACAGGCTTGAAAAACCCTAAGCAACTTTCCCAAATGATGTGACTGGGATTTGAACCCACATTTTCTTTCCTCAGAGCCTCAGCTTGTAATGATACTATTCTCCCTCCTAATAGAGGCCATTAGGCATGAACTCCCAAGTGTTTCTTAATTTTCTTTTCTGCTATATTGTCAGAAATGTTATTCCTTCTTTGGTTCTGGGTTAATAAACCACCTATATTAAGAAGCCCACACTTCTTCTAATTATTTCTTATGTTATCATGAACCTTCAATCTCTCTCTCTACCCTCATGCCTTTGAAGTGAAATACAGACCTAAATGTCTCCCATCTAAAATGAAAACAAGAGAATATAAAAATAAACAACAAAAAAAATTGCTTTAGACTGCATCTAAGCATCCTGCATCTCCCTGTGGTTACAGCCTTTATTCTCTACTCCCTTTTAAATCAAGCATGAATTATATGTCTGGGTCATATCTGAACTATCTATCTCCCCTGGTCACTGACATTTCCTTATCAATTCACTCTTATTTAGCCAGACTTATTCTGTGCCCAACCTTCTGCTGAAACTATTCATACTTCCTAATTATGAATGAATGTCATTCTTTTACATATTTTTTTTCTGTACCGTTTGCTACTGCTTAAGGCTCTTTCTTCCTCTTTTGAGATCTTATCCTTCTTTTTGTCCTATGATCTCAGTCTTTCCTAATCCCTTTTCTGCCTTTTGTGACAGTTTTTCACTATTGCAGGACTACTCTTCCATGACTTGCCCCATTCACAGAGGGGTAACCAGGATTCAGTCCTCAGCTTGAAACTGCTCTCCTGCTGTCTAATCCTCTTTGGCATTCTCCTTGTCACCCCTACAGCTTTAAGCTCAAATTTTATGACTCCTATTTATGACTTCAAATTTTATGACTCAAAATTTATGTCTCCAATATCCCTTACTCAGACCTTTCCCCTCAGGCCCACGTCCATACTTCTCATTGCCTATTGGACATCGTAAACTAGACAGCAACAGACATCTTGGAATCAACAAGTCTAACAACAAACACATGACCTAGCCTGTCACCCTTCCTCCAGCCAAAAAATCCACTGCTCTGGTTTTTCCTGACTCAGAGAATGTCCACTTTTCTCATTCAATTACACAACTCAGAAATAAAAGATACACCAGAGACTCCTCCTTTTCTTTCATACCCATATTAAATTGATCCTAAAATACAATTCTGCCTCTCAAATAGTTCTTTGTACTCTCATTTTCTATTTTCCCTCTGCTTCTTTTTTATTGTGGCAAAATACACATAATATAACTAATAAAAAATTTACTATCTTAACCGTGGTAAGCATACAGTTCAGTGGTATTAAATACATTCACATTGTTTTGCAACTCACCACCATTCATTCCCATGACTCTTTTCATCTTGTCTTCTTTTTTCTTTAGCTTTTTTAAATTGAAGTATACCTGATTTACAGTGTTGTGTTAATTTCAGGTAGAGAGCAAAATGACTCAGCTATGTGTGTGCGTGTGTGTGTGTACGTGTATATATATATCTTTTTCAGATTCTTTTTCATTTTAGGTTATTGTAAGATGTTGAATATAGTTCCCTGTGCTATATAGTAAATCTTGTTTATCTATTTTGTATATAGTACTCAACATGTATATCTGTTAATTCCAAACTCTTAGTTTATCCCTCCCCTCCCATTTCCGCTTTGGTAACCCTAAGTTTGCTTTCTCTGTCTGTTGAGTCTATTTCTGTTTTGTAAATAGGTTCATTTGTATCCTTTTTTCAGATTCCACATATAAATGATACAATTTATTTGTCTTCCTCTGTTTGACTTACTTCCCTAGTGCGAATGGATCCTCTAATTCCAGACTTCTCCTGCTATCATAAATCCTGTCAGTAGCTGATTCACCACCCTACTCTTCCTTGTCAGTAATTGGAGGAGGAGATGACTTACTATTGAGTAAGTGAAGCAAGGACATTTTGAGTGACTGTCCTCCACATCTGTAGAAACCATGACACTAATTCAAATAAATAAACAGTAGGAGACGCCAGGATCAACAACAATAGGTAACTCATGTGTTACCTCACCACAAATTCACCAGCCTTCTATCTGTCTTTCTTGTCTAAGCTTCAGAAGGGCCAGATAGAAGTCTTTAAATACCCTGCGGCGGTGTTAAGATGTCAAGGGGAGAGCAAGACCTGACAGTCTGCTAAGCTTTCCAAACTAGGAATAGCTTTTTTTTTTTTTTAATGCATGCGTGGTATTCTCTTGCAACAAGTATCTTACTAGTTAAGTGTGGCATTAGTCAAAGTGAATGTCAATTCTTAATTAAGAGACAGACAGTAGGAGTTGCATTTGCTTCTGGTAAATCCAAAACAGGAAAGTTTAATTTACTTGAAGGTTAGAGGTTGGAATAAGTCAAATATGATTCCTTGCCATGGGCCATGGACAGATACACCCTCTCCCTCCAGACCTACTTGAACAGGCTTCTTTCCAAAAAGTCTCAGGTTCTGTATCATCAGGGCTTCCAGACAGCCTTCTCTGACTCTCTTATTTGAATTCAAAGACATCTTTTTGTGATGTCTTTGTACATATGTATCATAACATTTAATACACTGTGTCATAAATTTTCATGAACGTTTCTCCCTACTCCACCAGAACATGAAAAGGGGAATAGATTTTATTCAACTTGTGCCAGCAGGGTCAAGCAGTATGAAATTGTACACTGAGCATGGTGTATAATTGTTAGTAAAATTTAAAAAAGAGAATGATGCAGGAAAGTGGGGAGGAAAAGGAGAGAGGGAGGGCAGGAAAAAAAAAAGTGAGAGGGAAGGAAGAAATCCAGACTGAACTTTTTGAGGGTACAGTAACTCTCAAACTTAAGTTTCCAAGCCATTTTGACAGGCTAATTCATTCCTATTGTGATATCCTGATGTTACAATGTTGAAAATTATTCCATGGAGCAAGGGTGAGCTATTAATTCTGCTCACCCGCTGACAATTACTTACCTTTCTGTGACAGTACAATGAAGTAGTAATTGTAATTTCAAAGAAGTATGTAAGAAGCTGTCATACCATAACTCCACCGAAGCAACTGTTATGGTCAATTAGGTGAATAATAATTGCTTTAAAAAGTCGTTAAATAGTTTTAATGATGGACACTAATAGCTCCTTTGGAGCTGTTAGTTGGATCAATAATTCATATTTTAAAAACACTGAAAGTACATATTTTTACATTAGATTATTAGGGTTTCCTCAGTCAATATCTTCTGAAGTAATAGATTTACATAGCAGTTTTGTAAGTAATTCAATATATTTCTATGTCAATCAAACAGATTATGATAATTAAAATTAAACAGCTCACTCCTAAACCTCTTTGATTATGGAAGTAAAAAGTATGTAGAAACTGAAAAAGTAGAAAATTCTTATTACATTTTAGAAATAATTTTTTGTATTTAAATAACTATTTCAAACAATCATAAGAAATCACAATATTGCTGGGTTTTAGTCAAATAGTTCTGGAAGTAAATCTTTTTAACCATCTTCTGGAAAAAGGTAATCACTGAGAAAATAAAATGTTATATTTTCTTTATAGGAATTTTCAAATAAGTTTTTAGTTATATATTATTCTTATATTGATGTTAAATAATATGATTTTTATGAATAGGAGATGGAATCAAATTACGAGTCATATAATTTGGGCAATCCTTATTTTATAGATTTGTAAAATCCCTTAGCTTCCTTTTTACCTAGTTCCCATTGGTTTGCACATTTTATTCTGGGTTGTTTCTATTGTATTTCTAAGAATTACAGTCTTTTTGGATTCAGCAAACATTTATTGATTGATTAGTATGTGGGATACATTATACACATTTTTTTCTTCAAAAATCATATACTTAACCGGTGTAATAACTCAGAATGTTCAATATTACCTTTTTTATTTTCCTACTGAAGAAATTTTGGTTTTAAATGACTCTCTCATTATCACTTAGAAGGTGATTCCAGAACTTGGATTTAGTCTTGTGACCCCAGGTTAAGTGTTTTCTCACTAGTACAAAGCTGCCCAGAATTACCCTTTTAATACCCTAGAAACTTCGACAAACCACTGTGAATCACTGCCAGTAGATGAAGGATTTGGGACTCAGCATTACCCCCAAGTTCCCTTTCCCTTTCTATTTGAACAATGGCGTTTAATGCAAAAGGCAGGATGTTAGTGAAGACTTTTCAAATGTCTCTATTGCACATCTTAACATGACCATTTAAGAGCTCCTGTTTATTCTCCCTTCCAAATACCTCATTACCTGTGCCAATCCTGGTTTTCGTTTCTCCTTAAATTTACCATTCTTCCATGATGTGAGTGCTTACCTGTGTTCTCTCTCCCTCCTCTCTTTCTCCCTCCCCTTCCCCTTTTCCCCCCTTCTCCACCCTCTTGTTTTGTCTCTCTCTCTTTCCCTTCTGATCACGTTTGCATTCTTTCTCTCGCTCCATCGCTTTTGCTCTGTCTTCTCACTTTCCTCTTCTGCTCTCAGGTATCACTCTCTCTGAGAATCTTGTAATTCCTCATTCATTCCTATATAGAGCAGTCAGTTCAGCTTTATGTTTTATTCCCAAATGTCAGCACTCAAATCTATCAAGGCCATTAAAATATCATTTAAAAGGACACTCCATTTAAAAGGAACAGGCACCTAAGAAGGCAGTTTACTGGTACTTTTCTATTACTGAAACAATCTTAGGGGGCTAAGAACTAAACAAACAGCAAACAGAGAGAGAGGGGCAGATTTCCCCTAGGAAGATATTATCGAATGAGATTCTTCCATTCTTATTACATAATGTTGGTGAGTGTATCAAGAAACATTAGTGGCGATGCAAACTAGGGTAATATTTCTTGAGGTGACTGTGTATGTACCTGTGTTTTAAAAATTATGTATCTTTTGACCTACTAAATTTCAATTTTAGTCCTATGTTCTAAGAAAATTATTAGATAAACTGCACATTATCTAGAAAATTAGTGGAACATTGTTTATAAGGGAAATTGGAAATATTATCAATAGGTAATTGTTTGAGTGAATTATGGTATAATCTAACAGAACATGGTACATTATTAAAGTAAAAAAGTATATGTATATATTTTTGATGTAATATACAAGAAATTTATTTCCAGAATTTTTTTTTAAATTATGCTCCAAAAGAATAGCTATGGTATGGGCCATTTCTATGTAATATCAAAATAATTAAGGACTATATTATGACAGAGCAGGAAAATGAATATAATCATGTTGCAAAGGGACTGTAAGTGTCTCCCCATGAAGTAATAAAGAAAAGCTTTTGATCCCTCATATTGATAAGGATTTAGAAGAGTGCGCTGAGCAGACAGACAGCTGCACACCTAGTATCACGTGCCTCATTATTCTGTCCAGTGAAGACACCTCATCTGGCATGGCAGTTGTGATTGGGGCCACCACCGGGCAAAATTTATGGCGCTCAACATCATCTGACGTTAATCATTTGGTTTTTGCAAGGCCCAACAAACGTACTGATTGAAGATATAATGGACATCACCACCCTAAACCTTTAAAATCTTTGATGGTGCCATCAATCCCCATGCTTCCTTTTGGGATTATTATTGCTTCTGATTTATGATACTGATGAGTGAGGGAAATTTCAAGGACTTCATAAAAGGGGCTTCAGACCCTTCTCAGGTCAGAGTTGCCGCATTCACAGTTACCAGAGAGCAAGAGAATACCGAGAGGCACCCAAGTGGGTCATTTATTTTCAACGTACATTCCTTCCTGCCCCCGTTATGTGGACGCAGTACTGTCTTCCTGCTGGTTAGGGTAAATTACTCCCCAAAAGAAGATGCCTTCTCCTCTTGGCTCCTAGACACAGGAGTACAAAGTAAGCTGCCATAGCTTACAGTTCAATGGGACCTTTATTGTGTCCCCTGGCAAGATGGCATCTCCTTTGGCGACCAGGATCTCTAACCCTGCCGCGCTTAGAGTTGTGGGAATGGCATATATTAGGTTCCTCAGTGGGTCATTTAGAATGATGGCCCACTCCCGCTTCTCTTTTTCTTCCTGGACCCACGTCCAGAAAAATTACAACTTCTGCCATTATTAGCTAAACTTAACTTAAAATTAACCACTGCCAGGGCTAGTTCAGTTTGCTGAGAACAAGGTCTATTAATGAAATCTAGAGAAGGTACTTGGTTAGAAAAGGAAAGCGGTAGTATGGATGAAAAGGGCACATGCTGGGGAGAAAACAGGTAATGCCCTTCCTCAACATAAGGATCATTTTGCCAGATTCATCTGTCACGGATTGTGGCCACTCTTTTTTACGCCTAATAAGTTGTTTGTGTGACTGAGGTTGGTATGGGGATTTAATGATAAAATACATATGAAATTCTTTGAAAGAATTCTAATTGCAATTAAAGTTTTTATCCTGGGAGCTTTTTTTTTAATGTAGCAATTCAAGAGAGATGGGTGAGGCCTCCAGGAACTAGTTAATTCATATGCTAATCATTGAATAGCCAAGAGTGGCTTGCATTTCCAACTTTTTCAGATAGTCATGCAATCAATCGATGTGAGAATGTCAGGGTTTTCAGAAAGTTTGAGGTGATTGGTCTTGACAATGACTTCCAGACTTTCCATGTTGTAAATGGGATCATGTAAGTGATATGACAGTTTTCACTGGGTTTGGAGAGAATCTTTCCATCATTTTGCTCTGCCTTGGGATGTCATAATTCCCATATCATTTAGGTCACACCGCTTCACAGAAATTCAGTTAATTAACTGTGATTGCTTGGGATTTGAGCATTCACTAGAATTTGCATTTTTTGGCATTTGGAAGACAGTGTCAGTACTGGTAAATGGGTTCTTTGGGCTTTGTAAAGAGCAGAAATATCTCAGAGGGATTCAGAATTTCAATCAGTGTTCACCTAAACCGGTTCTACATTTTTGTCCCTTTATCAAGCAAACTTTCCATTAGATGTACTGTCAGAGATTTTTTTATAGTGTGTTTGAAAGAAAACAGTTCTTCATGAAGATGGCAGCAAGTGTTTCTTTGAGACAAACACACATGCATCAGTGGTCCCTTAAGAGAGCTGGGCAGATGTGGGGTTTTGATGCCATTTCCTCTTTGTATAAAAAACTTTCAGAAATTTGGCACAGCCACGGACAGAAAACATGGCTGGCCTGGCCCCTCTAAAGTGACCTTTGTTAGTGGCCTGGCTTTGCACTCTGCAACATCATTGCTGATGCACTGAGCCAGTTCATAGGCCACTGGAGCTAGGTTTCCTTCTGAAGGCTGGTGTTGGGTGGAAGCTATTGCTTCATGGTGGGTCCAAGCAGTCCTTTCTCCTGCTTATTTGGTCTTTTTAGATTTTATATCATTAGTAGAGACCTGGATCCTCTGGTTATTCTATTTTTAATATAAATGAGATAGTATATTAGAATGCATTTTGCGTTTTGTGAGAGAATGCCTTATAAATATTTACAGTTTTATTTGCTGTAGACTCAAGCCCTCATTGTATTTTTCTACTCTTTTGTACACATACCATGCAGAGTCTAACAACGTGAAAGACTAGTGAGCAGTCATATTAAGTGCAAATAACCATCATGCTTTACAGCGCATTTATATACATGTTTATGTTGAAATTTTTCTATAAACAAGATAGAGGACAGTACTCTGGGCCATTATAGATTCCATTATCCTTTCAAATACTGAGCATGGAAATAAGTCTCTTTTATCACATGGGCCAGTTGTGGACCAATGATGTCAGTAGGTTCATTTGTTTAGATGTGCTTGATGAGTAATCAGAAGGTGTTACATTGAGTTCAGTGGAAAGGTTACTAGGAAGACTGGCTCTTTTTTGTGACCTGGAAGTTATTTGCTTTCAGTCACCTTGTTCCGGCAGGGATGTAGTAAAGCCTATATTTCTGTAGAGCTAAATATTCATATTTAAGTAGTGCCAGAGACTTCCAGAAAGACATTTCTCTTGTCAGTTGTTCAATACTCCAAATAAACAGGATTTGCAAGTAAAACTTTATAAGAAAAAAGAAAATTTAGAAAAGCAGCTGATTTTTTCCTTTAAATATTATTTTATTCAGTGACATTTTTAAAAGAGCATTAAACTCATCTACTGCTTTAAGTATATTTCTCCAAATGTTCTGGGTAGGGAAAAGATGGTTTTTAACAAAAGTTTTCTTTTGTTTTTTAATTCACACCAGGATTATTAAAAATGAAAGTGAAGTAGTTTCACTCAATTTAGTTATGTAAGTAGCTTTGGGAGATGCTGTTAATTTTACTTCCTAATAATGCCTTGATTGATGCTCATATATTATTGGAAGTACTAAGTATATACTAAGTCTTACCACCAAAGTGTCCAAGAAAAATTAAACATGGATAGGTCATTGCTACTGATGTTTCTGGAACACTACTGATGTTCTGAGTTTTTTAATTTGTTAGAAACTGGTCTTGAAAGAGAAACAGGTTGCTAGATATGGATCATTTTGTAACAAACATATCAAAATTAGTCATGACAGACCTTATAACAAAGTAATCATTTATTCAAAAACAGAACTCCAAACCATTGGTAGGTTGATGTAAACAGAATTAGAAATTTGGTGAGGAGGGTGGTGTGCCAGTTATGAGTTTATTGCCTCTTGGCTCTAAATCTACCCTTCACTGCCCTGCTTGTGGCACTGATATTTCTCCCTGGCCAGCTGACCCAGCGTTAAGCTTTGCCAGTTGAAGGGTCAGGAGGGACACTGCAGGAGGAAGAGAGTTCTCCTACTCTTTCTGCTGTGATCCTTTTCCCAATGGCTCCTATGGTGCTAAACAGGCATGCAGAGCACCCGGTGGAAGGGGCATCTCTTAGGCAGCCTTCCTGCAGGTTCCTCAAGCCCTGTATCTGGTTTCCTGGTCAGCATCCCACATGGGCCTCTTTCCTGAGTTCCTCAGGACGCCCTTCCCCCACCCCCCATCCCAAGATGATTTCCAGAAGTTCCTCAGGTGCCCCACATGGCTTTCCGATAAGTTCAGCATCACCTCACTCCCTGCCACCCCTGCAGCAACTGTTACTGAATTCTGTGGGAATCCAACTACTCCCCACTGAAATTAACATCTCCCGGCCATGGGCAGCCTCCCAGTGAACTTCCTTAACATCACTGGGAAGTTCTCCAGCTATCAGGCTCAGATCACCAACTATGGACACCTCTGGCTCTGAGGAATGCCATGGATTTTCTGAACCTCCAGTGTACGTCAATCATCCTCTCTGAAACAACAGCTAAATTCCAGCCTTGGGAAGGGGCCCCCTCACCAAGTTTGTTTCATTCTTGGTATTATTTCTCAGCTGCAGTGCGTTCTTTAGAGTTTTCATTTTATTCCCTTGAGTAGCAATTCCCTAAAAGTAGTTTATATTTCCTTACATTAAACTCTCCCTGTTCAGATTACTATGATTTCTGTCTCCTGATTAGACCCTGACTTATAAAGGGTTTGAAGAGAATTCAATGGTAATTATACTAGTTCACTGAAGCTTCTCTAAGGATATGATTTGATCATTTTGTTTGAAGAATTCTTCAATGTCTTCGTGTAAAGGCACTATTTGGAAATATGATTATATTTTAAAATAGTTTCAAAAACTAGGGGAGCTAGATGTATTTACACTAGTAAATTTGGCTATTTTACCATGATTGAAATGTTATTTTCAAATCTTATTTTCACACTGTTCATTACTGTACCTTCCTGTTTTCCCCTTCTAATATTTGATGTAAATCTTGTTTATATTTCATGATTACTTTGTATATTTAAAGTATCACTTGCATTTAAATGTAACAGATACTTCACAATAAATGAATTATTTTTTTCTCTGTTAGGAAGACATATTCCCATTTCCAAAAGCATATTCTCAGTACTGTAAAAAACCAAGTTTTCTCTGTGCAACTATATTAAAAAGTTACTCCTAACTTTCAGTCAGTTGCCCACTTAATATTAAAGTTATTTTCACATAATAAGAATGTGAGTAGTTTTCTTGGTTCTTTTTAGTAATACTTTTTTTTTCTTCTCCAATGTCTAGTGATCGAGACTGACTCTTAATAATAAAAACCAGAGCATAAAGACAGGCTAAACAGTCTGCTTAATGAAAAAAAAAATTAACTCCAAACATATGTGAACTATGTAGACAAGGTAACTAAATGATGATTTTGTTTTTCTTTTGTTTAGTTTTTGTCCTTTCACTGCAGTATTTTATTTTCAAAGCTGTCTAAATCAGACGAGTAAGCTATGGTTGTAATACCAGTCGGTCACGTCCAGACCCAGATTAAGCTTTGGATGTGACACTGCCCACATCATAGCACTCTTACTACTTCCATTCAATATCGTTTTAGAGTTCCTAGCCATAGCAATTAAATGAGAAAAAGAAATAAAAGGGATTCAAGCTGGAAAAGTAAAGGTCAAAGTGTCATTATATGTGGGTGACATGATGCTATATATAGAAAACCCTGAAGGCTCCACACACAAACTACTAGAGCTACTACCCGGCAAGGCAGCAGCACACAACATCCACACACAGACGTCAGGGGCCTGGCTTCACACGAAAGTAATAAACACTTTTAAAATTGCATCCAAAAAATAAAATACTTAGGAATAAATCTGACCAAGAACGTGAAAGACTTACATGCGGAGAACTACAAAACACTGACTAAGGAAATTAAAGAGGACTTAAAGAATGGAAAGATATCCCAGGTTCTTGCACTGGAAGAATTAATATTGTTAAAATGGTCATCCTGCCCAGAGCAGTCTGCAGATTTAATGTGAACCCTATCATATCACCCAGGGCATTTTCCACAAAACTGCAACAAATCATCCTAAAATTTATATCGAATCACAGAAGACCCAGAATTACCAAAGTTCTACTGAAGAAAAAGATTGAAGCTGGAGGAATAACCCTGCCAGACTTCAGACAATACTACAGAGCTACAGTCATCCATGGTATTGGTGCAAAAACAGACATATGGATCAATGGAACAGAACAGAGAGCCCAGAAATAAACCCACAAACTTTGGTCAATTTATCTTGACCAAGAAGGCAAGAACATACGATGGAGTAAAGACAGTCTCTTCAGCAAATGGTGTAGGGAAAACTGGACAGCTGCATGTACATCAATGAAGTTAGACTACTCCCTCACACCATACACAAAAATACATTCAAATTGGATGAAAGGCTTAAACATAAGACAAGATACTAGAAACCTCTTAGAAGAAAACACAGGCAAAACATGATCTGACATTCACCTCAGCAATGTTCCCCTAGGGCAGTCTACCCAAGCAATCGAAATAAAAGCAAAAATAAACAAATGGGACATAACTGAACTTATAAACTTTTGCACAGCCAAGCAAGCCATAAGCAAACAAAAAGACAACCTAAGAAATAGGAGAAAATCTTTGCAAATGTTTTGACTGACAAAGGCTTTATTTCCAGAATATATAAACAGCTCATACAACTGAATAACTAAAAAACAAACAAGCCAGTCCAAAAATGGGCGGAAGACCTAAACAAGCAATTCTCCAAGGAAGAAATACAAATGATCAATAGGCACATGAAAAAATGCTCAATATCACTAATTATCAGAGAAATGCAAATCAAAACTACAATGAGGTATCACCTCACACCAGTCAGAATGACTATCATTCAAAAGCCTACAAATGACAAATGCTGGAGAGGCTGTGGAGAAAAGGGAACCCACCTACACTGCTGGTGGGAATGCAGTTTGGTGCAGCCACTATGGAAAACAGTATGGAGATTCCTCAAAAGACTAGGAATACATTTACCATATGACCCAGGAATCCTACTCCTGTGCATATATCCAGAAGGAACCCTACTTCAAAAAGATATGTGCACTCCAATGTTCATAGCAGCACTATTTACAATAGCCAAGACATGGATACAGCCTAAATGTCCATCAACAGATGGCTGGATAGAGAAGATGTGGCATATTTATACAATGGAATGCTATTCAGCCATAAAAATGACAACATAACACCATTTGCAGCAATATGGATATCCCTGGAGAAAATCATTGTAAGTGAAGTAAGCCAGAAAGAGAAGGAAAAATACCATAAGAAATCGCTCATATGTGGAATCTAAAAAAAAGAGAAAAAAAAAAAAGAAAGAAAAGAAGACAAACGACCATAAATACAAAACAGAAACAGGCTCATAGACATAGAATACAAATTGTGGTTGCCAGGGGTGGTGGGAAGGGATAGACTGGGAGTCCAAAATTTGTAGATAGTGCCATGTATATATAGAATAGATAAACGAGATTATGCTGTATAGCACAGCGAAACATATGCAAGATCTTGTGGTAGCTCTTGGTGAAAAAGTACACAACAATGCACATATGTATGTTCATGTATAACTGAAAAATTGTGTTCTACACTGGAAATTGACACAGCATTCATTGTAAACTGCCTACAACTCAATAAAATAAAATTTAAAAAACATACATTGTCTTGTGCCATTCTCAAAACAACACTTTGAAGTATGGTGTGTGATTATTTCTGTTTTCACATGATAAGACTGATGTGCCAAGAGATGGCCTGATTAAACTCATTTAGTGTACAAACAGTAGAATAGGTCAGAGTTGGAACCAAGCAGTTTAGTTCCATAGCTTATACCTGACCACTGTTGACTCTCTCAACAGCTGACACAATCATTTTACTGAGGGAAGCAACAACTACCTCTGCTTAGAAAATTCAAGTCTAGAGAGCTTGAGTGAAGGTTGAAAAGCAAAATCTGCGAAGAAAAGGTGTGAATTATCATACAAAGATTTACAAGAGTTTTGATGTTTCTATTGTTCCACCCAGGTAAATGGGAAGTGAAGAGTCAGAACAAGGGAGAGGGGATGACTGGAAGCGTGAAGTGATTAAATGAAAACCTTCCTGGGACTATGTGGTTGAAGGCTCAATGGGCCAGTGAAACTCCTCTGGATAGAAGGCTGAAAGATATGTTGAGAGCAATGATGCCTATTTTCCCATACAGAGTTATGTTGCACGTGTGCACACACGCGTGCACACACACACACACCCTCACTTACTTTGTACAATGCAACAAGTCAAGGGCTAGATAAGATTCCTAGGAACGTGTCTTTATTAGCAGTAGCTTACATAACTTTCACTGCTAGCCCAGAGGGTGAACAGTGACCAGATTCACTCCTTCACCTGAAAACACTTAAAAAAAAAACTTGGAAAACAATATACAAAACATCTGATTTCAGATACTGGTTGTCTTCCTGAGTTGAGGAGACTGAGTTGAGGGCCCAGTAGGGCCAAGGTAGTTAGAATTCACCTAGCAGAGTACAGGATTTCATGGACAAGGAGAGAAAAGAGACAGAACGGATTTCAGAGACCCTCAGAGAGTCTCTCTAGGGTCTCCAGCTGAGCACTGATTACGTCAGGAAACGACCCCAATGCTGGGGAAAGAACCACCCAAAAGGAATGGAGGGAACGATCCCTGTTCACTCACACCGGGCCAGGAATAGCTGGGTTTCCCCTGGTCAGGGTGGGGAATGTTAAAATGAAGGTGCACTATGCAGAGTACTCAGATGGTATCACTTTAGTAGTGAAGCAAAATCATCCCTAGACCGAAGACTGCTCTGGTTCTACCAAAAAACACTTCAAAATTATCCTAGAAAGGATGATACTGTTTCTATGTAGCATATACTGCCTCCTGGAAAACAGCTTAAGAATATTTACAGAAATACAAAATTTCTATACCCAATACATTAAAATTTGATAAACATATCACCAGGCATAAAAAGAAGTAGGAAAAATCAATCAATGGAAACAGATCCAGAAATGACATTAATTACAGCATTAGGAGATGTGGGCATTAACACAGTTTTATACTGTTTTATGTTCAAAAAGGTAGAGGAAAGATTAATTATATTAAATAAAAAAGATAAAAGATACTTTAAAAAAAAGACCAATGTTGAACTTTTAGATATGAAAACTACAATGTCTGGAATGAAAAATATACTGGAAGAAATTAGAAGCAGATTAGACATTGCAGAAGAAAAGATGGGTACATTCAGAAAATTTAGCAATGTAAACTATCCTAAATGAAATAGGAACTGAAAAAAAAAAAAGGAAAATTCCATGTTCCAGACGTTACTTTAGGCATTTTACATATATCACCTCATTCAATCTTAACAAAATGCTGGGAAGGCACTAAAATTTTCCTCATCTTACACATGAACACACAGCAGAGAGAAATTGATTAATTTGTCATACAAATTCACACAGCAACTAAATACCTGAGCCAGCGTCAGAACACACACAGTAGGTGGCAGAATGTGCAACCTCACTTCGTAAAAGCAGAATCAGTCAGGCAGCAGTTAGTCTTGAAACAGAAATTGGAGTTCTGGAAGCTTCATTTGGATCCCAAAGCCACTGGGCAATATCTAAATTCAGGGCAGGGTGGTATTGTGGCTTTGGTGTGGATTTTACAAAGAGCAGCTTTCAGAACTGTGTTCTGGCTGAATTCTTCAGTACTATATTTTCATTCCCTAATTCTCTTGCCTGTGCAAGTATAGAGTTCTCCTAATTAATTTTACATCCATGGCTTTAGTTTTATTTCTATGATTTTTTGGAAGATTGTCACTTCTACTTAGTGTTGGTTTATATTGTTCTGATTCTGTTTCTTACTTTGATGATTATCAGTGCTATAACCCTATTACCTTTGCAAAGTAAATTCCTACAAAAGAATAATTATATGCAAGAAATAACAACAATAACGATGGTAACACCCAAATACTCACCTCTCACTATTATTCTATTGGATATCCTTCACTTTTGCAGGACATGTATCAGGCATGTGGATTACTACACTACGGTTATACACATGCTTATGTATTTCCTGGTGTGCACGTGCATGAGCTTCTTTAGGCTGTAGGGCTAAAAGTGGAATTGCTGGGCATATGGTATGTGCGCCTTCAGCTCTAACAGACAAAGCCAAAATGTCTTCCAAGGTTGTTGGCCAAGTTATACTCCCCCAGCGTGTAAATAATTCCTGTTAATCCACAACCTCCATAAAATTTACTATTTTGATACTCTTCATTTATTTCCATTTGTGAGTGTGAAATGGTGTCTGATTACGAGCTTTGTTTGCAAGTTGTCTCCCCTTACCTTTGCATTCCCAGAGGCTAGGAAAGTTCCACTGAGATTCAGTTGGCAATCACTGGGTACGTAGTTGTTGACTGGATACATGAAGTTGAGGATTCAGTCCAGTTGATTAAGAGAATGGTAATGCTGTTAATAGAAATAAGGAAAAAGGGGAGAAATATGATGAGATTGTTTCTTTGAACATCAGGTAAGATTTTAAAAATGAAATAAACTGAAAACTAGTTTGTCAACTGAAAGACAGTGGCCACATCAATTGAAGAATGTCATATATTACTGCAATCTCTTCTTTGTATTATTGACTCCTAAAATTTGGTCCAGTAAGTAAGGATACAAGTATTTGCTACAACTTATTTTCTTAAGACTAAATATTTTCTTCATACTAGATGAAGAAAATCATCTTGTCTTACTTAAATATTTTAAAATTTGGTAAGAAAGCAGAAGTAAATTATGCATGTGTGTCTTTTTAGCCATCACTGGTATTAAGTCATTGAATCTTTTTTATGATTAAGACTGCATGTTGAGATAAATGAGTCATTTGTAAGGGACCTGTCCTGATGATGAATTACCCATTATTTCAAAGAGAAGATGTAAGCATTATTAATGCTTCAGTGTAAGAACTGTTTCACCACTAAAAAAGGAAGTGCCCTTAGAAGTGGAAAACATAAACAAAATAAAAAAAACCTTAGGCTATAATAAGCTGACCTAGTCATTCTGGATTCTGAAGCAAAGCAGAGTTTTGTGATTACCAGTGGATTAATAATTGCCTGTATAATTAATGTTTTAATTCACTTAGTATATTTAAACTGGCTATATTATGAGCTCTATGTTCAATGAACATTTGCTCAGACTTTCACTTTATTTTGGTTATGCCCTCCTGAGCCCACCACCATTTCAGCATGTCATTCAGATTGTCATTTTCACACAGTTAGTTGTTTTATTATTATGGAAATTATGGTTTAAGAGTAATTTGATATTGCACTTTTCAATGTTGCGAAGGATTCTCCAAACATACTGCGTTTATTTTTGTATAATTTTGAACCAAAATTGTAATCTCTTTTAATATTTAGGGAAGAACTAAAGCCCTGCATAGAGTGCATTTGGCACTGAAAGTGACAGGCATTTATTCCACTGAAAGATATAATTAAATCTGAGAAATGAAAAACAGATTTGTAAGAGTCTTAAATGCTTGTATCTGTCCTTTTGTGTATTTGCAGAGTTGGCTTCTGAGATTCATTAATGTTGGAGAAGTGAATCTGAATTTCAGAGGCAAAACTAGAGGAAAGGCCAAATAATGGAAAAATGAAGTAGGAAAAACTAGAAGCATCCATACTTTCATTCCTTATTCACATTATTTTTTCATTCACTTCTTAGTATCTCTCTTACGGATTCACTTTTTATTATATTCAAAGTTCTCTGCTAGGCATTGTTAAGGGTTGAACTGTGTCCACCTTGAATTCACATGTTGAAGTTCTAACTTCCAGTAGCTCAGAATGCGACCTTATTTGGAAATAGGTCCTTGTAGATGTAATCAGTTAAATCAAGATGAGGTCATAATGGAGTAGAGTGCACCCATATACCAATATGACTGGTATCTTTATAAAATGGGGGAAATCTGGACGCAGACACATACATGGGGAGAATGCCCTATGAAGATTGGAGTTATGCTACCACGAGTCAAGGAACTACCAGAAACTAGGAGAGAAGCATGGAACAGACCCTTCCCTGGCACCTTTAGAGGCAGCATAACCCTGCTGACACCTTGATTTCAGACTTCTGGCCTCCAGAACTATGAGACAATAAGTTCCTGTTGTTCTAAGCTATCCAATTTGTCGTGCTTTGTCATGACAGCCCTAGCAAACTAATATAGGTGGCTTTATGACATGGAGGTAAGGTCAACCAATGCCAGAAGATCCAAGTTTGTACACAAGATGAGATGTGATTTCATCTGTGCTGAGATGAATGAAGGAAGGGCTGAATATGGAGAACCTATAGGGTTAAGAAGAAATCAATGTACCTAATAAATACTAGCAGTGTTAATTAATGAAAAAAACAGTTAAATTGAAGAATTAAAAATATTCATAAATGCCCTGAACATTTTATTTTAATCTGAAAGACATAAATGTACATTTATCAGTTGTTGATGCCTAGCCAAGGCTTTCTTTTTCTTTGACTGAAATTCAACATCATTCTTTTGGAGTAAACCACACCCATAAGGCATCATTAAAGATTTCCAGTTTGAACATATTTAAAATAGAACAAGGCCATATGTGTTTATAATCGTGCTGAGTGAATCATTCTGGATATTTATGACATTTTTTGTCAGTCTTTTAAAGTTGACAGCCAATAACAATATTTTAAAATCTAAGTCCCATTTATCAAGTCTTTCCTTATTATTCAAATCAGTTTTCACAGAAACAATAGTTTTCCTCTTTCACACTCATATCATATTGATTTACATAATAACAAATTACTTATGTAATGACACTGACAAGTGCAACAGATAGAAACAGATTGGAAATCAGTGCTATTGATTTATTGATAGAAGAAGTAAGTAAGAATGCTGGCAAGCAGTCTAAGAGCTGTGAGATTTCAGTATTCTCTGGACATCACACTTTACAGAGGAATTAAGTGGCCCGGGTTAATCTGGAAAGTTGAGTCATCAGAGATTTATTAAAAGAGTTTCAAATAGTATTTAAAAAGGGCAAAGGTATAAAAGAAGAGGAAACAGATGAGCAGGAGCACTGAACAAAATCTACTGTTAACTGACAAGTATGAGTTAAGCGCAGACTATGTTTTACGCACTGGAGTTACATGAAGGAAGGAAATTAATCCCCTGTTCTCAAGGAGCTTATATTCTTAATAAACATGTTACTATATCATTAACTGAGGTGTACTGAAGGCTGAAAAGAAAAATAAACCAGAGTAGGCAAGGAAAAAAATGAGTGCTTTTCTTAGATGTTTGTTAATAAGGGCCTCTCTGATAAGGTGAGATAAATCTAAGTAGAGACATTAAAGTAAAGGAGTCATCCATAAGGATATCTTTCCAGGCACAGAGAGGAATGAAGTGGCATTAATCACAGACAAGTAAAGAGACCACTGTGGCAGAGGAAAGTGAGCAAGGTGGGGAGTGGAAGAAATTGAAGCAGTGATTTGCAGAGGCTGAGAACGAGGGTGGAGGATGCAGATCATGAGAGTCCTTGCAGGAAGAGAGTTCATTGGAGGGATTTTAGCAGACAGCAAAATGTTCTTTTTATTTCTTTTTTTCTCCAAAAGCATCATTCTGTTGACTGTGTGGAAAATAAACCAGAGATGAGAGCTAGCAATAGTGGAATTGGTATTTACAAACTAGACTCTGCTAAGCCCAGATCATGCCAATCTGGTCCCCATTCAGCTCACAGACATCTTCAAGCTTCTCTGCCTCTCTCCTAGAGTCCTCCAAACCTGCTCTAATTCCAGTGAATTCTATGTCACTACATGGCCTTCTCAACATTCTCAGTTGCTGATAACATCAACCTAAAATTTCTTCTTGAGTCATCCCTATTCTCATTGCCCACATCCAATCAGCCACCAACTCCTGTTCTCTTCTGTCCATTTCCACCATTTCAAACTGATCTACATGCACCACATCTCAGGCCCTGAACCCATGTCCCAATATCAATGCTTGCCTTACTCTAATACATTTCAACTCAGCTGCCAAAGTGAAACTTCAAAAATACATATCAGAGATTTTTCTAAAATGCATTCCATTCTCCTGCTTAAAACTCTTCTCTGGCTTCCCATTTCTTGAAATACAAAGACCAAAATCTTTAAGTGAGCCACACTTGTGCCTGCCTACTCAACCTACCTCTGAAGTCTCATAGACAACTTCTCTTCTCGTTCAGTATGTAGCTACTATTTGAACTTCTCTTCTTTGTTATTAAACTTTCTAAGATCTTCCCTGAGTTATACAATTTCACTTTAGCACAAAATCATTCACTCTCGCAATCACAACCCCGCCCCCCCTTTTTTTTTTAACTCTTCACTTATTACATTTCTAAATCTCAGTTTTGTTGCTGCAAGACTCCACTGACTTATGCGGATCTGCGTTGCATATGTGCATTTGCATCATGGAGTGCAGACTGACCTTTATGCGCGATAAGTTCCATGAAGACAGGGGCTATATGTCTGTTCTGTCCCCAGAACCTGTCAATGTAATGAATGTGACATGGTAGTAAATATATGAATGAAGGAATAGATGAATGTGTTTTCGTCTCACCCTAAATCATCAGTGTTTACTCATAGTCTTTTCTCTCCTGTACGATTATGTCTATGATACTGTTTGGTAGTAACAATTTCTTTCCTCCGTAGAGAGAACAGACTTTATCTGGCTTTATTCTTTCTGGAAGTTTTCAGTACCACACCAAATCCTGAATTCAAGATTAGACTGGGGGAAACAATATGATTATAATTACCGTGCAATGAGCTTTCGTCCTCATCAGCGAAACACTGGAGGCGCAAGGGAAGGACATCATCTCTAGACTTTCAGTTCTTTGCTAAAATGGCAACTTCTAGTAAATTATCCCCTACCATGTTATTTTAAATTGTCACTTCCCACGTATTATCATATTCTAGCCAGCTTGAGTCCTTTCTCTCATCATCGTTTGCTTCATTTAAGTGGAATTCCTAGGGTACTCTGGGCTCTACCTGACACTTCCTGTATCTCCTGTGTACTTCTAAACTCCGTTCTACTTTTCTTGATCAGTTCTCTTTTCAGACCTTAGAACCAAGCCTGGAGCTCACCTCTATATGTCAGATTCTTTTTCACACATGATCTTTCACTGTTGACAATAGGTCAGGGAATGTATAGTGGCTTTACCCCCCCCCCCATACTTGTGTTTTTCCTGGCTTCTAGCTAACTCCTGTCTCCTAGTCCTAATGCTCACTGGTGACTCACTATATGGTCAGAACATCGATGCTGGGTGTTCTCTGCACCAGATGCCTAGTTAAGGCTAAATCCTTAACAGATATTGGGGCACTCACTCCATGGTGTCTTTTCTAGCCATTCTTCTTGCATCTGTAGGGTAAAGTCTGAAGCTGTGTATTACTCATTGGGTTTATTGTGTGACGCAAAATGTACTGTGGGATCCCCAAAAAAGAGTTGGGGAATGTTAGTTGGAGTTGACTGTGGGATGTTCACTGGGATATACTATGAAGTGACTGTGGAGATGCTTTGTCTGTGGAAGGTGGGTATCTGGTAGACAGAAGCAAATGAGGTCCCTGAGACACGAACAGATGCAGAAGTTACTGGGGCATCCTACTGGAATCAAATCAAATCTTTAGCTCTGAGTACCTTATAATGAGCCAAATCTCCATTGTCACATAATTTCTTAATTAGTCACTCATTCTGGCTTCCTTTTCTAAGCAGTCTATTATTGATTGAGTTATTTTACTATTTAATTGTTATTCAAATTTTTATGGAATTGTACCTTGCCTCTTCCATTGTAATTTTTTGAAAGTAGGCACACCTCCAGCAACAGAGTACATTTCACCTTATAATGATCACTAAACACACACTAAATTGATTCAATACTCTTCCGTAACAACAATGACCACAGTACACCCTTGGGGAGGGTAGCTGGGGGTAGCATGAAGAAAGATGTCAAAGATTCACACTGAGCACTATTATAGTTCATATAATTTTATTTGCACATTTGTATATATTTGTGCATGCCTGCTAAGCAAGGCTATTCAGGAAATGCCACAAGGTCATTTAGAAAGCAACTGAAGGATGGAGAGGGAATAAATGATTTAATCAGTATCCTTAAAACCAGTTTATGATTTTTTTTAAACTTTGCAAGTAGAAAATGATAAAAGCAGCACAGTTTCATTTTATTGTCATGCCTCTTGTCATTTCAGCAAATATATATATGCCAAATCTAATTTTAGGATAATATGTAAGCAATTCTAACTTGTCCCACAGTAAATCTCTGAACTCTATGGCAGCCAAGCTAAGAAATACAGAACACAGGCTGTTCCACTTCAAATTAAAGAAGTCGCCTTATTGAAAGGTTGCAAAGAGGTATTCTGTTGAGTGTACAGGTTTTTAAATGAGAGTTTACCACTCATCCTTCTTGCTTTTTTTCCTCATTGATTTTTTAATACCAGAAATGCTTTCAAACTTGTACCAGAAAATGAATTTCTATAAAGGGCCACAGAGCTCCTTTGAGTAGCATAAACAAGATGTTCGAGCAAGATGGTATCCATGGGCACAGCAGCATGTCTTTAATTGGATATACGTGCATTTGCTTTTTACCACTCTTGTCTATTGTAATGTTTCTGTGCTTCCAAGGACATTTCTTAAAAATTAAAATAATACTGAAAGAAATTTCACTGGAAAGTGAGCTACCGCCCTACAGGACACTTGAATTCTTAACCTAGAAAATGGGCATTAGTTGATACAAACCTGATAACTCCCATTTCAGCAAACACCTTGACTTGTCTTACATTTATTTATATTCCCCCACGTCCTTGGGTAATAGCTTTTAATTATTGGCCTGCTGCTCTTTTCTCTATGTATACTCCTTCCCTTAGATACCTCTTTTATTTCCAAAGCTTTGATCTCACTTCTGTACATACAGCTCCCAAATCTTTATCAACATCAACTTTCTTCTGTACTCCAGAGACATAGCTATATGTACCTAGTGGACATTTCTTACTACAAACCTACTCATCTCTTCAATTTCAAATGTCAAGGCCTAAAGTCAATATTGTATCTACCCATCTTCACTCTTTTCAAAATTTCCTAATTACTATTGATAGTACTATGGAGCGGAGCTGTGGATCAAGATGGTGATAATAAGAGAAGGAATCCTGGAGCCAGTTCAATGTAATCAATCTGATGTGCAATGAACAATGGAAGTTATAAAAGATGTCCAACTTAGACATTGATCTGTGCCAGGAACACATCCATTCTCTTCATTTGACCAAGTTAGTAATACACTTTCCCAGTGATACCACCTCTCTCTCTCTCCTTTTATCTGAACCCAAATGTCACTGTAGTTTTAACCATCACTTCTTGTATCTTCTAGATGACATTTTTAGTAAGAAAGGTTAAGAACTTACTAGATATTGTTTTTAGCTAAAAAAAAAAGTCTTTCTAATAAGTGTCTGAAGAATTAAAAGTCCTCCATCATTTCTATATAATGCCTTAGAACCAAGTGCACTGTTTCTGCAGTTTCTTTTTTTCATTTAGGTGGAAATATACGTAGAATTTTCTCAAGGAACTAGACTTTTTAATAGAGAATATTTTTCTCAAGACATTCCAATTCCATTCCTTCAAGATCAATGATGGAAAAGGAAGAATATTCACCATATTTTATTATGATTTCAAACTCAAATAATAATTTTCTATGAATTTGTATGTACCTACTAGGCACCAGCAAGATGTAGTGGAAAAAGCATGGCTGTTGTACTCGGCACATCTGGCTTTAAATACTAAGTCCACCAGAAATCCTAGGTCCACAACCTACTTGCAGAATTACCTCAGATAAGTCATTTAACTCTGTGAAGATAAGGTTTCTTTATTTTTGAAGTGAGGATAATAGTGCCTATCTTATGAGTTCATTTTAAGGGTTACAGGCAAATGGTTCTAACTATCTTCCCAATTATTTTTGGTGAATAATTCTTAGCATTCCTCCCATGATGAGTTTTCATCTCACAGCATACAAGAGGTCATCTGTTTTTAATTCACTCATTCCTTGAACCAACATTTATTGGGCACAGGTGAGTACCAGGAGCTGTGCTAGGCAATTGATAAGAAAGATGCAAACTCTTATAAAAGAGGTCCAAGTTTAAGTGGGGAAGTAAACAAGAAAAAAAAATTAGAAAAATAGGATAAATACTTTAATTGAAGTATCCACAAGGTTACCACACTCTTTACAATAATAGATTTCCCAGAGCTATTTGGATGTTTTCTTCCTTATGACTGGTCAGGTCTCCTATCCAAGTCCTTACTCCCAGGCTTCAAGAGATGCTTTCCATTAAATTATAATTCTTCTTTTCTGGGTTCTTAAGAAATGGATGAGAAACGTCAATTTTGTTTTTTATTAGCACTGAGACTCACACAGAAACAAGATTTAGAGATCAAGGATATGTGTCATCCAGCAAACTGCTGGAGGCTGTGTTGACACTGAAAAGGTTCATCTGATTATATTTTCAGAGCATCTTTACTGAAGTATAATTGACACACAATAAACTGCACATATTTAAAGCATACAACTTGGTAATTCTGAAATAGGTATGTACCTGTGAAACACTTGCTAGAATCACAATAATGAATATATTTATCATCCTTTAAGTCTCCTTCTGCTGCTTTGTGATTCCTCCCACCTGCCCCTCCCTGTCCACATCTCCTCATCCCCAAGCAATCACTCATCTGCTTTCAGCCACTTATATATTAATTTGCATTTTCTGAAATATTATATAAATGGAATTAATAGTATGTACACTTTTGTCTGGCTTTTTCACTTAGCATGATTATTTTGAGATTCATCCATGTATTTTGATGTATCAGTAGCTCAGGTCTTGTAATTAATAATATTCTGTGTGGATATACCACAATTTATTTATCCATTCTGGGTTGTTTTCAGTTTGGGGTGATTATAAATAAAACTGCTATAAATATTCATGTATATACCTCTGTATGGACATATGCTTCTATTTCTTTTGGATAAATACCTATGAAGTGCGATGCATAGGTAATTTGGTAGATACATATTTAATTTTGTAAGTTGTTGTCCAACTATCTCGCAAAGTGTTATACATTTCCACCAGCAGAGTATGAGTGTTCCTGTTTCTCTACATCCTCAACAATAGTTGATATGGTCAGACTTTTTAATTTTAGTTATTCTAACAGATATATATTAGTACTTAATGTAGTTTTAATTTGCTTTTTCCTAATGGGTAATGATGCTGGACATTTTTCAAGTGATTATTTGTCATGTGTTTCTTTGGTGTTTCTTTGTCTTTCAAAGTCATTTGCCCACTTTTTATGTCTTTGTGTATTCTGGATACAACTCCTTTATTAGATATGTGATTTGTAATTATTTTCTCTCCATCTGTAGCTTGACTGTGTGATTTCTGAAAACAAAATTTTCTTAATTTGGTAAAGTCCAACGTATCAGGGTTTTTTTGCTTGTTGTTTTCTTTTTAAATTCTGGAGCTGCATATAAAAAACTGTTGAGTACCCCAAGGTTACAGAGATTTTCTACTATATTCTCTTTAAGATGTTTTTATAGTTTTAACTTTTACATTTAGGTCTATGGTATGTCTTGATTTAATTTTTATACATGAGGTGTGGTTTAATAGCCAGAATTCCTAACACATTTGACCCTTGAACAACACTGGTTTAAACTGCAGGGGTCTACTTATATGCAGATTTTTTTTTTTCAACGAAGACTCACTCCAGTCTTACATGATCTGTAATCTGCCTTGTTGGTTGAATCTTCAGATGAGAAGCCATGGATACAGAAGGCTCAATGTAAAGTTATACACAGATTTTTTACAGTATGGAAGGTCACAGCCCCTAATCTCCCACATCATTTGAGGGTCAACTGTGCTGTGTTCTAGCCACTATACTTTATGTTATAATATGATAAGCAAATTTAGGGAGTATGGGAAAATGGAAAGGTAAGAAAAATAAATAGAATCATGATAGAAAAAAGTTGCAATAAGCTTGACTGATGACATATGTTGGATCCAATGAATTAAGTGAATTGGTAGCAGAAACAAGTATGGACAAAATAAATCAGTAATTTTTAGTGATCTTAAGAGCAATAATAATAAACCATTTCATTAACAGATATATTATTTTGCTACAGTATTAGCATGATACACAGAGTCATTCACAGTCTGTCCTCATCTTCTTTGCCAACTTTTCTAAACTTACTCTTCATGAATTCTAATTTATTAATCCCTCACGGATTCATACTTTTCTTTAGCATGCTGTACTTTTTCTTCAAATTTCATGCATTGAAAGCCATGGACTGATGTCATTCTCTTTCAACTCAGACATTCCTAATCATCTAAGTTCAAACATCACCCCATTGTAAAGATTTCTGCCTTCACAGAAGTCACTTTTCTGTTGGCAGAGTGAGTTGATACTTCTCTGTCTCTAGCACCTGGAGCACACTTGTTCCCGCACTGTGTGTGCTGGAAGTGTTCAGCTTCCCTACACCACACTGCATTGTGAACACTTCAAGTAGAAAGGACAGGGCTCATTAAGGAAGAGGAACATAGGATAGTGAGAAGATTAAAAAACTCAGCTTTGTTCTTTCTTTTTTTAAATGAATGATAAAGAAGATAAGGTGTGTACACACACACACACACACACACACTGGAAGTAGTAACTCAGCCTCAAAAAGGATGACATCTTTTCATTTCTGACAACATGGATGGATCTTGAAGGTATTACACTAAATGAAACAAGTCAGATGGAGAAAGACAAATACCGTATGATTTCATTCATATGTGAAATACAAAAAACAAATACAATAAACGAACAAACAAAAACAAACATGCAGACACAAAGAACAGAGCAGTGGTTACCAGAGGAGAAAGGATGAGGGGAGGGTGAAATGGGTAAAGGGCTCAACCGTATGGTGACAGACCAAAACTGAATTTTTGGTGGTAGGCATGTTATGAGTGTATACAAATGTAGAAATATAAAATCGTATGTATGAAATGTATATATTATAAACCAATTTTATATCAATAAAAATAAATTTTAAAAATCCCCAACCCTCTGCTTGTAAACAATTGAATGGACTGAGGGACATTATTTGTAGAGAATTTCGCAGGGGCTAGGTTATCTGAAGGACTCTGTGTGTGGAAATGGGATCAGACTTCATAGATGCAGATATTTTTTAGGGACACAAAATAGATATATTTCAGGTCATTATAAAAAGGAGTTTGCTTTTATACAGTTAAACTTGCCTGAAGTAATGATCTATTTTAAGAAGCTTACTCCTGTTAACAGTTTGTTCAATATATGATCTATAATTATTTGGCAGCGATGTTACAGATGAAATTAAAACATTTGGTGAGTCTAGATAGAAGTCTATCTATTAAAATTTGCAATTATTTAAATTTGGAAACTTGAACTCTTTATTCAGACCTTGTCCAAGACTGGCAGATGTTTCACAAAAGTCTTTCCTTTCCTTTATTTTCCCCTGCTTGCTTTCCATCATTTTCCATTTCACTGCCATTAGCCAGCCCTAAATGAAAGAATTTCAGCAATTAATACAGCTTAGCTTCTTAACGGGGATGTCTACATCCAACTTGTGTCTGTTTTAATTTATTATTTCTAACAGAGAGATGTTTTGAAGACTTCCATGAACTTATTCCCTCTAACCTACAGAATCATGGTTGATGACTAGAAGTTATTGGGCATGTATTAATTGCTTCCACCATCCACTATTCATCTCATTTAGCCTTCGCAACAGTCCTCTGAGGTATTAGTAATATCCTTATTTTATACCCAAGGAAACTTGCCCAAGGTCATGTAACTAGTAAGCAATGAAGATGGGAATCTTCCTGGTCTGATTCCAAAACTAAACCGTTAAACATTCTCCACCTTCTCCCCAAACACCTTATTCTGACTCCCAGTAGCTGTATTTGGTTCACACTGTTTATCCACCCTGATTTTCCACTGGTTATTGTCCTATATTAACTTATTTCAGATGAGGCAATCAGTTCACTATCCTCTGAATGTTTCTCATATATTCTTCATATAATATGATAATTTTCTTAGTTTTTCTCAACTTTAGTTTCCTCTTCAGTAAAAAAAAAAAGTATACTACTACTACTTACTTCATAAGGCTCTTGTGAGAGTTAGATGAGAAAACCTTGCATAAAGTATAGACCAGGCACATAGCAAGCTTTCAGTTATTAGCTGTCATCATCCTCACAATTATTGTTACATATTCTAGTAATAATTTATAAAGGGGGAATTTTATTATATTTTAGAAATATATAATAAAAAAGCACCATACAAATTCACATTTGAACCTGGCAGGTGTTCATAAATACATTGTAATACTATTGTGAAGGGGATCCATGAATGTAGATCCACTGAGTTATTGCTAGGCTACCTTGCAAAGGTGCCTTCTACAAAAATTCCTTTGACTTTCACTTATTTAAATCAGCCTACATTAAAAGACTGTTCTGTTACGTTTATTGCTTAAGGTAGTATTAGTGCAACTTAGTAGATTCAAATATTCTGCACAGAATTTTAACTAAAAACTAAATTTCAAGATAATTTGGCACTTGGTTTTAAGGAAAATGAAAACAAATTGATGAATCTTAACATTATAAAAATAAATGGCAACGGTATCGGAATCATTAGAAAAATGTTTAGTAAACATGTATTCTGAATTAAAGACTGTAAAGGACTTATTTTAAACATTTTGTTTTCTTTAAAGAAACCTAGTCTTTGGGGTAAAATGAAAGAAAAAAACCAATAACTTAGTAGAAGTTTACATTCTTGGATCTTTTATATTTTCTCCATTATGAGGCTTAAAGCATGAAACATTAACTTACAAATAAAAGGAAACACAAAGATACATCAAGTAGTTACAAAAAGCAATGGAGCAAGATGTTGAGGTAAAATTGGCTGGAGACTGATGTCGGAAGGATCAAAAGCAGAAAGATTCGGGCCTCAGAAAGTGCAATCAGAGACTGTCAAATTTCACTGATATCTCAATGCAGCGTGCAGATTGATGAATGCTACCAACGATATATCAATGGAAATGTCTTTGGCAATACTGGATATGTTTTTATCAGTGTAAGGGAGGATGTCTGTAAAGATTGATACATTTTGTAGTCTTCTCTCATTGTTCATAAGTGCTTCTGATCATCAGTTACAGGGCCTGTGCCTCGTTCCCTTTGTGACTTCTATTTGGAAATGGTATATGAGCATGGTTTACCTGCTTTTCCACCTATTTGCCATGCCTCATGGTTTCAGGTTATACTATAGGAAGTGTGTGAGTGTGTATGCACGTGAATGTGTGTTTACGCACATGTACATGATACATGATATGTGCACGCATGTGCATTTTTTCTTGTTCTTACTGGAGTCATTGCCTGCAATTTTTGGTTTCCATGCAGGTGACCAAATAGCCTATTGTCAGATATATGCAAAATACATTATTAGCAACAAAAGATAGATTTTTAGGTCACTCATGTGCTATATATGCTGGAAAAGACTATCTATGATACCTGTGTGCCATAAAATACCAAGAATATAATATGTTCATCTATGTGCTTAACTGTGATACAAAATAAGAAAGCACTTTCAAGTGTTTTTTTTTTTTTAATAAAGCCATACTCATCAAAAAAACTTTCTGAATTGGAGGAAATCTTTATTTAAAGAATACTTGTTATTGTCAAAATCTTGTAGCAGTCTGAATACATATTCATGGGATTTCCTGAATTTATAAATCTACCTTTGGTGGACAGACTCAATTCTAAGAAACATTTATCATGTTAAGCTATTTCCATTTGGGCTGACAGTAAATTCTTCCTGTGAGAACTGTCTGAATGGATGAAATGAGTTCTTTTTTTAGCTCTTTATATTTAAGTGAGGTGCACATGACACAACATATTTTAGATAAAAAATGTTCTTGAGTATGGTGAATAAAAATATAGAAAGTAGGTTCCTATTCAATCTGATTTTTTAATGAAACATAAGATGTTTTCCTTCTTAGGAAGGGTTGTGTAGCCCTCTTGCAGACACAATTTTCCTATACATATTTATTACTGGGTGAAAATTATTTCATTTAAGATAAATACTGGTTGAAAGAATGACTAAATCTTTTAGCATATGCAATAAATTGGCTTTCACATTACAGCATAAGTTAAACTAACAGAGGATAAATTACACTTAAAAATACTTTAAATCTCCTCAGTTAATCTGCAAAGTTTTAATTAACTCTCTTGAGGGTTGAGTAAGGTGCAGTGGATAATTCTGAAGATATTCTTCAAGTAATAGTAAAATTAGTATAAATCGCACATGAGTTTATCCTACCAAACACCTGTTTTTATTCGTTTCATCAAACTAAAGATACCAAATGTGAAAAAAATATAGGCAGAATACAGTAAAATTCTTCCCAGTAAATAATAATGCATGAAAATAACGCAAGGACAACTGAAAATGGACTGCATTTTAAAGTTAAATTCATTAATAATAAATTTTTTAAATGAGTCTGAAGCAGAAATCAGTTTACAAAATTTGAGGGATACTAACGATGGCTATTTAGTCTAGGCTGTTTTCTACTATGGTTACTAAGTTGAGACCTGTCCATTAGCTGAGAGGCACACTTGGAAACATACTTAGGGAGTTTCAGTAGAAAGCATTAGTCATCAGGCTTATAAAGGCAGTGATGCCATGCCAAAACTCCACATGCACAAGTTAAGCAAAAGAAAAACAGTGTAACACCTAAAATGTTAGTATGTGTGCGTGTATATAACCTTTTGTTTCTCACCAAAACTAAAAAATTTGTTTTTGGGAATTCAGTTTTGCTGGTCATATATTTACTTAGCTTTTGCTTTCCTGAAAAAACAGATTATTATTTTGCCTGAATCTACGAATATTTTTTACTGGATAAAGTACTAAGTTTGCAGTTTTCTTTCTTTTAACACATTAATACTATTCCAATGATTTTTGGCTTGTCAGTTTCTCATGAGGAGTTTGTGGTTATTATTATCTTTACTGTACTTACACAGTAAGAACTTTCCTCTGGCTTCTTTCCAATTTTTTAAAATAATTTTTTAGCAATTTGATTATGATATTTTTAGTATCGGTGTTTGTGCTTTTTGGAAAAAAACTATTTCTACCTTCTTAACTTAGCAAGTATTTCTCCACAGACTTTTTTTCCCTCAATCCCTCCCTACCTTCCGAGTATGAAACAACGTAAGATGCTTGATACTGTCACTTGGATCACTGAAACTTTAAAATTTTTTCACTTTTTCCTTTCTGTGCTTCATTCTGGATAGTTTCTGTTGCTGTTTCTTCAAGTTCAGTGTTTTCACTATTCACAAGATTCACCTTTACCTTCAAGTTCAATTTTCCTTCTGCAATATCTAGTTGGTTGGTAATACCTTGCAGTGAAATGTTTATTTCAGACACGGTATCTCTCATCTGTAACATTTTTAAGTTTTATGTTTTTAAAATTTCTCTTGATTTTTATGTTTCTTTAAATTTCTCTCTTCATTACAGCCAAATTTTCCTCTGAGTAAGTCCACAGATTCACAGTAACTATTTTAAAGTCCATGTCTGGGCATTAGCAAAACGGCGGCACAGGAATTTCTACCACTCAGCCACCCCCACCCTCAACTATCTGCTCAGAAAGTACCTTCACGCCAGCCAAGGATTCCAGGTGAAGGATTCCAGGCTCTCATTGAAGCGTAGAAACAAGGAGGGAAGGAAAGACAGATTCCCATCACCCCCAGGACCCTTCCCACAGGTCCTAGCGGCCCGCATGCGCAAACGGAGAGACGCCGCCGCCAGGAAGGAGAATTGAGGGAGCGCCTGACTTCACCACCCACCTGAGGGGAGAGCAGCCTTGCCGCAGCACTCGCGGACGCCCTAGGTCCGAAGTGACTCATTGCGGGCTCCCAACAACACAGCCTTTCGGACTGCGGCCCCTGCTGCCTCAGTGACCTCAGTCTTCCCCGGGGCCTGCTGGCTCCAGCCGCCTGAGGAAGCTCCCGCGAGACCAGGCCCACGACGGCTGTCCGGGAATCAAGAAACTGGCTCACCTGCGTCTCCCGACTCCAGGCCTCCCGCACGCCTCCCGCACGCCTCCCGCACGCCTCGCGCCCCTTGTCTGCCTGCCGCTCACGCAGCCTCAGGTGGCTCCTTGGCCCCAGGCTCTCAGCAGGCTCCAGCGAATCCGGGCGTCCGGTTCCTCCAGGAGACAGCCGGCTCCAGGGACCTTAGGTTGCTCCACGGCCCTAAGTCCCCGGAGAGCGACGCCTGCCGGCCCCGAGGCCCCGTGCCTCTCGCGTGGACCAGGTGGCGTCCACAACGCCAGGCCTCCGCAGGTTCCCGCGAGCCCGCAATCCTGAGGGATTGGTCTCACAACTGCGCCTGCGCCCGCGGCTCCAGTAGCCCCAAGCAGCTCCCGTCGCCGCCCGAAGCGTTTTCCAGGTAAGTCAAAGCTTCCTGTTTTAAGTCTTCTAGTGGTGAAAACGGAAAACATCCAAGAATATATAGCTCTACTAAGTTACTGTTTTTCTCTTTCGCTTTACCCAAAAGGCTAAGTTTCTTTAAAGAAAACAATACTTAAGAAAAGTCCCTCATATTCTTTAATTCAAAATGTTTACTAAACATTTTTCTAATTTATCTAGATCCTTTTGCCATTTATTTTCATAATAGTAAGATTCATCAATTTTAATATGCATTAATATGTTTTCATGTGCTTTAAAACTAAATGGAATAAGTGCCAAATTATCTTGAAATTTAGCTTTTAGTTAAAATTCAATACACAATATTGTGAATCTACTCCAGGCTGCACTAATTCTACATTAAGCAATAAACGTGATAGGAGTCTTTTAATGTAGGCGAATTTAAATAAATGCCACTTAAAGGAATTTTTATAGAAGGCGCCTATGCAAGATAGACTAGCAATAACTCAGGGAATCTACATTCAGAGCTGTTCTTCACTGTGGGATTACAGTGTATTTATGAACACCTGCTGGGTTCAAGTGTGAATTTGCACGGTGATTTTTAAATTATGTATTTCTAATATACATTTACTTACATACCCCATTTGTGAATTGTTCCTGAGATGTGCAACAATCATAGTTGTAAGGACGCTTTTTATTTTGATGTGTATAAATCTGTTTCTTATTGGAAAATGCAAATAATTTTTTTCTTTTCTCTTAAATTTACCATTCAGAATTTTGTAGCGTAAATGTAGAATAGCACATCTTCTAGCTACTATCTCTCTTAAATTCCTTAGGCTGCAGTGACTATATTTTGACTACATTTCTAAAATGTAGTCTTTTTCAAGGTTGAGCACAGCCTTAAATTCATGCATTGCTGTCAATGGGGAGGATGGGTGAACGGTCTGTGGGTGGTGTCATTTACTCAAAGAATAAGTGTTCTTCATCTGAAACAGCATACAGCCAACCTAGAAAAGCACAACATCACCATTTAAATTGGAGTCAAGAGAGGGCATAATCGGAAGAACCCTTTGGTATTATAGAGCAATGGTTAAAAAATTCTTGGACGTTAGGGCATGGCCACCCCTAGAGGACTGTCTAGCCTGTTCCTGTGGGTGTGATGAAAGCCTTGGGTGCCAGAGGTGATGGTAGAATGAGTAGGGTAAAGTGCTGAAGATCAGAGGTGGTGGCATGTGGTTGAAAGAGTCAATTCACTAGCTAATAGAGCTCCTCAAGCCCAAGGGTTGGTGGTGGAATCTCATCAGCTTTGAGTGTATTGAACTCACATGTGTTCAACACGAGTGAGAGTCACAACAAATCAACATATAGATACCATTTTGGTGACCTAATCTCACACAATCTAGTGAAAGAAATACTATGCCAGTTGTCAGGAACAAAAAGTGTGTTAGGCCTCCTTTGTACAATCTTGCAGCCCTTAGACAATTTCATAAACGTGAATGTCAAAATGTTACCGGGAAAAGGAAAATAAGAATTACCTCGGTTCTTAGTCACCTGAAAAAAAGAATTTTTGATGAGAGACAGAAAACATGATATAAGTAAGATTTTTATTAGTGAAGTAAAAAAATAGAAAAAAGTACACTCCTGAGAAATGGGAGTTGGCCAATCCAAGAGGGGAAAAATGGTGCCGTTTCCTGGTTTTGTTTTTATATCCTGATTTTATGATTGCTTGATTGATTAATTGATTGATTTACAACTCAGGTTCCCTGTGCTCTGGTTGATTGACAGTTGAGGTTCCTTGTGTTCTGGATTGTTCTTTTCCCTTTTTGCTCCCCCTGCCCAGTTATCATTACTGTCTAAACTACCTAACAGGAACTCCTTGTGGCTTTTAGTGGATCCCGTGCATGGGAAGTTTCTTAGAGCCCTGAAGGGAGAAGTGGGGACTGAGGCTCACACAATTTCTGGGCAAGGCTCAAGGAACTCCACTCATGTATCACTACTAGTCTCAGCTGTTCCTAGGCAATGGGGGAACCTTTCTTTGAAAAAGCAAAACATGGTAACCCCTTGAGGTATGGGGCTGGGGGGCAGAGCCACTGCCTATATCTAAGGACAGTATTTCTTTTACACTAGTACAGTTTCTAGCCTCAGCACTAGTGGTTTTTTAGCTGAATAATTTTTTTCTGTGGGGGACTGTCACATGCATTGTGGGATGTTAATCAGCATCCCTGACCTCTACTCACCGGACACCAGTGGTGTCCCTCGCTCCCCAAATGTGACAACCAAACATGTTTCCAGACATTACCAAGTGTCTTTTGGGAAAGTGAAATCATCCTTGATTGAAAACCACTGTTTTAGAATTTTAGTTCTTCCAGTAAAGTATCCTAATATTTCTACTGAATCTTTTGAGTATTAGAAGAGTTCTCTTCTTTATATTGGCCAGAAGTTTGTCTTCTAGTACTGCATTAGCTCTGGAAGTTTCTTTTCTTAAAGTTCCCTGGAAGTTTGTTTCAATTAACCTCATGGAATTTCACCTGTGCGTTTGTGGCTTAATATTCAGCAGCAGATTCAAGGAAGACCCTGTGCAGGTATCTTGAACTCTTTCCTTTGTGTAGCTTCTCTTTTTTTCTGTTAATTTGTCCTCCAGATTTCACCACCATCCTTCACTGAATACTCATCTCTATCTCCTCATTTCTCTCAGAATTCCATGAATGTCTTAGGAAACTGATCTTGCCAAGGAATCTCTAGGTAGAAAGGAAAGTAAATATAGACCTACCTTTTTCTCTCCTGGGTCACAATGCCACCTTGCTGCCCACCAGTATCTGAGAATAATTGTTTCATATGCTTTGTCTGGTGTTCTAGTTGTTTCTGTCATGGGGGTAAATTCAGTTCCAGCTACTTCATAATAGCTGGAAGAAGAGTCCCTTCCCCTTATCTTCTCTTAAAATAAGCTTCTTGATCAGATTTTTAATTTTTTCAGTGGTAGTTCACTTCCCACTCTCACCTAAACGTACTCTGATCTGTTTTTCACTTTGATTACTCTCACTCTGCCGAATGGTTTTTGTCTAAGATTACTCAGTGACTTCTTTATCCCCAAACCCCTTTGCATTGTTTGACTTCTCAATTGATCTGACCTCTCAGCAGGGTTAGGCATTTTTGATTACCATCTCCCTCCTTGGGAAGAAACAAAAACAAAAATAAAATGAAACAAAAATAAATCTTCCTTCTCTTGTTTTCATAACACTTGGTGTTTTATTCTTCTCCATCCAGCTATTAGAAGCCTCACACTTTGGACCTAGACCCCTCCACTGGGCTCTAGGATAGAATATTCATTTACTAACTTGGCATTGCCATCAAGAAATCTCAAGGGAATATCAAATATGGTAGCTCAAAGACAGAGCACTTCAGTTCATTTGCTCCAAAACATGAAGTTCTTTCTGAGTTTGTTATCTCAATAAATGATACCATAATTTGTCCAGCTGTGCCAAAAAAAGATATCCTTGACAATTTCCTCTCCTTCACTTCCATGCCATCCATCACTAAACCCTGTCAGTCAGTTGAACATCCTAAATATCCTATAAATTCATCAACTGCCCACTTCCAACCCTTGATCAAATCATCCTCATGTCTTCTAGTCCATTGCAATACCTTAAAGATCTTTATTTGCACTGACTTCTGTACAACCTCTTCTCCACCTTGCTGCCAGAGTGGTCTCAAAATGCAATCTGGTTATGACAGCTCTTGCCTAAGTGGGTTGCTTGGTATCCAGTTGCTTTTAGAATAAAGACTTAAAAATTTAATATGACACATATTCTCTTCTTAGAACACATAACTGCTTATGACCAACTTCCTTCTCCTGCCCCTGACAAACACATTTATTTATTACTCTCTTATCTGCAGTTCTCAAGTCAAGTGCTGTTTCCTAAGTAATTTTTTTCCTTGACCAGTCAATCTCTTGTTTTAAGCTCTCATGGAAACTTCATATATTCTATCTCTGTGATCATTTAGTTTGTGTTTATCTCTGTAACTATGCAATGAGCTATATGACAGCAATATCTGTATCCTGTCCATGTTTTCTGGCATAGTGCTTTGAATATGGTACTTACTCAATCTGTTGGATGGATGGATGAATAAATGAGTGAATAAATGATGGAATCATCTTAACTGACAATAATGGAAATCAAAACCGTGCAAAAGCACAGGATTATCCAGATATTTTATTTAAAAGAAGTAAATCAGTAACTATGATATACTTTTAGAATTATTTTAATGCATTCTATGGAAAGAACTGATTTGAATTTCCCTGCATATTATTTGCTTCTGATCCATGGTTTGATCTGATATCTTTTTCTATTAAAGGACAGGAAGAAAACATGTTTTGAAAATCTATTACTCAATACCTTCAATGCAAAGACGGCCAGCTTTAATTCCTTAGCATCTAATAACTTACCATTAAGTAAGTTTGATTTTTCCTCTTACGTCTCCCATTTCTTTACCACTGCCTAGTCAGTTTCCTGCCTGATTTTGTTGTCCCTGTACTTTTCTTTCTCAATCCATCACTTTGTTCACCTTCTTTTGTTTCTATACCTAGCCATGATTGGGCACTTTCATCATGAAATTGCTGTGAATACTTAAATCACTTTATGCAGAGTAGCCATCATTCCTGCTTTATGAAGATGCAGCCCTGGTACTCACTCTGTTGTTGCTTTCTCTGTCCCACTCATCTTCTGGGCAGATAAATATAGCTACAAGTCATAAAACCATGGACATTATATTTATTGTTTTATGTCCTCATTGTATTTGAATAATCCTTTTATTTAGCTCATGTTGCTTATGACCAGCATGAAGATTTGATTGTATTCCCTCTGACAGCTTTTCCAGGCTTATTTTGTATTACTCAAGCCCTCACTTATTCCAGTCTCAAGCTCTTATTTCAGGAAGTGGGCTCATTCTTATTCCACTGTACCCTCCCTCACAAAAATATTAAATTTGCCTTACTTTTACAACATAATTTTCCTAAAATATTTCTAATTTTCTATTACCTCAATCTTTTATTTTTGAGAACAAACAAATTTCATGCTTTCCAAGGCTCATCCCTCCCACTCAGAATTCTTTCCGTGTCTTTTATGAATCTTTATTGTTCATGGCTTCCCATCATTTATACAACATATGTTTGTGCTCTCTGTGGGTATGTATGTGTATGACCACTTGTTTGCCATAACCTTTTCTCAGGCTTCACTCTTGAAATTCCTAGTGGTATTGGTAGTGATAGGCAACCTTTCCCTTACGGGAAAAACCTGCCTTTATTTCTGTGACTCTGTACTCACCTAGCATCACTGTCACACTCATTCTTACCCACAAGATTTTATTCCTTTCTATTGCATCTTATCCCTTGGGGATATCTGTGAGTTCTCTGGTTTCCCCTATAGGCAACCAGTAAATCCTGTTGATTTGACTTGCATAATGTCATTTATATCTGCCACCCACATTCCTATATGCATTGCTTAGGCTCTCATTATCTCTCATGTAGGCTGATATTTGTATACAAGAGCTTTGTAATAGATTCTCTTCCTATTATTGTTTAAAAAATTTAATCCATCTTAATTTATAAATCAAATACATCTTTCTAAAATATAGCTAAAATAATGCCGTTTCTACTGCTCAAAAAAGAAAAACAATTATTCGCAGTTCCCTCTTGTCGTGGAAAAAATGTAGACTCTTCATCCTGATGTATAAAGCTACAAATGAATGCTCCTTATTTACCCTCATCTCGTTATACATGCCCTTTGCTTCCAGTTACACTACTCCCAGGTCTGTGGACACACTCTGCCTCATATGCCATCCCCATCAATCCCAGACTTTAAAGTCCATTTTAAGAAGCATCAGTAATCCATTTTATCGCATGGAAAAATTAATGACTTCCCCCTTTCCCATTCTAGGCCCTTTCTTTGTAGCAGTATTGTAATATACTGTATTGAGTATTATATAATTATCTGTCTTCCTAAATAAACTGTAAAGTTTTGAAGGCTGAAACTGTATTTACTTATCTTTGTATTTTAATCACTATCCAGCTCAATAACTGCCACAAAGAAAGCATTTAATAAACATATAAAAATTGATTTAGTTAGCTAAAGCCATTGGGTACAGTATTTTAGCTTACTTCTAGTCTCTAATGCTTATAAGTAGCTAAGAACCAGAACTGATAGCTTTTACTGGTTTGTACCTGAGAAGGTATTGCTAAAACATGTTCACTCATTTTCTCTTAGCAATATCTTGATGAAAGCATTATTATCTCAGTTGTAAATTAGGAACCTGAGGTAAAGAGACATTAAAAAACTTATACACGGTCATAGTAAGTAATTAATTTAAGATTGAGCCCATTTTAATATTAATGAGTTTACTTTAAATCTATGTAACATGCTTAGAATGAATAAAATTTTTCACTTGTAAAGTAAATCCACTCACAACTATTTTCTTACCATTGAAATGTTGATATTAGATTGATTAATTTCTGAAAATATTTGGCCAGAACATTTGGGTCAGTTGCTCCAGTAGAGTAATACCCTCTCTTAATTATGTCCTTGTTTGCTTAATTAAATCATAAAATTAAGGCTACATGAATTGATACATATTTTAAGAGCACCAATTCTATAACAAACAGAGTATTCTTATATTTTGGTGATTTGATACTTGTCATTCAGTGTCTTCACTATAATGTGTAATTTTCCTATTGGTTTTCAGATTATTCACATAAAGTCTAATTTACAAACATTCATTTTGTTTGTTTTAAATACTCTGACATTTGTGTTAAGAACATACTAAGTTATTGTGTATTCTATAGCTGATTACCTACTCTCCATTAGTTTGATGTGTTCCCTTGATTCATTTGCAAACCAACAAGACAGTAAAATCAGTATTGATTTAAAGTGAGTAATGGCATAAATATCACTTTAATAATATATTTAAATTTGAAGGAGAAATGAATAATCTATATATTATATGAATTAAATCCTTTAAAAACATACATCACCACAATAATGTTACATATTACATTGCATATTTTAGATCTTATGTGACTTTATGAAGATGGATCAGTGACTCATTAGAATAATTTTTGTGGGAATTGGGTATCATTTTGAGGCTTCTGGCTCTACTTTGGTGGCTAGTCATAGAAGCCCTGCTGTACGTAGTTTATAGTCTTGTCCTCAGGTTTTTGGTGATGGGGTACTGGCACTTCAAATACTATATTCCAGGTCTTCACATTTGTGATGTTCTCTTTTGTCATGCTAAGCTAAGCTGGATAATCTGAGATATGTTTCCAGGTTTTAACTCTTCACCTTGAAAACCCAAATAATTGGTAGGAGTTACAGTCTGGTCTCATTTTGCAGTTCTATGGTAACTGAGATCAGTGTGAAGATATGGTTCCTATATACATGAGCTTAGTAGATGGAATGGTGGTTCCCCAAAAAAGTATGTCTGTGTCCTAATCTCTGGAACCTGTGATTGTTGGTTTATTTGGAAAAATTGACTTTGCCATTGTGAATTATAGATGTTGAGATGAGGAGATCATCTTGGGTTATCCAAGTGATTCCTAAATCCAGTGACAAATGTTTTTATAAGACAGATGCAGAGTTAAGTTTGAGACAGAATAGAGGACAGAGAGACAAGGAGGGGGCAATGTGATTATGGAGGCACAGATTGGGATCATGTGCCTTAAAATCAAGGAATGCTGACAGCCACCAGAAGCTGGAAGAGGCCAAATAACGGATTCTCCCCTAGAGCCAGAGGGAGTATAGTCTTGCTTACAGCTTGATTATGGACTTTTGGCCTTCAGAACTATGAGAAAATAAATTTCTATTTTTTTTTAGCAACCAAGTTTGTAGTAGTTTCTTATGGTATACACAGGAGACAAATGCAAAGAGCTTCATTTACAAGATACCATGCAAAATCGAGGGCTGCCTTTATTTGTTATTACTTTTTTTTTCTCTTTTAATCTGGACCTCTTTTTTTATGTCCATATACTCCTTTAAGTAAACTGAATTTGTAATACTTGTCTAAATCATCTCAATCTATGCGAAAGAAATTCCACAGTTCACTAAATAGATATTTTGATATTGAGAAAACTCTTTAAAATTTCTTTTGAGGCAAGCATTTATACTTTGCTTGCTTGTCTATTTGTTTAGATGGAAGAAAGGAGGAGAACTAGTCAGACATCTGAGCACTAAGTCATCCCTCACTGCCAGCTTATCACCTGTAGGCCAAATGCTCCGAATTACGTTAAGCCATTCTAATTGGTGTTATTTTCGAAATACTTACTCATTATTCTACTCTTCTTTTACCAATTGATTGGCTCTTTAGAGAGAACACTCTCTAATCCATATTTATAGAAAGACAAGCATTTCAGAACCCATTCTAATTGCTGTCTTTGGTATGCCCTCAGCTAATCTTAGTTTTTGTATACTGTATAAATATACCATATGTCATTTAAAATATACAGTTTACTGGTTATGTGGATTGACCACATGTCTCTCTCTTAGTTTACCAGTGCTTACTAAATATAACTGAAAAGATGAAAATCCACAAAGATAAAATGGGAGTGAATTCCATAAATAAGAGACTGTATAAACTTTTGTGCAAATAAATGCAGCTAGAGAGTGGAGAAAGGTATAAAATATTTTCATACTGATGTGAATGAGAATAAAGTTGATTAGACTCACTGAATCAAAGAGATGTTCCCACATCTAAGATGTTGTTTAAAACAGAGGGCAGGGAGAAATTAAATGACAACATGAGGATTGTTTGGAAGTCATTATTTGGAGGAATCAGTGTTTTCTCCCTTTCCCCTACTCACTGAGTGACAGGACAGAAATGGCTACATCCCCACTCTCATGAAAATAAAGGATGAAGCTCTTGAATCAGAGATGTCAAGTTAGACTGAAGGCAGAATTTGGCATATGGAGGTGAAAATAGAGGATGAAGTAAAAATATCTATATAAAATAGTTAATTTCTAAGATCCACACCCTCAGTCCTCAAACAAAACACCAGCAGCCTGGTATCTACTCTTTCCAGAGTTTCTGGAAAAACTGACATCTGGAAAGTTCCTAAGTGAAAAAGAAATTTTTTCCCAAACACACTTTATATAGACCTTTTCTTACTTCCCCAGAATTTCTAATTAGTTTTTCTGTTTCACAATTTTATTATTAAATATAATGGATGATTCATTTATAAAACTTTGGATTTGAGCAATGGAGATTAAAAAAACAAACAGAAAAATGCGAACCTGGAAGAAATATTGTTATCTTTCAGAACAAAGGAAAACGTCCATCCTGTCTACCCTACAAAGATTTAAGAAAATTCAATTCTTATATACTTTAGAGGTATATGAAATAGTTGCATGTATTAAAAAAATAATCTTATTTAAAATAACAAGAAAGAGCACGTGGAAGCTTATGCTATGATGGCTAAAATGAAAAAAAAATCCAAAAGAAAGACTAGATAAAAATCAAAGTAATCTCTTAGAAAGTGTAATAAAAGGATAGCAACTATGAGAGGAAAAATAAAAACTGAAAAGATGAGATTCTGTGAGACTCAACATCAAATGGTTAGAACAGAGAAAACAGAACAAAGGTAATTAGCAAATATGTTAGAAAAATTTTCAGAACATAAGCATGTCAGTCATTTGAATGAATGGACCCATTGAGAGCTCATTGAAATGAATGAAATATACTAATCATTAAGCACATCCTGTAAAATTTCAAGGCAAATAAAAATTCTAGGTGGAAGGCCTGCATAAAGATGAAATACAAGCATATATCTTTATTTTATTCACATTTTAAAGTATGATTAATAAATTCAGTAAGATGAGTGATATAACCATGTTGGAAAGATAGGGAGGGATACGGGATTGAATGTGAGCCAAATCATTATCCATAATAATGGGAAATTAATAATGTCTAATATTTATAAATCAAGGAATATCGTAAGTATATTTAGTTGAACTATGGAGGAAACTAGAAGAAAAATAAGCAAAAAAAGTGTAAAAAGAAGGCATTTCCTCAGAACAGCTGGTCAAGGAATTGCTATCTTTGCATTGTAGGTTATTTATATGCTATTATATTTATCTAATGTGTATTATTTTAATTTAGAATTTAAATCATATGGATAGAGGGAGAAATGGGTTATGTGGTGCAAAAGGATAAAAAATGGGTTATATGGAGAAAATAACTAGCATTCAAGATTGTAACATAGATTTTTAGATTTCTTATTGCAGCATTGCTTCCTCCAGTTTCTCATTTGCTCAGGCACAAGACTTGATGATGAGTCACAGAGTAGTACATTCAGCAGCAAATACCAGAAAAACAGTCAAGTGTCTCAAATCAAATAATGACTTAGTTTTTTCTCATATAACAAGAATTCTGGAAGGAGGTATTACAAGCATGGTATAGAAGTTTGGTGATACTCTTTTACTTCTCTGTTACTTCTGGTGATTGAAAGATGGCTCTTTATTCCCTTGGTGTTACAGATGGGAAGAAGGGAGGAAGGGGAGAGGCATAGGCAGACTTCTACATACATTTCATCAGCCAGAACTGTATCACATGGCCACTCCTAGATGCATGAGAACTTAGAAAATTGGATGTTTTCTTCTTATAGCCTCTAACAAAAATCAGATACAAAGGAAGGTGTTTGGAGTAGGTAGGATCAAGTAATTATTTGTCTGTTACAGATTTCATGATTGAAAGAAGTTTTACTGGAGGATGAAGATGATAATGAGTAAATTTTAAAAGCCATTGTACTGTTGGGATTAGCCAACTGTCACGATAGTTTTTCCTTGGAACTTGAAAATAGATTTGTTGAAGAAGGGTAGAGAAGATATAAAGCGGATTTTCCATTAGTAGCTTATCAGACCATTTGTTAACAATTTGCATATATTTCTTCATTTAATATTCACAATGAACTTACAAAATATTATTTCTTCATTTCATAGTTGAAAAACTGAGAGTCAAATATATTAAATAATGTATCTAAAGTCACACAGTCAGCTAGTGATATGGTCAGTGAGAAAACAAGGGCTTTCCTCCAGTATCTGAGCTTTTACTACTATAATAGCAAATAGCTCATATTCCACAAATTATAGAGAGGATTTCCTTGTGGGTGTATAAACTTCTATTTTTCATTCTAAAAGCACAAATGTAGTACTTGCTGATTCAGTGATGAAGAGTATATATATACTCCAAGGCAAATTCAGAGTTGCCTATTGTTTTAGGAGGTCATATCCAAAAAGCAGTGTAAAATGTCACAAGTAACATCAAAGCCTCCAACTCCTAACCATTCTTCTGACACATGATGGATGAGCACTGATAATCAAAAAGAGTGTGACCATACTCCAATAAATTTAAAAGCTTCAGTATAAACTAAAGAATTTAAATTTGAAGGTGATGTTTTCATCTTTTCCCAGCAGAAATTAGTAATTTTCAGTAGATGATGGTTCATAGGTTAAAAAAAAAGATGGTTATAAATATATGAATAATGAAAATAATATTGAATGGGTGCTTACTATGACTAAGTATTCTTCATTTATTCTTCCTAGCTAACTACTATCTGTGGTCATACTATTATCTTCATTTTATGTAGTAGACTGCAAATTCTTAAAGGATAAGTGATTTACTAAGGTGGTAAGATTTGACCTTAGGTCTCTAGTGTCAAAACTGGTGCCTTTAACTACTTTGCTATTTTGTGTCCAAAACTTTCACTTTACTAGACTACAGTGGAAACTAAGTTTGGTAAAATGCTGCCAGATTATGAAGGAATGTCCAATAATGATATGGTTGAGAATAAGAATAGAGAGCAAAATTAGCAGCCTCTGCATGTTTTTTACTTTGAAACGGTGTACTGTTTTTTTGTCATCTTACAAGAACAGAGTCTGAAACCTCTGGAAAACTGGTAAATTAAAGATAAGCATCTCTGTCCCACTTATAGGACCAAAAGTCAATGTGACAAATAGGGCTAAAGCCAAGGAATGCTCCTGCTCTGATGGGAAACTGCCAGTAGGAGCGTTCATACAGGGGAGGAGGACAGAGCAAGTCTCATGGGTAGAAAGCTGGGGCTGAACTGAGATTTCAGCGTTTGTGAAACATGAAAAAAATTAGATATAACTATCACTATGGTTAAGCTTATTTAAATCCCCCTACTTGGAGGGTGGGAGAAAGCAGACATAAGCAATAGTCAGGATCTGGGCCAAGCCTCCATTACTGGAGGAATTAGAGAAGATTTCAAAATTGCTAGACAACAAAGGATGAACATTGGAGAGAAAAACAAACTAGTAAATTCCCACCTCAGTTCAACCCACGAGGTCGTTATTTTGATACTCACGAAGAAGATTAACACTAAGAATGATCATCACCAACATCAAAAGTCAGGAGAAGGATATAACCAGATAAATTAAAAAGAAAATAGAGCAATCTGAAAGTGACTTAAAAGTAAATCTGTCAATGATGGTCTAAGAGAAAATACGAAATGAAACAAAAATAGTCAGAAATAGAAGAGAACATGAAAAAGCAGCAACTACAATTAATGGAAATGAAATAAAAGCTCTTGAAAAGATAAAATCTCGGTACATGAAGGCATAGTTTAAATATATTATCACTGTAGTGAAAACAATCACAAGACCTTCATTTTTTAGGTTTTTGGTTTTTTAGCACAGGAGTAATGCATTTTGTTAGTAAACCAAAAATGAGCAGAAACCATCAAGGCTTTCATTCATAAAAATAACTAAAATTTTAACCCCCCAATTTTTGCCTCTTTCTAAAATTCTTTATTAAATGAGGAGAGGATTAATGACATGACATAGTGGTACTTTGAACTTTTTATGGATAACTGACAGACAGCCAAGATTTCTCTAAACCTTTTCTCCATATATTTGTAAACACTACTTTTTATGAGAGGTTACAGAAAAATTTGTTTTGATATATTAAAAAAAATTACCTATTTCCCATTTCTGGCTGTTTTTGTTTTCCATATTCTAAAATATCTGCTGGCTTTTATGAAGATAGAATCTTAGTCAGAAATTCCAGCAATGGTAATAAAAGAGAAGAAGGCCTTGTGATAATGATTAGACTGTAGTTATTTTCCCACCTTTTTCTTCTTGCGTTGTGAATGCCTAAACAGTAAACTGTAGTAAGTGTGTCAACATATTTCTTGGAACACTTGAAACTGCTTTTATTATCTATCCCTGAATTAAATATTTTTCTGTTTGCAATATAAAACATTTTAATTACAATACAAATTACATGGTACTATCATATAGCAGTAAACAAAGAACTAATTTGTGTTCTTTCTGTACTTATCATTTGTTGACTAATTAATTTCTCTATGAGACACCAAGTGACTCTTATAAATGCAAACCTCCTGAGAATATAAAGGTTAATTTTGAAGTGATTACAAATATTCCAGTAACACTTTAATTGACAGTTATATATGCAATGCAGAAATCTTCTGCAGCACCAGTGAGTCACCTCTGTAAATCAGTATACATAGTTGGCATCGTTTACAATCTCTGTGTTACTCCTTTCATTCAGTGGAGTTTCAGAGTGAAGGATCAAATATTAAAACTGTCATTAGTCTAAAACCATGACCCTGTATGTTTGCATCTTTGCACATCTGTGTGTGTCCATGTGCATATATGAGAGATACAAACACACACACACCTGTCTGCATGCTAGTGATTCAGATTCTTAAGCTGAACTTGAGCTATGACTGGACGTATTTTGGAATGATTCACTAAGTCATGGAGAAGTCCATTTATATGAGGAACATGATGATTCTTGGGAGAGAATTTAACCTTTGGAATGATAGGGTCACACAATCTCTTTCACAAAACATTAGTGGAAGGATGATTCGGAGAACAAATGGATATCTATCATTCAGCTGTGATTCTAATCCCAGCTCATATATGTTTATTAATAGATCTTAGGAAGTAAAAGGGTCTATGATGTTAAACTGAAGGTTTTTTTTCCCACTAAAATTTCTGAAAGTCCTTGCAATTATAAAGTGTCACTGGATTTCACTTTATCCTTTCAGTTCTTGTAATTGTTAAAGATGTCAAATGAATATTTTTTTAAAATAATAGGTAAAGTACTGAAGTTTGGTACTGATTTAAGTCTTAACTATTTCAAGTCATTTTTACAGTCATCTAACATTACATATTGATAACCTCTCGAGTGGGAAAGAAAGGAATAAGTCAACAGTGGTCATGAGAAGTTGGGTGTAATCTGCTGCCTCTCTTACCACTACCATGGCCCATGTTGATATGTCATTAATAGAGGCAGTGATTATATAATATTGCTGGGCTTTCCAGTTGTGATTCTAGGGTTGCTTCTCTTTTCTTCTAAGTTTTATCAATGGGTACATTATAAAATAAGAGAGAAAAGATAGGTTAGAAATGAATCTCTCCTGGGCTGTTCAATTGGCGTCTCAAACCTAATAAATCCAAACTGAATTTCTGATAATTTCCACCAAATCTGCTTTTCCTGTAGTCTTTTCCACCATAGTTGTTGGCAACCTCATCCTTCTAGATGTTCAGTTCAAAGACCTGAGACATTGAGTTCTTTTTTTATTTCAACTACATTTTTGTACTATGTCAGGTAATGCTCTCACCTCTGACTTATGCATATATCCAAGAATCTAACCACAGCTGCACCCTTCGGTTAAGCTTCCATCATTCTTACTTAGCTCATGACAGTCACTTCCTAACGGTGCTCACTGTTTGTATCTTTGCCCTCCTTCAATCTGTACTCAGTCCAGCAGCCAGAGTGACCTTTTAAAATATGTTTGATTATATTTCTTCTTTTCTCAAAATCTTCTGTGTTTTTAAAATTCATTTAAAACTAAAAGCCATAGCCCTTTACTGTGACCTACAAGGCCCTGTGTAATCTTGCCCTCATTACGTCTATGAACTCTTCTCCTACTTCTCTCTCTGTTGTCTGCTCCAAATATTCTTGTCTATTTGCTGTTTTAAAAACCACCCAGACATGCTCCTATCTGAAGTTACTTTTTTCCAGTGACCACCCTATTTAAAATTGCATTCTACCTCCCCTTCAGCCCAATGATTCATATTCACCTCAGCTTCAATTATTTTCCCTTGACACTCATTCCCAATAGGCTTTGTATTTTATTTATCTTGTTTTCTTCTGGCTCCTCCCATAAAACATAAGATCTATGAGGGTAGGAACTTTTGTGTGTGTTCTTTCCTTGTAAACAGTTCTTAGCACAGAGTAAGTGTTCCAACAGTTTTTGTTAATGAAAAAGTGTCTGTCTTACAGATACGTAAGAGTGCTGTTAAAAATGATACCCTTAAATAAGTAAACAATGGTTAACATTGGCTAAATCAAAGCCATCATGCATGATACAAGTGAAAGCAGCAGTGATATTTGTTATGGCTTAGAAATCAGTGAAACCTATGTATTGTGATTTTGGGATAATAGTGTTTTTTTTAATGTTTATTCTATTGTCCATACCTAGTCACTTTATTGTTATTGATGTAGAATCTTAAAAACATTTAAACTTACTAAAATAAATTATAACACTATAAGTGATTTTAGCCACACTTACTAATTTTTATTTACAGAATACCAATTGTTGATCTTTCTAAATATTTGATTTAATTACTCTCATGCTTGTACAGTTAATTTTATAAGTAGAGGCCAAATGGGAAGGTTTTTTTTGCTTACTTTCCCACTTGAGTGTCGTCTTGTTTGATTAGAACGTGAATTTGTCCATGAGAGTATGACATGTATTTGAATATGATCTGCCATTTGTATCCCATGGTAAAGTATTACACGGAGTATTCTCTCACCATCACAATTTGAAAATAGAAAATGCTATCATCTCAAGCTTTGAGGATGAATGGGCAGTATTCTTTATGAAGTCCAGCCACCTTGACCTCTCTGAGTGCTAATCCTTGTCTGCTTAACTCAGCAGAATCTCTGAATTCTGTGTGGATTCACTCTCCCAGTTTCCATAAAATTAGCTGATACAATTATGGCCTTTACTTAGGTTGTTTCCTTTCTCAGAGATCACAGTGGGGCACTGCTATTGTTTAACATCAGAAAACTGTTACTCTTTAAGGTATTTCTTTTGTTTATGGTCAGAGAGGTTAAATCCTTGTTACTACTTCTTGGTTAGAAGTGGAAGTAAATCACAAAGTTACTGAAATACAGGTGACTATCATCTGCTTATGGACAAAGTAGACCTATGATTCAACAAAAACTATATTTATGAAGAGCCTTGGGGCCAACAGTTACATTATAGTGCTGGAAAATCCAGGGGACTTTTTTTCAGAGTGGCAAATTCAAGAATTATGTATGGATTTTCCAAGCATCAATATGTATGCCCTTTCCGTTGTGTTACATATCTCTCAGTTTTCCTTTAATTAATTCTTTTTCTTCTAGTTTTATTGATATGTAATTGACATACAGCACTATATACATTTTAGGTGTATAGCATAAAGATTTGCCTTCGCAAATGTTGTGAAATTATTACCACAGTAAGTTTAGTGAACATCTATCATCTCATATAGGTACAAAATAAAAGAAAAAGAAACAATTTTTCTAATGAAACGCTAAGATTTATTCTCTTACTTTGATTCTCTTTTGAGTAACAGGAAATATATATATTATATATTTATTTATATATATATAAAAAATATATATTAGACTATGCCTTATGTGGAAATAATAGTTAAATGTTACTATCTATATAATGTGACAGTAACTTGCTTTCTGTGGTTTTACCTTATACATAAAATGAAGCCCTACTTTATTTTTCTCATTCCCTTTTATTATTAGACTGGACACAGTTGTAGTGAGACTTAAGTAATATATTTATAGCACTTTGAAAATTATAAAATCATACATGAATGCAATGGATCATTCTGAATTAATTAGGGCTTTAGTGTTTCTTTCAAGCAAGGCAGTTGTGGGGAATGCAATTTTTTCATTAGGAAAAAGATTCTTACATGTTTTAGACAATTCAAACTCTTAATCCAAAATACATCCTCTTTTCTTCCCCTCTCCCTGCCAAAAGCAATTCCAGCTTGTCAGAATCCCCTTTGATTCTGATAGTCTGTGTAAAGGATTATCTAGTGCTTGTTGAGCTTTAGAATCCCATCTCAAGAAGTCAGTCAGTCAGCAGACATATCTGTAGTTTGAGACTCTTTTATTAACAGCAGTCATGTATGCTTTTTGTTGATAACTTTAATATTTAATTCTGTTTATGAAAATGCTCTTTTTATTGCTTGATGTCATAATTTTGCTAACAAGGCAGCTCCCATTTCAAATACTTTAAGTGAATGTGTTCTTTGAAGCTTATTCCCAGTTTTAACAGAGGAGAATGGTAAAAGGAAGAATAGAAAGGTTTTATTTTCTGAGAGTTGATTAGAGATATGCTTTCTCTTGCTGCTTACAGGCCACTTGGAAATAGTAATGATCTCCATTGTGCTACATAATAACTCAGGAGTGAAGGTAATCCTAAATGCAGGAGGACATAAGGCAGTTTAGCACAAAATCCTGGTGAGGCTGAAAGTGAAAGTATCACTTTTCCTCAAAGCAGCTGCCAGGGGGACATTTACTAGTGGGACACAATAAACAATCATATGGTACAACAGTTCTGTGTAGTAGAAGAACACTTTTCTTGTAGTTCGCAAGCTTGAAGTTATTTTCTTCTATTTGAAGCACAGAGAACCTTCAGAATTACATGGACTGCAAGATCTGAGAGAAGTAGGCTTTAGCAGGGCGTGTCCACAGAGGAGAGCCAACCTCCAGCACTGCTCAGTACTCAGTAATTGCTCAGTGTTGATTGTTTGCTTTTGTGTGTTTATTTTGGTGACTTATCAGAGAAGACATCACAAAAGTCATGGAATTGATATTAATGCAGTCTGTAAGCTTATATGTAAAACAGAAGCCAACTCTGTGTGAATACATTTTGTTGTTTCACAGCCACTACAATGATAACTTCCCAAATTCAGATGACTTCTTCCTCAACCCCTAACAGATTTCCTTTGGAAAAGTCTAGGTTTCCTATATAGTATTTTACAAGTATGTGCTTGGCATTACCCTTACTTAGGCTCTTCACCCCTGGCCATCCGTGCAGAATCTCATAATGGCACTGTGGCTGGTCCCAAAAAGGGAGTGCTGTCGTGCCGTGTGTCATGTCAGTGATGTGATCCTGCCACAGAGTATTTCTCCTCTTGGGGCCATCCTAAGCTCTCAGTAGCCTTTAGCTTTCCAGAGATCTCTGTGAGAGTTAATAGAAGTTGGTTGTCTCCCAGACTGTGTTTCTCTTTGTCTTTTAGACCCCAGAGTGATATTGGGTGTGAAACCAGCTCCCTTAGCTTCTTCTCTAACTGGCTTTATGGTTGGCAGAATTATAAGAGGGCTCCAAAGAGTCTTGCCCCTTGGTTAACATGCCTTGTTTAATTCCCTTACCTGCTGTGGATCTGTGAATAGGATTCAGTAGTCGTTCTCATGACTAGGTCATCTTATATGGCAAGGCAAGGAGATTTTTCAGAGACAGTTGAAGCCCCAAATCAGTTATTTTTGAGCTAATCAAAAGGGGGATTACTCTGAGTGGGCCTAACTTAATCAGATAAGGCATTTAAGAAAGATTCTAGAAGTCAGTGATTTTCTTTTTGGCCTACAGTCCTCCATGAGTTCCATGGCTGCAAGGAACTGAATTTTGGAAACAGTAATATGGTCTTAGAAGAGGACCCCAAGTCTCAGATAAGACCCCAAACCTGACCAGCACCTTGATCTCAACCTTAAGGGACTCTGAGTAGATAAGACATTTAATCTGTTTCAGACTTTTAACCCACAGAAACAGATAATTAATGAATGTTGTTTAATCTTTGAAATCTGTGGTGATCTGTTATGCAGCAATAGAAAACAAATATACCCTTCTTCATTCATAGCACCTTAAAACCGATCAAAGGGGCCATACCTTTTTAATTTCCCACTTCTCTCAACACTCCTTTTCAGGTACCCTCACACAAAATATTTTACTCCATTTTTAGCCAATAATCTTAAAATGGGCTTAATAACAGCAGTCAAAGCTTATGATCATACTGACAAGTCTGAAGTACAGATAAGCAAGAGAAGAAATGGTGCAACTGAGGGAAGGCATTTGACATGGGAGAAAGAAGTGATACAAGTGATGGAAAGAATGCAGGGACACCCAGCAGTAGAGGTTGTGGTTCAGAATGTCTTATCCTCTGCACTGTTGACATTTTGTGCCTCCTAGTTCTTAGTTGTGGGGAGCTTCCTATACATTGAAGATGTTTAGCAACATCCCTGCCCTGTACCCACCAGATACCGATATCATCCCCTACCCCAAGCTGTGACAGCTCTGAATATCTCCAGACATTGGCAAATGCCTGCTGTGGGACAAAATCACCCCTGTTGAGAACGTCTGCTATAGATGTATGATTTAGTTAACTAAGGTGAGAGTCAGTGTTGAAGAAGATAGCACTTTTGAATAAGACGTTTTATGCTTATTTTTGGAAATATTTATTCTTTCATCCAACAAATATTTGTTTAATACTTACTATGTACTAGGAGCTGTTTTAAGTGATTGAGACTCATTAGTCAGCAGAAGAGACAAAAATCCTTGCCCTCAATGGACCTAATATTAGACAAACCTTACATTATAGTAGATGAGTGATGTTAAGGGAAAACAAAAAAAAACAAACAAACAAACAAAAAAAGGCAAGTTGAGGAGGGTTAGGAGTGTTAGTATAGTCCAGGAGGGAGTTTGCAGTTTTAAATATGGAAATGATTGGATTATAAGACTGTTGGATTGGAAAAAAAAAAAAAACTTGAAGGAAAGAACTTATTTTTCTTCCTTTTTTTCCATAGCATTAACAGAGTGAACAATTTACGGCAGGGACACAGTGTATTTACTTATTCATTATGCACCTACTGAGTAGCTGTTGCTTTTCTAGGCACTGAGCTGAGGATACGATGATGAGCAGAGTAGACATAATTTCTCCCCTCTTTGCATCTACATGAGAGCGGTATCTCAATGAAACAGTCACAGAATAAGTTGTAAAACTGTAACTTGAATATTTCTATGAAGAAAAGGTACATGAAATTGTGAGATACATATCAGATGGACCTGACCTAGGATGTGTCTAACTAAAGACTTTTATGAAGAAGTGGTATTTTAGATGAGTTATGTTTGCAGTGGGGAAAGAGGGGCAGACAGAAGTAAGCAGAAAGAAAAGCATATGCAAATAATCAGTGGTAACTGGAGCTCAGAGAATAACTGCAGGGGCTCATGGAATAATATGCAGAATGAGAGGTAAACTTCCACAACGTCATGTAGAGCATATTGTACATTTACCTCTTTACATTAAGAGCAGTGAAAAGCCAATGACATGGTTTCAGTGGGCATGGGGAGGGCACATTATTAGATTTGCATATTGAAAAAAGAAAAATCTAACTGTAGGGAAATTACTAACTTGAGGGGGATGAGATGAGATAGAGAATGAATGAGAAAAGTCACTATGAAGGTTGAGGACTGTTTGGGTTAGCAAGTTGGTAGTTGTGCTTGGGTAAGATAGATGGATTCTAAAAATGTTTAAAAGGCAAAATTGGTAGGACTTGATAATAAACTGGATGTGATACAAAGGGGAACAAGAATAACTCTTAGTTACTGACTACCAGCATTTTGGTGATTCTGTTGTACCAGATTTGGAGAAGTAGTTAATAAATTGAGTTTCAGACCTATTGATCTTAAGGTATTTTTGAGACATCTAAAAGAAGTGTTTTAAGAAGTGCTATATATTATACATGAAACTAAAACTCAAAGATACGTATTCTGTGAATTGAATTCAAAAATTGATAAAATAGGTGATAAGAAAAATAGTAATACGAGTTCCAGTAGTCTCATTTAAGAAGTGGTAAAACAGTCCTTTTTGGAGGATGGCCAAAGGATTTATCTCATGTCACCTGGGGAGATGTTTATTTCAGATGAAACTAGACCACTGGTCCTGTGGCAATGTTAGTATTAACAGCATTACACTCTGCTTACTTGTGGTCTGCAGTGGCTTTTGTTAAGGCCAGTGCTGGAGGAGAACCCAGAAGCTGCAATCTGCACCCACAGTCAACCTTTGTTGTTGGCACTTAGATCTTGAACGCAGAACCAATTGTTTTTCCTCAAGCCATAAATAAATGAATTAACTGACATTTATCAATGCCAGTTGATAACCAAACTATTTTCAATGCCAATTGAAAACCAAATATATAAATATATTTAGTTTTGAACATTTACTAGATTTTTGTATAATACATATTCCATGGGGATCAATAGTGTTTATTACACTGGGTATCCTACACATACTGTACTGTTTCAATGCTTTTTTTTTATTATGTTGTTAATTATCTATTCTGCCCTTTGACCAGAATGTGAAAAATTGTTGGAATTTGATAGGCTTCCCAAAATTAATGGGAATCATACCCAGGTCTATAGGGGAATTGTTTCATATGGGGAGAAACTATGAAAGGAAACCATTTTTAAGTAGTTCAAATAGTTGCCAGGAAATGGTGAGAGAGGAAGAAGTTTATGAAGATACATGCGGTCACCACACACACACAATACTAGCAGTAAGAACACAGAATCACTTACATGACTTTTGAAACAATAATTATAAAGATATGACAACATCATGATGATATGAATGGGGAGAATCCAAGTTTGAAATTGTTTATTTTTTACATTTTAGTGTAGTCACTCTTTTGAAATTCAATCTATATCCTTTTATTAACTATAGTCTTGCAATTCAATTTAGGTACTTTGCAATCACAAAAGGTATCCAGTAGGCTGCCAAAAGGAAAATTGTCCCATGACAGGCATGCTCTTAACATTTAATGCTTAACTTTTTCCTTCTTAGTTTCAAATAATTGATAATAGTAATTTGTGTAGCTCTTTACAATTTTGAAAAGGTACTTATGTGTATATGGCATACTTTTTTTCATTAGAAAATACATTTTCCTTAATAATTTTATGGATTCAACCAATCATAAACCGATTTCCAATTGGTATTAAATAGATCTCACAAATTCAATTCAAAGATCCTCTAGAAACGAAATTGAAAAGAACAGTGAGAAGAGCTTTGCCTTGCCACAAAACCAGCTGTTAGTTAGCTCATCTGTTAAACCTTTCTTATAATTCTATCTTACTCTGTCTTTCCACACATAATTTTAGAAATATTTGATAAGTGGTGTAAGAAGAGAAAAACAGATTGGTCAGTGGTATGAAAGAGAAGGCTAAAAATGACTTAGATGTAAATAGGGGAGTTTGAATATGAAAATGTTGGCATTCACAAATCCTTAGGGAAATAATGGGCTATTCTATAGATAAATGAAGTTAAGATAATTGGGTGTCCATTTGGAAAAAATGCAATTCTATCTTAAACTAAACAGAATGAATTAGAAGTTGATTAGAAATCTAAACTTAATGTCATAAAAGGAGGCAGTTATCTCTGGAAGTTCGCCACAGAGAACTGATAAATGTCTTTTCCTCTAGGGAAGGGAACTGCAGGACTGTGTGTGGGTTGGCATGTCAGGGAACTTAATTGCCATTCTGTAGGTTTCTGCATGGTTTGAATTAATTACCATTATTTGTATGTTAAAACAATAGAATAAACACACGCTCTCAGTAGTGCCACTTTGGGAAATTAATCCTATAGAAGTAAAACAAACATAAACAATGTGAACCTCCACCAGGACTAGAAGAAATTTTGTAACTGTGGAAGTGGATAGGATTTCCTAAGCATACTATTAATCTCAGAAGTGATAAAATAATAGATTTCACTTAAAAAGATCAGAATTTTTTTCAGTTGGAAAACATCATAAGCAACAATAAAAGTAAAACAACTCATTGAGAGAAGACCTTTCAATCTAAGTAGAGTTCCTTTGTGTTATTACTTATCAGAGAACATTGAAGAATTTCGGAAATTGCTCTATACCCATACTTTGGAAAGGAAGGCTAAAATGGACATCTAGCGTCACACCTAGCATCAGAAGTTTGTGCATTCTTTCTAAGGTATTATATTAATAGTGGGGCTTGTCCCTGTCTGCTTCCAGGCTCCATATTCTTTCACTCAGAGAGAATGTGATTGGCTCAGCTTAATTAACACTGTGTCTCCCTCTCTCAGTGCTGTCCATGGAGACTTTTATAAGATCCAGTATGGTAGTGATTAACCACACATGAATGTCAAGCATTTGAAATATGGCAAGTATAACTGGAGAGAAGAATTTGAAATTTTATGTAACTTCATTAATTTAAATTTCAGTAGCCACATGTGACTATTGGCATAGTGAATACTGTGATTGATTTTATAGGCATGAAGTTAGTGGTGTAGAGTTTTGTCCGCTGCCTTACTGCCTATAGATAGAAGATAGATAAGACCACTCAAATTCTAAAAAATGGGGAATTACTGTCAACTTGGTCTATGTAGATTTATTTGTACTAATATGAGGTGATAAAAATAATAATTACCACTTATTGACTGATACTCTCTGCCAAGTACTCAAACAAATGTTTTATATGGGTTAATTTAATTAATCCTTAGTACAACAAGGAGCTAGGAAGTACCATGATAATTTTTATTATAAAACTGAGCCTTTGAGAACCATAGTGATGGACTCAAAAGGTAATACAGCTAGTAAGAGATAAAGTCATTATTTCAAATCAGGAAGGCTATTACAGTAGAAAACGGCTGTCTTCATGTTCTGAACTGCACTTCTGTTCAGCAGGCATACTGTAAAGCCTTCATTTTGAGACACCACTTTTCTGCGTATTTCTTAGATGATCTTAACTGTCTGTTCATATTTAAAAATAAGACACAAAGAAGCTGGTTAGAAAATTCCTTCTTGTTTTTGGATTATCTGATTTTGTTTTTTTCTTTCTTTATTATTTTCATTTTAAGGATCCTATATTTAAGAAATATTCTGATAAAGGTTCAAAAGATCACATTAATGAAAAATTGATACCTCAAATGTGGGTACAGAGTACCAATTTATATTATATACTGTCAGTGTACTTTTAGGAGAAACTGTTATAACAGTGCTCTGGAACCTTCCCGTGGCTACAGAAAGTCTATAAAAAAAAAAGAAAGGATTTTAAAGCAAAAACAAAAAACCTTTATAATAAAGTACCAAAATGCTGCATCTGGTTCAGCACAGAAATGAAGAGCCTACTTTATTTTACTTGTTACCGTCTTACTCTGTAAAAATCTGTAATCTTGAAGAAAATTTAAATAATATGTACTTTAAAAGAAAGAAAATATGAAAAGTTAAAAGTTAACAAGCTAAACATGTAACAAGAATTCTGAAGAGAAACAATTCCAGCAGAATAAACCCAAGAAAGTATAAGAGTAAAAATCAAAAGCATAACAAAAATTCGTGACAGAAAAGGAGTAGACAGTGTCGACTGAAATAAATGCAAAGCCTTAAAGTTGAGAGTTCTGTTTTATTTGGCGAGAGGATTCGAGCGGGGATGACAGCCCCTCAGATGGCTCCCAGGGACTGAACTGAAGAGGTAGGGAGGAGCTAAGATATATAGGAGCTTTACAACAAAGACCAGGTAGTTGGAACAATAAAAGATTGCTTGTTATCTAAAGAAAACCAGGCATCTCAAGTTCAAGAATTTAATGCTTTTCTATGTATGGGGGGAAGCAAACATCTGGGCTCACTGAATTCATTCCTTTGACAAGCACCTAGCTGTCTGGGGCCAGTATCTTGTCCTTTCTTATTCTGAGTCCCCTCAGGGTGCACCCTTGTGAGTGGCTGCAGAGGCTGGGCTGCAGGCCTGTCCTCACTGAGGGGTGGCGGCAGCCACTGATAACTTGGTTTCAGCATTCTTTGTTTACTGATATGGTTGCAGTATTTTTGTTCACAATAGCATCACTAATTAAAAAATGGTTTTTTTAGAGGCTAATGATACAAACAAAACTTTGGGAACATTGATTAAGAGAAAAAAGGCAAGACATAATTTAGCAACAATCATACTGAAAAATAAAGCAAAATTTCAGGTAGAATAAATTTTTAAAAATAACATAAGATGTGCTATGAACAATTTTGAGTCAATACATTTGAAATCTTTACAAAAGTGATATATGGTGACTGATTCTTTTGCTATAGCAATCTCTGAATGGTCACCTTGTTTGTTCTTAATTGGTTTTGTCTTCATTTACTGCCACAGACATATTGAACTTTAATCACTGCTAGTTTCTGTTTAATTATTTATTCCTTTTTTTTGTAACCTAGAAGTTATTTTATAGTACATTATTTGGTTTCACACATAACAGTTTTTTTGTTACTATTTTAAAAAAGAATACATAATTTAAATTTCTGATATTGAAGTTTTTCTTTTTTTGCCTTTTTTCAAGTTTTTTTGTGATTTAGAATATGATCTCTTTTTGTTAATGTTCTCTATGTGCTTCAAAAGAATGTGCATTCTCTGGCTGTTAGGTATAGAATTCTATAAATATCTATGAGCTTAAAGTTAATATTTGCATTGTTTATTTGAGAAGTTGGCGAACTTTTTCTGTAAAGAACCAGACAATATTTTTGGCTTTGTGGGCCAAATCCTTTGTACACCTTCTCAACTCTGTCATAGTGTTATAGCATCCATAAATGTATGAATGCGTGAGTGTGACTGTGTCCCAACAGAGCATTATTTACAGAAATAGGCGGCTGGTAGGATTTGGCTAATGGTACATGGTTTGCCAAACTTTGGTCTAGGTTTATTAAAATCTTTCCACTATACTAGCTGTTGCTTGATATATTTTGAGGCTGAATTTTTAGTTACAGAATTTTGGGGGTTTTATCATTTTGCCCTGTTGTTCCTTTAAGAAGTGTGTGATGTTTGTCTGTCTCTTACAGTGTTTTGTCATTTTTTAGATACTAAGATTTCTATTCTGGTGTGATTTTGGCTCATTTTTGCCTATGTCTTTTTTTCTTTTATTTTTGCATCTCTTTGCTTTTCAATTCTACCTTTGTTTTTTATATGTGTCTCTTGAAACCACATGTAATTCAATATTGTTTTCTTTTTTTCAGCTTAGTATTATTTTATTTTATTTTTTGCCAGAAACTTCTAGATTTTAGTGGGTAAGCTTGATGGATAGAGAGCTAGACACAGATAGTAATAACTTTTATATTAGAACTTGTTTTGTCATCTTTTTGAAAATTTTCTACTTAACATTTCTGTTATTTATTTCTGCTTACCATTGAATAGATGAAATTTTATTCTGCTAACTTAAAATCGTATACTCTTGAATTTTATGGTAATTGTCCTTAACTTAAAAGTCACTGCTTATTGTTTACTATTACGTACCTTGCCTTTTCCCATATCTTCTGAATTTGTTTCCCTTATCTGTGAACTTCATCTAAAATTGTCTTCAATGTGGGTCTTTATGCGACTAATCCTCTGAAATGATGAATGCATGGAAGTGCTTTTATTCTGCCTTGACTTTTAAATAATAATTCAGCTGGACCTGAAGTTGTAGGTTGAAAGTTTTTTTCCTTTTATTTTTTTAAAAATGATGCTTCATGATCATATTGCATACTAAATTGCTATTGAGAATCATAATGTCAAACATTATGACTACTTGTCCTTTTCAGCGTATCTTTTTAACTTTATTGGAGTTAAAAAAACAGCCTCGTTTTTCGTATGTTTTGTTTTCTATTTCTCTAGTAATAATTTGTTCACGTCTTTTTACCAGGGATTAAAACTCCTCTCAGTATGGATCAGATATTTAAGATAATCCAACATGTCCATTCTTTGTTCTTAACAGAGATCTTTCCTGGAGCCCTGAGTCCTTTTCCTATCTGCACTGGTCCATCACTAAGCCTCGTGTACAGTTCTCACCCTTGTGTTTCTCCTTCCCTGTATCCCCATGATTTTCCTAGAGTCACATCTGTGTTGAATTTCTGTATCCAGGATGTGTCTTTTTATTCATTGAATTTGAGGAACACATTCTCCTCATAATTGTTTTTTGTTTCTTACGATTCTTTATAATACTGAGAAACATGGCCTTCATTGTGTATTACATTTGTACATATTTGCTCAACCTAGAATATACATAAAGTAGCTTCAAAATTGCTAACCCATGTCCCTGTAATAAAAAACCTACCAACTAGGGTACAGTATTGGTTTGTAGTTCTTTTTTATGCTTAGCCTTTGACAGTATACTCAAAATACTGTTTTCCAAGGTTATTTACATTGATTACCCCCCTGCCCCTTCAATGAGTTATATTATTCATCTACAGTACAGCTGGGTTCATTTGTTGTTTCCATGTTGGCCTCTAAACTCCATCCTTGTTGATTTTATGTACTTATCTGAATTTGTACAACATTAACATAGTTGTAGGAGTCATAAATACATAAAAAGACTTATTAGGGTAGTGTCAATGAGCTTCCTGTGATTCCATCTAACCTGTTTTATTCTCCAGTTCTCTCTACCCAGTTTCTAAGCACATCCCTGTAGACCCTTAGAATATAAACTTCATTTCATTAGTTTCTGATTTATCCGTCCTATGCTTCTATTTGCACAAATAAGCAGATGCGTGTACATTTTATTATTTCCCCTTATTTCTTGCATTAAAATATTTTCCTTTGTTTTCTTCCTGTAATAATTAAACCCAAAATCACTCCCTGTCAGTTCATAGAGATCATCTTCCTTTCTTTCTTTTTAAACTGCACAGTTTTTTTATAATGTATAGTTTTTATATTTTATTCAACCGCTCTCCTATGTATGGGCATTGTTGTGGTTGTCTCCAGTATGTTATAGTTATGTACAGTGCTGCAGTGAATGAACTTGTGTATATGTATATTTGGGTAAGTTATTAAATGTGGGATAGCTAAATTAAAAAGTAAGTGGATATGTAGTTTTGATAGATTTTGCCAAATTGTACTCCACATTTTTGCACTGGTTTGCATTTCCACCAGCAATACATAGGAAGGTTTGTTTTTACCCAAAAACAGACAACAGATTATAATGTCAGAGTATTATTGCTTTTGCCAGTTTTTGAGATGAGAATCACACACTGTGTAGCTTTAGTTCAAATTGTGAGTATAATTAAATACATTTTCTTTTTTAAGAATAAGGGACATTTTATCTTATTTTGTGAATTATCTGTACCTTTTTATTTTCTCTTAAATTTTGGCCATTTCCCCTGTCAATTTTTTTTTTATTGAAGTATAATTGATTTACAACCTTATATTAGTTTCAGATGTATAGCACAGCGATTTAGTATTTTTACAGATTATATTCCATTAAATGCTATTAGAAGGTAATGGCTGTTGTTCCATATACAATATATCTTGGTCCCTTACCTATTTTATACATAGTAGTTGGTATCTCTTAATCCCCTTCACATATCTTGCCACTCTTCTTTTCCTCTCCCAACTGGTATCCAGTAATTTGTTTTCTGTATTTCTCAGTCTGTTTCTGTTTTGCTATATACATTTGTTAGTATTGTTTTTTTAGATTCCACATATAAGTGATATCATTCAGTATTTGTCTTTCTCTAACTTATTTCACCAAGCATAGTATTCTCTAGGTCCATCTGTATAGCTGCAAATGGCAAAATTTTCATTTTTTTTATGGCTGAATAATTGTATCTGTATGTACTACATATTTATCCATTAATCTGTTGATGGACACTTGAGTTGCTTCCAGCTTGAGTTGACTGTTGTATATAGTGCTGCTATGAATATTGGCATGCATATACCTTTTCAAATCAGTTTTAGGTTTTTGTTTTTTTTTCTCAGTATATAACCAGGAGTGGAATTGTTGGATCATATGATAGACCTACTTTCAGTTTTTGAGGAACCTCCATACTGTGGTCCATAGTGGCTGAACCAATTTACATTCCCTGCAACAGTGTAGAAGGGTTCCCTTCCTTGACATGTTTGTCAACATTTGTTATTTGTAGACATTTTGATGATAGCCATTTTGTCTGGTGTGAGATGATACCTCATTGTTGTTTTGATTTGAATTTCCCTGATGATTAGCAATGATGAGCATCTTTTCATGTGCTTGTTGGCCATCTGTGTATCTCTTAAAAAAATGTCTATTTAGGTCTTCTGCACATTTTTTAATTGGGTGGTTTATTTTTGGATATTGACTTTATATATAATTTTGGATATTAATCCATGTTGGTCGTATCATTTGCAATTATTTTCTCCCATTCTGTAGGTTTTCTTTTTGTTTCATCAATGGAAATCACATATTTTGCTGTGCAAAGCTTTTGTTTAGTTAGATTACATTTTTTTGTTATTTATATCACATTTATTTCTTTTGCCTTAGGAGACAGATCCAAATAAATATTGCTGCAATTTACATCAAAGAGTGTTCTGCCTACATTCTCTTCTAGGAGTTATATGGTTTCAGGTGTTAAATTTAAATCTTTAATCCTTTTGAGTTTAATTTTGGATATCATGTGAAGAAATGTTCTAATCACATTCTTTTACATGTAGCTGTCCAGTTTTCCCAGCACAACTTATTGAAGAGATCTTTTCTCCATTGTATATTCTTGCCATCTTTGTCATAGAATTGTCATCTTTGTCATAGAATTTGTCATCTTTGTCATAATTGAACATAGGTGCATGGGTTAGTTTGTGGGCTCTGTATTCTATTTCATTGTTTTGTATCTGTTTTTGTGCCAGTTCCCTGCTATTTTGATTACTGTAGCTTTTTGTTACAGTCTGAAGTCTGGGAGGGTGATCACTACAGCTTTTTTCTTTTTTCTCAGGATTGTTTTGGCAATTCTGGGTCTTTTGTGGTTCCATGTAAATTTTGGGGTTATTTTTTCTACTTCTGTGAAAAATGTCATGGGCATTTTGATAGGGATTGCATTAAATTTGTAGATTGATTTGGGTTGTCTGGCCACTTTAACCATATTTTTCCAATCCAGGAGCATGGGATATCTTTCCATTTCTTTGTGTTACGTCTTTCCTCAGGGTGTGCTACCAACTGTTACCTCGTGGGAGCTGAGCCTAGAAATGGAGAGGTTAGAGCTGGAGCCGTGTTTGAGGCATGTCTTCCCCCTCTGCTCTTTGGCTTTCCCTGCCTTATCAGGGGAGCAACTGATCCCAAGTTGCTAGAGCAAAAGTTTTCAGGGTTGGGCTACGCTGGCTCTGTTCCCTTTAAGTGTGTGTTTTCCTTTCTCCCAGCACTGGGACCCTTGCCCCAGAGTCAGAGAGTGCTGAAGCAAGGGGGTCTGTGCAGGCTCTCAGCTCCTGTCGGCCTCAGAGAGAAGTCTGAGCTGTCTTCGATGTGCTGCCTGTGCAGCTGCTTGTAATCGTTTCCCTGGCTCTGCTCTGACGCAGCCTGAGGTGCAAGTCCCCTCTGTCCCTTACAGCTGATTACTGACCCTAGCTTTGCTGGCTGTGGTGGAGCGGCCACTGTCAGAGATCCGGGCTGCTTTTGATGTATTGCTTGAGTAGGCACCAGCAGTGGCCACCACCATCCCAGCCATGCTCTGCTCCAGGACGTGGTCACCTCTGCATTCCAGGGTCGAGTTTTCTTCCTGGTTATGGCTACCTCAGATCCAGTGCTACATTGTGGCCTGGAATGAAAGAGGCTGGAGCACTTGCTTGGCTCTGGCTAGGTCATGTGTTGAAGTGGTTGTGGTATATGTGCTGCCGAAGCGAGCACTGTGTTGAGATGGTTGTGGGAAACTGGTAGCCACCAGAGCAGTCTTCTAAATGCCGTTTCCTCCCCCACTGCCATATTAAATCTTGTCACAGGGAAGATGGCAGTATGAACTCCCTATGGACATGGCTTTAATAAACATACACAAAAGGAATTAGCTGATCATCCTATAATATAATCATCAGAAGCCAGGCATTATTTCTCCTCAGTAGAACTGCAGCTCAACTTGTTTAGGATTCTTGATTTAGTAAATGGTTTATCCAAGTTTGTATAGTTGAAAAGGTTCGGTTAGGGTTAGTTTTGCTCTAAAAGGCAAATTTGGCCATGGTCAGGGAGAGAGTCAAGTCCCATGGTTTATTTGACTCAGGTACTTCTTGCACTTTATATCATGAATAGTCAAATCTCTGAACACCTGCTGTATATTTAATGGGCCCATATGACTGTGGAACATCCTTAAGATCAGGTTAAAAAAATTAATATGCTGCAATGAAGATGACTTTTTAAATTCAGATATTAGTATTTTTTCTTTTTAATGCTTCTACTTATATTTTGAGGATTTGTGTTTTGAATTTTTAAAAATTTGTTATTTATGAATTTTGATTTTTATATATTATATTTTAACCACAAACAGCTCTATTAAAGTAAATACTATAATTAAAGTATTACTTGAACTTATATGATTAATAAATATTTTTATATGTTGCAGTGATTGTAGGCACATAACAAATTTGTTTATGTAAAAATTACAGAATTTTACTTTAAACATTGTGTAGAAATATTGGTACTCAGATGATTTTCTTAGGTATTTGTGAAATTATTTTCATAATGATAAGTGTAGGGTGGAAGGCAATAAGAAATATTTTTTGAAATATATAAGAAATGAATAAGTCAAGTTCATTGTTTTGTATCTTTCATTGCAGCTGAGTATTAGATACTACATAGGTCTCCTCTAGACCATTAATTACTAAGAGACCTTTTGCAAGATTACTATTTTCAGCTAATAAAATACAATTATCTTTAAAAAGTTTTTCATTGAAGTATAGTTGATTTAAAATGTTGTTTTAGGTGCACAGCAAAGTAATTCGGTGTTTTATAAATACATATGTATGTATGTATGTATAAATTTTCCAGATTCTTTTCCATTATGGATTATTACAAGATATTGAATATACTTCCATGTGGTTTATGGTAGGTTCTTGTTGTTTATCTATTTTATATGTATATTAGTGTGTATCTGTTAATCTTAAATTCCTAATTTATTACTCCTCCCCCTTCCCCTTTGGCCACCATAAGACTGTTTCTATGTCTGTGAGTCTGTTTCTGTTTTCTAAATAAGTTCTTTCGTGTCACTTTTATAGATTCCACAAATAAATTATGTGTCTTACGATAATTCTCTTTCTCTGACTTAATTGACTGAGTATGATAGTCTCTAGGTCCATTCTTGTTGCTGCAAATGGCATTATTTCCTTCTTTTTTATGGTTGAGTATTCTGTGTACACACACACACACCACATCTTTATCCATTGATTTGTTGATGGACATATGGACATTTAGGTTGCTTCCATATCTTCGCTGTTGCAAATAGTACTGCTGTGAACATTGGGGTGCGTGTATCTTTTCAAATTAGAGTTTTTGTCTTTCCTAGGAGTGGGATTGTGGGATCTTATAGTAACTCTATTTTCGGTCTTTTAGGAACCTCCATACTGTTTTCCATAGAGGCTGCACAAATTTACATTCCCACCAACAGTCTACAAGTGTTCCTTTTTCTCCACACCCTCTCCAAAATTTCTTATTTGTAGGCTTTTTTTTCTTTAAAAATTTTTTTTATTGAATTATAGTCATTCTATAATGTTCTGTCATATTCCAGTCCAGAGCACAATTTTTCAGTTATACATGAACATACATACATTCATTTTCACATTCTCTTGTGCTGTGAGCCACCACAAGATCATGTATATATTTCCCTGTGCTACAGTACAATCTTGTTTATCTATTCTGCATTTTAAAATCCCAGTCTGTCCCTTCCCAACCCCCATTCCCCTGGCAATCACAAGTTTGTATTCTATATCTCTGAGTATATTTCTATTTTGTATTTATGCTCTTTTTGGGGGTTTTTTGTGTGGTTTTTTTTGGGGGGGGGGTTCTGCATATCAGCAATCTCACATGGTAGTTTTCTTTCCCTTTCTGGCTTACTTCACTTAGAATGACATTCTCCAGGAACATCCATGTTGCTGCAAATGGCATTATGTTGTCTGTTTTTATGCCTTAATAGCATTCCATTGTATAAATATACCTCTTCTTTATCCAGTCATCTGTCGATGGACATTTAGGCTGTTTCCATGTCATGGATATTGTAAATAGTGCTGCTATGAACATTGGAGTGCAGGTGTCATCCTGAAGTAAGGTTCCCTCTGGATATATGCCCAGGAGTGGGATTCCTGGGGCCTATGGTAAGTCGATTCCTAGTCTTTTCACAGTTCTCCTTTTATTTTCCACAGTGGCTGCGCCAAACTGCTATCCCACCAGCAGTGTAGGTGGGTCCCCTTTTCTCCATAGCCTCTCCAGCATGTGTCATATGTGCACTTTTGAATGATGGTCATTGTGACTGATGTGAGGTGCTACCTCATTGTATTTTTGATTTCCATTTCTCTGAAATTAGTGATATTGAGCATTTTTTCATGTGCCTATTGATCATTTGTATTTCTTCCTTGGAGAATTGCTTGTTTAGGTCTTCCGCCCATTTTTGGACTGGCTTGTTTGTTTTTTAGTTATTCAGTTGTATGAGCTGTTTATATATTCTGGAAATAAAGCCTTTGTCAGTCGAAACATTTGCAAAGATTTTCTCCCATTTCGTAGGTTGTCTTTTTGTTTTGCTTATGGCTTGCTTGGCTGTGCAAAAGTTTGTAAGTTCAGTTAGGTCCGATTCGTTTATTTTTGCTTTTATTTCGATTGCTTGGGTAGACTGCCCTAGGGGAACATTGCTGAGGTGTATGTCAGATCATGTTTTGCCTATGGTTTCTTCTAAGAGGTTTCTAGTATCTTGTCTTATGTTTTAAGCCTTTAATCCAATTTAAATGTATTTTTGTGTATGGTGTGAGGGAGTAGGCTAACTTCATTGATGTACATGCAGCTGTCCAGTTTTCCCTACACCACTAGCTCAAGAGACTGTCTTTACTGCATTGTATGTTCTTGCCTCCTTTGTCAAAGATTAATTGCCCAAATGTTGGGGGGTTTATTTCTGGGCATTCTGTTCTGTTCCAGTGATCCATATGTCTGTTCTTCTACAAATACCATGGATGACTGTAGCTCTGTAAGATTGTCTGAAGTCTGAGAGGGTTGTTCCTCCAGCTTCGGTCTTTTTCTTCAGTAGAACTTTGGTAACTCTGGGTCTTCTGTGATTCCATATAAATTTTAGGATGATTTGTTGCAGTTTTGTGGGAAACGCCCTGGGTGATATGATAGGGTTCGCATTACATCTGCAGACTGCTCTGGGCAGGATGACCATTTTAACAATATTAATTCTTCCAGTGCAAGAACCTGGGATATCTTTCCGTTCCTTAAGTCCTCTTTAATGTCCGTAGTCAGTGTTTTGTAGTTCTCCGCATGTAAGTCTTTCACGTTCTTGGTCAGATTTATTCCTAAGTATTTTATTTTTTGGATGCAATTTTAAAAGTGTTTATTACTTTCGTGTGAAGCCAGGCCCCTGACGTCTGTGTGTGGATGTTGTGTGCTGCTGCCTTGCCGGGTAGTAGCTCTAGTAGTTTCTGTGTGAAGCCTTCAGGGTTTTCTATATGTAGCATCATGTCACCCACATATAATGACACTTTGACCTTTACTTTTCCAGCTGGGATCCCTTTTATTTCTTCTTCTCATTTGATTGCTATGGCTAGGAACTCTAAAACGATATTGAATGGAAGTGGTGAGAGTGGGCATCCTTCTTTTGTTCCAGATTTTAGCGGAAAGGGTTTCCGCTCTCTTGGTAGGGTATTGTGGTGACTGTAGGTTTGTCATAATAGCTTTTATTATGTTGAGACATGTTCCCTCTATACCCACTTTAGTACGACCACGGGCGCAGTGCGGCCAGGGGGCTGGGAAGATGGCAGAGGCCGTAGCCCTGGCGGCATGGGGAGGGGGCTGCCGAGTGGGAGGCAGTCATTTGCCCCCATCTGCTCTGCGGCCTGGCGGGGTGCGGTCTCTGCTGCCCAAGGTTCGTCTTTAGGTCACACTGCGCCCTAGAGGCCTGTGTGGTCCAGTCAGGGAGCAGCGGGGACGATGGCAGGTGTGGCAGCTGTGGAGGTGGAATAAGGGGGGGCTTTCTTGTGAGAGCTGGGGGATTTGTTCCCACCTTCCCCGCGGCCTGGCCTGGGGGCGGCCTGTAATGCCCCAGGTTCGTGGGAATCATGTCTCCTGGTTACCTTGCTCCCAGAAGGATTGCACGGTGTGGTCAGGGGTTTTGGGGGCCAGTGACGGGGGCGGGTATTGGGGGCCTGCCCTGGGTGCTCTGCTCATCTTGCTCCCGTCTCCCCCATGGCCTGGCATAGTGGTGGCCTCTGCTGCCGCAGGTTCATGGGATGCCAGGTACAGGTCAGCCTTCTGCTAGGAGGCAGGCACAGTGCAGTCAGTGTGGGGGGTGGCAGCAGGGACAGCGGGAAGTGGGAGCAAATCCCCGGGCTCACACGGGGTGACCTTGGTCCCAACCGCCTCTACCACCACTGCCACCCCCTGACCTCAGGGCCCCAGCCTCCCAGGAGTAGACATGAGTCCCGGGAAACTGGGCCGGCAGAGGCCGCCCCTGGACAGGATGCAGGGAAGATTGAAGCAGATCCACAGGTTCATACAGGACAGTCCCCCTACCAGCTACCACCGCCCACTGACCACACCCCACCCGCCTCCCAGGAGCAGGCTGACATGAGGAGGTGCCTCCAGCAAAGCTGGGGCAGCAGAGGCTGCCCCCAGGTCATGTCGCAGGGGAGATGGGGGCAAATATACCACTTCATGAAGGGCAGCAACCGTCTTCCTGCCACTGCCCCAGATTCCCAGGCCACTTGTTTCCAGGTGAGGTGGCTCCCGGGAGGCAGGCGCAGTGCTATCAGGGGGCAGTGGTGGCCAGGGGATGGGGGTTGCCCTGGGAAAGCAGGTGGACTTCTCCCACCTCCCCTGTGGCCTGTCCTGGGGGTGGTCTCTGTCGCCCCAGGTTCACTGGGTGCATGTATTCATGTCAGCCTGGTGCTGGGAGGAGGGCGCAGTGTGCTCAGGGGGCAGTGGCGGTGGAGTGGGGGGCGGGGCAAGGACTTGTGAAGGACTGGGCTCCAGCCCAGGATAACCGACTCTCCTCTTTTTTCACTTGCTTCTTCAGGTGGTGGCTGTGGTGTTTTTCCATTATAGGTTATTATGAGATATTGAGCAGAGGTCTCTGTGTTATACAGAGGAAACTTTTAAAAAATCTATCTTTATATATAGTGACTTACATTTGTAAAGCTCTAACGACCAAGTTTCTCTTTTCCCACCCACTTTCCCTGGTAACCATAAGATTGTTTACTGTGTCTGCGAATCTCTTTGTTTTGTAGGTGAGTTCATAGTGTCCTTTCTTTCTTTTGGTTTCCGCATATGAGCAGTCTAAGGTATTTTCCTTTCTTTTTGTGGCTTACTTCTCTTAAAACGTGTTCTGATGTATGCAGAAGGGACAGTGATATTTTTCGGTGACTAGTTAGACTCAATTGCGTGAGTAAGACGTTTTGTCAACTCTGTGAAACTCAGTGCTGTTTCGTCCCATTGTGACCAACCTCAGGTTTATGTCAGACCCTGCTGCGAGGAGCGCCCTGCCAGGTGGGCCGTGTTGCCCCCTCTGGATCAGAGGACACTGACTCGGCCAGTCTCTGGTCTCGCAGCTGGTCGAGGACGTGAGAGGGGACTCTGCTGGGGTGGCTCCTGGGAGATGGATCCCACCCCACCTGAGCTGCCGCCCCGCAGTCCCTCAGTGCCCTACTAATCACCGATTCTCAGCTCCGCCTCTTGGAAGCAGCCACTTCCCTCCACGTCCGCCAGCACCCTCTGGTCTCCCAGTTCCCACCTGAAAGCTGCTCTGCCTTGCTCTGTCCACCCGCCGCTCCTCCAACCTAGAGCAGCCAGAGCAGGTCCGCCCCCGGTCCTGTAGGGCTTCTGTGGCTCTGAGCGCACGGCCAGCTGTCTGCGCCCCCTCTCCCCGTGCCCCCACCCAGCAGCAGAGAGTAGAGCTCCTGCCTCTGGTCCCTCCCCCGTGATCGATCATCCAAGGCCTGCCCCATGCAGGACCCTGGGGTGGAGGGGCACTGCCGCCGTGGCTGGAGGGCAGAGCCAGAACGTCAGGTGGAAACCTAAGGTTTGCGACCAACTGGCTGCCTCAGGCCGGAAGCAGTCTTTGGAGAAACACCGGGAGCAGACCTGCCACCTGGTTTCTCTCCGTCCAAAGGCACCCCGCTCGGCGCTGGCACCAGGAGGTCGGGCAGGGTGTCGTGGTGCTGGCTCTGTAGTTCACAACCACGGAGGCACCTGCCTAGTGGACACCAGCCCGCTGAAGGGTGTGAGGACTCTGTGCGATGCGGTTCCCGGGGCCCCCATCACTCGTGGACACGTTTTGCATTCCAACACGTTATTTATTGACAATCCACATACATGGGAAGCTCTCCTCCCATGCCCCCCACCCCCTTCCCCCCCAACTCACCCCCCCACCCGAGGGGAGAGTTAAAACACCTCGTGGAGCAAACCCTCCAAGGCCCTTTTGATCTCATTGACCTCAGCCTCCTGCTTGCCCCACCACTCCTGCTGCTGCAAGGCCTCCGCCTCCCAGTCCAGCTCATAATTCCCCTCCAGCAGCCTCTGGAGCTCAGCCAAGGACTCCTCCAGGCTCAGGGCCAAGGGCTCCGATGGAATGTGCCCATGCCCCTCCCTCCCTGCCACGACCCGGGGCTCCTGTTCTGCTGGCCCCTTTCTCCTCCCCAAGATGAGTCTGAGGACAAAGATGACCCCGCAGGTGTTATAGAACCACGATGGTAGGTGGAATGTGGCCCCAGCCCAGGGGCCTGCCGGCGCCTCGGCCCAGTGACCCATGAGGAGGAGGACCACGCTCTCAAGGGTCCCGGGCACCGAAATGGTGATGTTGGAGTGCCTGTCCTTGCCAAAGCCCACCGTCGCCTCCTTGGACCACCACTGACGCGACTGCTCCGGCCACAGCAGCGGTGTTTCAAGCCTGGCCTGGGCTGGTGGCCTGGGATGTTTCCAGTCCGCGTCAGGGACAGGACGGCCTTTGGGTCCAGGTTTCCGTTTCCGGTCTTTGTCTTGGGCTCCGGTCTGGCTGGCTGGCTGTAGGGCAGGCTGGACTGGTGCTACCCGTTCTTCCCTTCGTGGAGGAGGTTGGGGCTGAGAGTCAGGGAGGGAACCAGGGCCAAGGGAGCCAGGGCCAAGGTAGGGGACGGCACGCGTGAGGACCGGCAGGATGTCTTCTTCAGGCACGATATAGCAGCCTCTTCCTGCCAGCTGACCCGGGACCGGCAGAGGTGCCGACGGCCAGAGGCAAAGGATGACACGCACTGCGTCCACATGAGGCTTGGGGCCGGATACCCGTGGCTCAGTTGGAGGAGGTCCTGGGAAGTGCGGCACAGGAGTCAGCAGCTGCCCTCTGTCCAGTGTGTCTCCGTGGTCACTCGGCTGGCTGGTGTAAAGCCGTGTTGGGACAGCAGAGGCCTGGGAGGGACAGTCCCAGGATGGGCAGGGGTTTGCTGTGGTCTTGTTGGTGCCCGATCCCCCACCATGGGGCTGGAACCAGGAGAGGAGCCAGGCCAGCCCATGCCGGTACAGGAGGCGCCGGCTGCGGGTACGCGGGCTTGCTGGCCCGCAGAGGGGCCCGAAGGCGGACCCTGGCGTGGGAGTAGGGTGCTCGGTGTGGGTGAGGGGCCCGGGGCAAGAGGAATGGGCATGGAGTGTGTCAGAGGTGGGTATGGAGAAGGCGGTCGAGGACGTGGCCACAAGTAGCAGGAGAACCAGAAAGGCCATCTCTGCTATGGCTCACCTTGGCAGCGGCGCCGGCTTTTATAACCGCCCGTGGTGCATCACAATGCCTCCCTGTGACCCCTGCGTCCTGTCCGGCCAATCACCAGGCTGCTCTCAGCAGGCCACGCCTCCGGCCAACTGCCAGGAGGCTGTCACCGTGTCCCTCTGTAACGGAAAAGAACAGATCGGACTCCATGTTGGATCTGTTCCTGTGGCTTTCACCACTGTGCCTTGTTTTCCAGGCTTCGTCTTGCTAGCTCTGCACCTTTTGTAAAGCAGTGTTGCCTTTAGCCTGAAACGTACAGGAGAGCCCGTTCTGGGATGTTAGCACTTGCACACTGATGTAGAGATGGCAGGTTGCAAAACAGAAAATAGCCTTTGTTTGTTGGAGGTTTACAGGGACACCAGGGCCTGACTCACATGGACAGCTGCAGGAACAAAGGCTTCCTGTGGCAAGAAGTTTGCAACAACCATCCACACCGCCTCCCCTGTTTTTCTGTATAAAAGGAGACTGTGTTCTGACTGGAGTAGGATGGTTCTCCAAGACATTAGTCTGCCATCCTGTCGGTCGGCCAGCTTTCCGAATAAAGTCACTATCCTTGCCCAGCCCCTCATCTCCCGTTTTATTGGCCTGTCGTGCGGCGAGCAGAATGAGTTTGGACTCGGTAACAAGTGGGATTTCCCGTCACCTAAGATGGGCACCACGGGAGGGGCAGGCTTTAGGGGCGGGGAAGCCCGGGCGAGCTTTACCTCGGATGAGCGAGGTTTGAGGTGCTGTGACACATCCGAACAGAGCTGTCAAATGCACAGTTGGGAGATACGGGTCTGAAGTTCCAGAAAGAACTTCAAAGGACAGAGATGGTAACTTGAGGCTCCTGAATGTCCCTTCTACCACAGAGGCACTGAATACACGGCTATTCGTGGAGCAGTTGCCTCTGAGAGAAACCCAGAGCCTGGCTGAGTGACTCCTACACATCAGGTAACAGAAAACACCCACGTCAGAAGGGGTAGGAAAGGCACATCCCCTCCATCAACCCCACCCCCAGCGCAGTGCCCTGCAATTGAGGGGCCCCCCAACCCCAGCTTCTCCCTGTGGAGCGAGGGGTCTGAACTGAACAACTTGCACCCCTCCCCTTAACTAAGGCTTCCATCCAAGGGACAAGCTCCCACGTCACTGTGCTCTGAAAGTCAGCAGGGCCTGTGTCCACCAGTCCCACAGGAATGTGGCAAACGGAACCAGTGGGAGCACCAGCACCTGCTGGGCTACTCCCTTAGGCCCCAGCTCAGAGGTTGCAGGTAGAAATGTGATCTTCCAGCTTCCACTTGCCTGGAAGGGGTTTGGTTGCAGACTTTGCAAAGGGCCTCCTGGGGCCCAGCATCTAGTTAGCACACACACAGGTGCCAGCTGTGACCCTCCCCAGAGCCCCGCCTTCTCCCTCTGGCTCACTCCAACAGTAAAACCAAGCATCTCCCTGGGAGGAGTCTGTCCACACATCTAGTGCCCCAGCTTTTACAGCTGCCATTCGAGAGATGGGCCCTTAGTCACCCAGGTTTGGTAGCGTGTAGGACTTCCACTCCCGAGTCCCACAGGACTGAAAGAAAGGTGTGCTTTTTAAATGGACACAGGAATACCCCCCCCCCCAAGCTATACCCCTCAGCTCAGCACGGGGTGAGCAAGTCAAAACACTCGTCTCCCAGTTTCTCTATAGAAAGGGCCGTATTACACACTTTCTCAGTCCTGTCTGAGGGTCCAACTTCCAATCAACCCACATTTAGGCGCTGCCTGAGAGTTTCCCCTTTGGAAAACTGATGGGTCTAGGGAGCCACTAAAACAAAGAGAGCAGTTTGGACAATGGCAGAGGTGTAAGACAGACAACCAGGAGCTCAGGGCTGGCTGACGGCCGGGTTCAGCTCCCCCAGGAGACCATTCCACCCAGACTGGGAGAGGCGGCGGTTTTGTCTAATGTGCAGAAAGCAACAGAGAGGGTCAAGGAAAATGAAGAAACGGGAATAGATTCCAAACAAAAGGACAAGCTAGATTTTCAGAAACTCACCAGAATGATCAACCTGAGAGAGACAGAGTTCAAAATGACAGTCATGAAGATGCTCACTGATTCAAGAGAGCAATTAATGAACAAAGTGAAAACTTTAGCAAGAGATAGGAAATATGGAAATGTATAAAACAGCAATTGTAGAACTGAAAAATAGAATAAAAATAATTGAACTGAAAAATTCAGTTGAGAGGTTCAATAGTAGACTAGATTGAGCAAAAGGAATGATCAATATACTTGAAAACAGGGTGGTAGAATTTATTCAGGTGGAGAGCAAGAAAGAAAAAGAATGAACAGTGAAGATACTTAGGGGCCTTTCAGGAACCACCAAGCAGGTGAACATGGACATTATAGAGGTTCCAGAGGAGAGGAGAGAGGAAAAGAGGCAGAACGCCTATTGGAAGAAATAATGGCTGAAAACCTCCCTAAACTGGGGCGAGAAACAGACGTCCTGACCCAGGAAGCGCAGAACTCCAAATAAGCTGCATCTAAAGAATCCCACAGTGAGACACATTGTAATCCAACACAAGTTAAAGACAAGGAGACAGTCTTAAAAGCAGCAAGAGCAAAGCAACTTACTATGATATGGGGATGCTCATAAGACTGCCAGTGGATTTTTGAGCAGAAACTTTGCAGGCCAGAAGAGAGTTCTCACGGTGTTTTATATTCAAAGTGCTGAAAGAAAAAACTATCAGCCAAGAATCCTCTACCTGGCAAAGCTATCCTCCAGAATTAAAGGAGAGAGAAAGAGTTTTACAGACAAACAGAAGCTAAAGAAGTTCATCACCACTATCATTGCCTCACGAGAGATGCTAAAAGGAGTTCTTCAAGAGGAAATGAAGTGATGCAAATTAGTAACAGGAAAACTTCAGAAAGCAGAAAAGCCCCTGGTAAAATAAAAAAAAGTGTTCCATTCCGAATACTCTCCTGTTGTAATGCTGGTGGTGGTGAAGTCACTTATAAATCTAGTGTGAAGGTTAAATAACAAGAAAGGCTTAGCAGAAAGGCTTTCCGCTCTCTTGGTAGGGTATTGTGGTGACTGTAGGTTTGTCATAAATAGCTTTTATTATGTTGAGACATGTTCCCTCTATACCCACTTTAGTAAGACCACGGGCGCAGTGCGGCCAGGGGGCTGGGAAGATGGCAGAGGCCGTAGCCCTGGCGGTTGCGGCGTGGGGAGGGGGCTGCCCCCTGTGAGCCAGTCATTTGCCCCCATCTCCTCCGCGGCCTGGCGGGGTAGGTCTCTGCTGCCGAAGGTTCGTCTTTAGGTCAGACTGCGCCCTAGAGCCCTGTATGGTCCAGTCAGGGAGCAGCGGGGACGATGGCAGGTATGGCAGCTGTGGAGGTGGAATAAGGGGGGCTACCCTGTGAGAGCCGGGGGATTTGTTCCCGCCTTCCCCGCGGCCTGGCCTGGGGGCGGCCTCTAATGCCCCAGGTTCACGGGATGCATGTCTCCTGGTTCGCTTGCCCCTGGGAGGCCTGCACAGTGAGGGGAAGTTGACGGAGATGGGTGTAGGGGCTCTGCCCTGGATTCTCCGCTCTGGTCATCTTGCTCCCATCTCCCCTGCAGCCTTGCCTAGTGGTGGCCTCTACTGCCCCACGTTCGCAGGATGCAGGGTACAAGTCAGCCTGCTGCTGGGAGGCAGGTACAGTGCAGTCGGTGTGGGGGGGTGGCAGGAGTCACAGCCCGATGTGCGAGCAAACCCCCAGGTTGGCACGGAGCAGCCCCAATCCTGCCGTTACCACTGCTGCCAACCTGTGACTGCACTGTGCCTGCCTCCTAGGAGCAGGCTGGCAGGAAGAAGTGTGTTCCACGACGCTAGGGCAGCAGAGGCCGCCCCCAGGCCAGGATGTGGGGGAGATGGGGGAGCAAATATACCAGTTTGTCAGGGGCAGCACCCATCTCTCCGCTGCTGCCCCAGATTCCCGGGACACTTGTTTCTGGATGAGCTCGCTCCCGGGAGGCGGGCACAGTGCTGTCAGCGGGCAGTGGTGGCCAGGGGCTGGGGGAGCAGGTGGACTCGCTCCCGCCTCCCCCGTGGCCTGTTCTGGAGGCGGCCTCTGTCGCCCCATGTTCACTAGGTGCATGTATTCATGTCGGCCTTTTCCTGGCAGGAGGGGGCAGTGTTGTCAGTGGGCAGTGGCAGTGGGGGCGTCCGGCAAGGACTTGTGAAGGAACTGGGCTGTAGCCTAGGATAACTGACTCCTCTTTTTCCTCTTGGTTCTTCAGGTGGTAGCTTTGGCAGTTTTTCCATTGTAGGTTAGTATGAGATATTGAGCAGAGGTCTCTGTGTTATACAGAAGAAGATTTTTAAAAATCTTTCTTTATATATGATGAGTTAGATTTGTAGATTGTAAACGACCAAATTTCTCTTTTCACACCCCCTTTCTCTGGTGACCGTAAGATTATATACTAAGTCTGCGTGTCTGTTTCTCTATTGTAAATGAGTTCATAGTGTCCTTTCTTTTTTGAAGGTTCCGCATATGAGTGATCTGTGGTATTTTTCTTTCTTTTTATGGCTTACTTAACTTAGAATGATGATCTTTGGGTCCATCCATTTTGCTGCAAGTGACATTATTTTATTCCTTTTCATGGCATAGTAGTATTCCATCGTATAAATATACCTCAACTTCTTTTCTTTTTATGTATTTATTGTGAATTTACTGTTTCCTTTTTTATTAACTCATACTGAGTTTAGAATGTTGTGTCAATTTTCAGTGTAGTGCACAATGTTTACATAATTGTATGCATTTCCCTGTGCTATACAGTATAATCTTGTTTATCTATTGTATATATACCTGCCAGTATGTACAAATTTTGTACTCCCAGTCTGTCCCTTCCTACGTGCCTCCCCCCAGCAACCACAAGTTTGTATTCTATGTCTGTGAGCCTGTTTCTGTTTTGTATTTATGTTTATTTGTCATTTTCTTTTCTTTCTTTCTTTCCTTTTTTTTTTCTTTAAGATTCCACATATAAGCAATCTAATATGATATTTTTCTTTCTCTTTCTGGCTTGCTTCACTTAGAATGACGATCTCCAGGTCCATACATGTTGCTACAAATGGCATTATTTTATTATTTTTTATGGCTGAGTAGTATTCCATTGTCTAAACATACCACAACTTCTTTAGCCAGTCATCTGTTGATGGGCATTTAGGTTGTGTCCATGTCTTGGCTATTGTAAATAGTGCTGCTGTGAACAATGTGGTGCAGGTGTCTTTTTTAAGTAGGGTTCCTTCTGAGTGGGATTCCTGGGTCATATGGTAAGTCGATTCCTAGTCTTTTCACAAGTCTCCTTTTATTTTCCACAGTGGCTGCGCCAAACTGCTATCCCACCAGCAGTGTAGGTGGGTCCCCTTTTCTCCATAGCCTCTCCAGCATGTGTCATATGTGCACTTTTGAATGATGGTCATTGTGACTGATGTGAGGTGCTACCTCATTGTATTTTTGATTTCCATTTCTCTGAAATTAGTGATATTGAGCATTTTTTCATGTGCCTATTGATCATTTGTATTTCTTCCTTGGAGAATTGCTTGTTTAGGTCTTCCGCCCATTTTTGGACTGGCTTGTTTGTTTTTTAGTTATTCAGTTGTATGAGCTGTTTATATATTCTGGAAATAAAGCCTTTGTCAGTCGAAACATTTGCAAAGATTTTCTCCCATTTCGTAGGTTGTCTTTTTGTTTTGCTTATGGCTTGCTTGGCTGTGCAAAAGTTTGTAAGTTCAGTTAGGTCCGATTCGTTTATTTTTGCTTTTATTTCGATTGCTTGGGTAGACTGCCCTAGGGGAACATTGCTGAGGTGTATGTCAGATCATGTTTTGCCTATGGTTTCTTCTAAGAGGTTTCTAGTATCTTGTCTTATGTTTTAAGCCTTTAATCCAATTTAAATGTATTTTTGTGTATGGTGTGAGGGAGTAGGCTAACTTCATTGATGTACATGCAGCTGTCCAGTTTTCCCTACACCACTAGCTCAAGAGACTGTCTTTACTGCATTGTATGTTCTTGCCTCCTTTGTCAAAGATTAATTGCCCAAATGTTGGGGGGTTTATTTCTGGGCATTCTGTTCTGTTCCAGTGATCCATATGTCTGTTCTTCTACAAATACCATGGATGACTGTAGCTCTGTAAGATTGTCTGAAGTCTGAGAGGGTTGTTCCTCCAGCTTCGGTCTTTTTCTTCAGTAGAACTTTGGTAACTCTGGGTCTTCTGTGATTCCATATAAATTTTAGGATGATTTGTTGCAGTTTTGTGGGAAACGCCCTGGGTGATATGATAGGGTTCGCATTACATCTGCAGACTGCTCTGGGCAGGATGACCATTTTAACAATATTAATTCTTCCAGTGCAAGAACCTGGGATATCTTTCCGTTCCTTAAGTCCTCTTTAATGTCCGTAGTCAGTGTTTTGTAGTTCTCCGCATGTAAGTCTTTCACGTTCTTGGTCAGATTTATTCCTAAGTATTTTATTTTTTGGATGCAATTTTAAAAGTGTTTATTACTTTCGTGTGAAGCCAGGCCCCTGACGTCTGTGTGTGGATGTTGTGTGCTGCTGCCTTGCCGGGTAGTAGCTCTAGTAGTTTCTGTGTGAAGCCTTCAGGGTTTTCTATATGTAGCATCATGTCACCCACATATAATGACACTTTGACCTTTACTTTTCCAGCTGGGATCCCTTTTATTTCTTCTTCTCATTTGATTGCTATGGCTAGGAACTCTAAAACGATATTGAATGGAAGTGGTGAGAGTGGGCATCCTTCTTTTGTTCCAGATTTTAGCGGAAAGGGTTTCCGCTCTCTTGGTAGGGTATTGTGGTGACTGTAGGTTTGTCATAATAGCTTTTATTATGTTGAGACATGTTCCCTCTATACCCACTTTAGTACGACCACGGGCGCAGTGCGGCCAGGGGGCTGGGAAGATGGCAGAGGCCGTAGCCCTGGCGGCATGGGGAGGGGGCTGCCGAGTGGGAGGCAGTCATTTGCCCCCATCTGCTCTGCGGCCTGGCGGGGTGCGGTCTCTGCTGCCCAAGGTTCGTCTTTAGGTCACACTGCGCCCTAGAGGCCTGTGTGGTCCAGTCAGGGAGCAGCGGGGACGATGGCAGGTGTGGCAGCTGTGGAGGTGGAATAAGGGGGGGCTTTCTTGTGAGAGCTGGGGGATTTGTTCCCACCTTCCCCGCGGCCTGGCCTGGGGGCGGCCTGTAATGCCCCAGGTTCGTGGGAATCATGTCTCCTGGTTACCTTGCTCCCAGAAGGATTGCACGGTGTGGTCAGGGGTTTTGGGGGCCAGTGACGGGGGCGGGTATTGGGGGCCTGCCCTGGGTGCTCTGCTCATCTTGCTCCCGTCTCCCCCATGGCCTGGCATAGTGGTGGCCTCTGCTGCCGCAGGTTCATGGGATGCCAGGTACAGGTCAGCCTTCTGCTAGGAGGCAGGCACAGTGCAGTCAGTGTGGGGGGTGGCAGCAGGGACAGCGGGAAGTGGGAGCAAATCCCCGGGCTCACACGGGGTGACCTTGGTCCCAACCGCCTCTACCACCACTGCCACCCCCTGACCTCAGGGCCCCAGCCTCCCAGGAGTAGACATGAGTCCCGGGAAACTGGGCCGGCAGAGGCCGCCCCTGGACAGGATGCAGGGAAGATTGAAGCAGATCCACAGGTTCATACAGGACAGTCCCCCTACCAGCTACCACCGCCCACTGACCACACCCCACCCGCCTCCCAGGAGCAGGCTGACATGAGGAGGTGCCTCCAGCAAAGCTGGGGCAGCAGAGGCTGCCCCCAGGTCATGTCGCAGGGGAGATGGGGGCAAATATACCACTTCATGAAGGGCAGCAACCGTCTTCCTGCCACTGCCCCAGATTCCCAGGCCACTTGTTTCCAGGTGAGGTGGCTCCCGGGAGGCAGGCGCAGTGCTATCAGGGGGCAGTGGTGGCCAGGGGATGGGGGTTGCCCTGGGAAAGCAGGTGGACTTCTCCCACCTCCCCTGTGGCCTGTCCTGGGGGTGGTCTCTGTCGCCCCAGGTTCACTGGGTGCATGTATTCATGTCAGCCTGGTGCTGGGAGGAGGGCGCAGTGTGCTCAGGGGGCAGTGGCGGTGGAGTGGGGGGCGGGGCAAGGACTTGTGAAGGACTGGGCTCCAGCCCAGGATAACCGACTCTCCTCTTTTTTCACTTGCTTCTTCAGGTGGTGGCTGTGGTGTTTTTCCATTATAGGTTATTATGAGATATTGAGCAGAGGTCTCTGTGTTATACAGAGGAAACTTTTAAAAAATCTATCTTTATATATAGTGACTTACATTTGTAAAGCTCTAACGACCAAGTTTCTCTTTTCCCACCCACTTTCCCTGGTAACCATAAGATTGTTTACTGTGTCTGCGAATCTCTTTGTTTTGTAGGTGAGTTCATAGTGTCCTTTCTTTCTTTTGGTTTCCGCATATGAGCAGTCTAAGGTATTTTCCTTTCTTTTTGTGGCTTACTTCTCTTAAAACGTGTTCTGATGTATGCAGAAGGGACAGTGATATTTTTCGGTGACTAGTTAGACTCAATTGCGTGAGTAAGACGTTTTGTCAACTCTGTGAAACTCAGTGCTGTTTCGTCCCATTGTGACCAACCTCAGGTTTATGTCAGACCCTGCTGCGAGGAGCGCCCTGCCAGGTGGGCCGTGTTGCCCCCTCTGGATCAGAGGACACTGACTCGGCCAGTCTCTGGTCTCGCAGCTGGTCGAGGACGTGAGAGGGGACTCTGCTGGGGTGGCTCCTGGGAGATGGATCCCACCCCACCTGAGCTGCCGCCCCGCAGTCCCTCAGTGCCCTACTAATCACCGATTCTCAGCTCCGCCTCTTGGAAGCAGCCACTTCCCTCCACGTCCGCCAGCACCCTCTGGTCTCCCAGTTCCCACCTGAAAGCTGCTCTGCCTTGCTCTGTCCACCCGCCGCTCCTCCAACCTAGAGCAGCCAGAGCAGGTCCGCCCCCGGTCCTGTAGGGCTTCTGTGGCTCTGAGCGCACGGCCAGCTGTCTGCGCCCCCTCTCCCCGTGCCCCCACCCAGCAGCAGAGAGTAGAGCTCCTGCCTCTGGTCCCTCCCCCGTGATCGATCATCCAAGGCCTGCCCCATGCAGGACCCTGGGGTGGAGGGGCACTGCCGCCGTGGCTGGAGGGCAGAGCCAGAACGTCAGGTGGAAACCTAAGGTTTGCGACCAACTGGCTGCCTCAGGCCGGAAGCAGTCTTTGGAGAAACACCGGGAGCAGACCTGCCACCTGGTTTCTCTCCGTCCAAAGGCACCCCGCTCGGCGCTGGCACCAGGAGGTCGGGCAGGGTGTCGTGGTGCTGGCTCTGTAGTTCACAACCACGGAGGCACCTGCCTAGTGGACACCAGCCCGCTGAAGGGTGTGAGGACTCCGTGCGATGCGGTTCCCGGGGCCCCCATCACTCGTGGACACGTTTTGCATTCCAACACGTTATTTATTGACAATCCACATACATGGGAAGCTCTCCTCCCATGCCCCCCACCCCCTTCCCCCCCAACTCACCCCCCCACCCGAGGGGAGAGTTAAAACACCTCGTGGAGCAAACCCTCCAAGGCCCTTTTGATCTCATTGACCTCAGCCTCCTGCTTGCCCCACCACTCCTGCTGCTGCAAGGCCTCCGCCTCCCAGTCCAGCTCATAATTCCCCTCCAGCAGCCTCTGGAGCTCAGCCAAGGACTCCTCCAGGCTCAGGGCCAAGGGCTCCGATGGAATGTGCCCATGCCCCTCCCTCCCTGCCACGACCCGGGGCTCCTGTTCTGCTGGCCCCTTTCTCCTCCCCAAGATGAGTCTGAGGACAAAGATGACCCCGCAGGTGTTATAGAACCACGATGGTAGGTGGAATGTGGCCCCAGCCCAGGGGCCTGCCGGCGCCTCGGCCCAGTGACCCATGAGGAGGAGGACCACGCTCTCAAGGGTCCCGGGCACCGAAATGGTGATGTTGGAGTGCCTGTCCTTGCCAAAGCCCACCGTCGCCTCCTTGGACCACCACTGACGCGACTGCTCCGGCCACAGCAGCGGTGTTTCAAGCCTGGCCTGGGCTGGTGGCCTGGGATGTTTCCAGTCCGCGTCAGGGACAGGACGGCCTTTGGGTCCAGGTTTCCGTTTCCGGTCTTTGTCTTGGGCTCCGGTCTGGCTGGCTGGCTGTAGGGCAGGCTGGACTGGTGCTACCCGTTCTTCCCTTCGTGGAGGAGGTTGGGGCTGAGAGTCAGGGAGGGAGCCAGGGCCAAGGGAGCCAGGGCCAAGGTAGGGGACGGCACGCGTGAGGACCGGCAGGATGTCTTCTTCAGGCACGATATAGCAGCCTCTTCCTGCCAGCTGACCCGGGACCGGCAGAGGTGCCGACGGCCAGAGGCAAAGGATGACGCGCACTGCGTCCACATGAGGCTTGGGGCCGGATACCCGTGGCTCAGTTGGAGGAGGTCCTGGGAAGTGCGGCACAGGAGTCAGCAGCTGCCCTCTGTCCAGTGTGTCTCCGTGGTCACTCGGCTGGCTGGTGTAAAGCCGTGTTGGGACAGCAGAGGCCTGGGAGGGACAGTCCCAGGATGGGCAGGGGTTTGCTGTGGTCTTGTTGGTGCCCGATCCCCCACCATGGGGCTGGAACCAGGAGAGGAGCCAGGCCAGCCCATGCCGGTACAGGAGGCGCCGGCTGCGGGTACGCGGGCTTGCTGGCCCGCAGAGGGGCCCGAAGGCGGACCCTGGCGTGGGAGTAGGGTGCTCGGTGTGGGTGAGGGGCCCGGGGCAAGAGGAATGGGCATGGAGTGTGTCAGAGGTGGGTGTGGAGAAGGCGGTCGAGGACGTGGCCACAAGTAGCAGGAGAACCAGAAAGGCCATCTCTGCTATGGCTCACCTTGGCAGCGGCGCCGGCTTTTATAACCGCCCGTGGTGCATCACAATGCCTCCCTGTGACCCCTGCGTCCTGTCCGGCCAATCACCAGGCTGCTCTCAGCAGGCCACGCCTCCGGCCAACTGCCAGGAGGCTGTCACCGTGTCCCTCTGTAACGGAAAAGAACAGATCGGACTCCATGTTGGATCTGTTCCTGTGGCTTTCACCACTGTGCCTTGTTTTCCAGGCTTCGTCTTGCTAGCTCTGCACCTTTTGTAAAGCAGTGTTGCCTTTAGCCTGAAACGTACAGGAGAGCCCGTTCTGGGATGTTAGCACTTGCACACTGATGTAGAGATGGCAGGTTGCAAAACAGAAAATAGCCTTTGTTTGTTGGAGGTTTACAGGGACACCAGGGCCTGACTCACATGGACAGCTGCAGGAACAAAGGCTTCCTGTGGCAAGAAGTTTGCAACAACCATCCACACCGCCTCCCCTGTTTTTCTGTATAAAAGGAGACTGTGTTCTGACTGGAGTAGGATGGTTCTCCAAGACATTAGTCTGCCATCCTGTCGGTCGGCCAGCTTTCCGAATAAAGTCACTATCCTTGCCCAGCCCCTCATCTCCCGTTTTATTGGCCTGTCGTGCGGCGAGCAGAATGAGTTTGGACTCGGTAACAAGTGGGATTTCCCGTCACCTAAGATGGGCACCACGGGAGGGGCAGGCTTTAGGGGCGGGGAAGCCCGGGCGAGCTTTACCTCGGATGAGCGAGGTTTGAGGTGCTGTGACACATCCGAACAGAGCTGTCAAATGCACAGTTGGGAGATACGGGTCTGAAGTTCCAGAAAGAACTTCAAAGGACAGAGATGGTAACTTGAGGCTCCTGAATGTCCCTTCTACCACAGAGGCACTGAATACACGGCTATTCGTGGAGCAGTTGCCTCTGAGAGAAACCCAGAGCCTGGCTGAGTGACTCCTACACATCAGGTAACAGAAAACACCCACGTCAGAAGGGGTAGGAAAGGCACATCCCCTCCATCAACCCCACCCCCAGCGCAGTGCCCTGCAATTGAGGGGCCCCCCAACCCCAGCTTCTCCCTGTGGAGCGAGGGGTCTGAACTGAACAACTTGCACCCCTCCCCTTAACTAAGGCTTCCATCCAAGGGACAAGCTCCCACGTCACTGTGCTCTGAAAGTCAGCAGGGCCTGTGTCCACCAGTCCCACAGGAATGTGGCAAACGGAACCAGTGGGAGCACCAGCACCCGCTGGGCTACTCCCTTAGGCCCCAGCTCAGAGGTTGCAGGTAGAAATGTGATCTTCCAGCTTCCACTTGCCTGGAAGGGGTTTGGTTGCAGACTTTGCAAAGGGCCTCCTGGGGCCCAGCATCTAGTTAGCACACACACAGGTGCCAGCTGTGACCCTCCCCAGAGCCCCGCCTTCTCCCTCTGGCTCACTCCAACAGTAAAACCAAGCATCTCCCTGGGAGGAGTCTGTCCACACATCTAGTGCCCCAGCTTTTACAGCTGCCATTCGAGAGATGGGCCCTTAGTCACCCAGGTTTGGTAGCGTGTAGGACTTCCACTCCCGAGTCCCACAGGACTGAAAGAAAGGTGTGCTTTTTAAATGGACACAGGAATACCCCCCCCCCAAGCTATACCCCTCAGCTCAGCACGGGGTGAGCAAGTCAAAACACTCGTCTCCCAGTTTCTCTATAGAAAGGGCCGTATTACACACTTTCTCAGTCCTGTCTGAGGGTCCAACTTCCAATCAACCCACATTTAGGCGCTGCCTGAGAGTTTCCCCTTTGGAAAACTGATGGGTCTAGGGAGCCACTAAAACAAAGAGAGCAGTTTGGACAATGGCAGAGGTGTAAGACAGACAACCAGGAGCTCAGGGCTGGCTGACGGCCGGGTTCAGCTCCCCCAGGAGACCATTCCACCCAGACTGGGAGAGGCGGCGGTTTTGTCTAATGTGCAGAAAGCAACAGAGAGGGTCAAGGAAAATGAAGAAACGGGAATAGATTCCAAACAAAAGGACAAGCTAGATTTTCAGAAACTCACCAGAATGATCAACCTGAGAGAGACAGAGTTCAAAATGACAGTCATGAAGATGCTCACTGATTCAAGAGAGCAATTAATGAACAAAGTGAAAACTTTAGCAAGAGATAGGAAATATGGAAATGTATAAAACAGCAATTGTAGAACTGAAAAATAGAATAAAAATAATTGAACTGAAAAATTCAGTTGAGAGGTTCAATAGTAGACTAGATTGAGCAAAAGGAATGATCAATATACTTGAAAACAGGGTGGTAGAATTTATTCAGGTGGAGAGCAAGAAAGAAAAAGAATGAACAGTGAAGATACTTAGGGGCCTTTCAGGAACCACCAAGCAGGTGAACATGGACATTATAGAGGTTCCAGAGGAGAGGAGAGAGGAAAAGAGGCAGAACGCCTATTGGAAGAAATAATGGCTGAAAACCTCCCTAAACTGGGGCGAGAAACAGACGTCCTGACCCAGGAAGCGCAGAACTCCAAATAAGCTGCATCTAAAGAATCCCACAGTGAGACACATTGTAATCCAACACAAGTTAAAGACAAGGAGACAGTCTTAAAAGCAGCAAGAGCAAAGCAACTTACTATGATATGGGGATGCTCATAAGACTGCCAGTGGATTTTTGAGCAGAAACTTTGCAGGCCAGAAGAGAGTTCTCACGGTGTTTTATATTCAAAGTGCTGAAAGAAAAAACTATCAGCCAAGAATCCTCTACCTGGCAAAGCTATCCTCCAGAATTAAAGGAGAGAGAAAGAGTTTTACAGACAAACAGAAGCTAAAGAAGTTCATCACCACTATCATTGCCTCACGAGAGATGCTAAAAGGAGTTCTTCAAGAGGAAATGAAGTGATGCAAATTAGTAACAGGAAAACTTCAGAAAGCAGAAAAGCCCCTGGTAAAATAAAAAAAAGTGTTCCATTCCGAATACTCTCCTGTTGTAATGCTGGTGGTGGTGAAGTCACTTATAAATCTAGTGTGAAGGTTAAATAACAAGAAAGGCTTAGCAGAAAGGCTTTCCGCTCTCTTGGTAGGGTATTGTGGTGACTGTAGGTTTGTCATAAATAGCTTTTATTATGTTGAGACATGTTCCCTCTATACCCACTTTAGTAAGACCACGGGCGCAGTGCGGCCAGGGGGCTGGGAAGATGGCAGAGGCCGTAGCCCTGGCGGTTGCGGCGTGGGGAGGGGGCTGCCCCCTGTGAGCCAGTCATTTGCCCCCATCTCCTCCGCGGCCTGGCGGGGTAGGTCTCTGCTGCCGAAGGTTCGTCTTTAGGTCAGACTGCGCCCTAGAGCCCTGTATGGTCCAGTCAGGGAGCAGCGGGGACGATGGCAGGTATGGCAGCTGTGGAGGTGGAATAAGGGGGGCTACCCTGTGAGAGCCGGGGGATTTGTTCCCACCTTCCCCACGGCTTGGCCTGGGGGCGGCCTCTAATGCCCCAGGTTCACGGGATGCATGTCTCCTGGTTCGCTTGCCCCTGGGAGGCCTGCACAGTGAGGGGAAGTTGACGGAGATGGGTGTAGGGGCTCTGCCCTGGATTCTCCGCTCTGGTCATCTTGCTCCCATCTCCCCTGCAGCCTTGCCTAGTGGTGGCCTCTACTGCCCCACGTTCGCAGGATGCAGGGTACAAGTCAGCCTGCTGCTGAGAGGCAGGTACAGTGCAGTCGGTGTGGGGGGTGGCAGGAGTCACAGCCCGATGTGCGAGCAAACCCCCAGGTTGGCACGGAGCAGCCCCAATCCTGCCGTTACCACTGCTGCCAACCTGTGACTGCACTGTGCCTGCCTCCTAGGAGCAGGCTGGCAGGAAGAAGTGTGTTCCACGACGCTAGGGCAGCAGAGGCCGCCCCCAGGCCAGGATGTGGGGGAGATGGGGGAGCAAATATACCAGTTTGTCAGGGGCAGCACCCATCTCTCCGCTGCTGCCCCAGATTCCCGGGACACTTGTTTCTGGATGAGCTCGCTCCCGGGAGGCGGGCACAGTGCTGTCAGCGGGCAGTGGTGGCCAGGGGCTGGGGGAGCAGGTGGACTCGCTCCCGCCTCCCCCGTGGCCTGTTCTGGAGGCGGCCTCTGTCGCCCCATGTTCACTAGGTGCATGTATTCATGTCGGCCTTTTCCTGGCAGGAGGGGGCAGTGTTGTCAGTGGGCAGTGGCAGTGGGGGCGTCCGGCAAGGACTTGTGAAGGAACTGGGCTGTAGCCTAGGATAACTGACTCCTCTTTTTCCTCTTGGTTCTTCAGGTGGTAGCTTTGGCAGTTTTTCCATTGTAGGTTAGTATGAGATATTGAGCAGAGGTCTCTGTGTTATACAGAAGAAGATTTTTAAAAATCTTTCTTTATATATGATGAGTTAGATTTGTAGATTGTAAACGACCAAATTTCTCTTTTCACACCCCCTTTCTCTGGTGACCGTAAGATTATATACTAAGTCTGCGTGTCTGTTTCTCTATTGTAAATGAGTTCATAGTGTCCTTTCTTTTTTGAAGGTTCCGCATATGAGTGATCTGTGGTATTTTTCTTTCTTTTTATGGCTTACTTAACTTAGAATGATGATCTTTGGGTCCATCCATTTTGCTGCAAGTGACATTATTTTATTCCTTTTCATGGCATAGTAGTATTCCATCGTATAAATATACCTCAACTTCTTTTCTTTTTATGTATTTATTGTGAATTTACTGTTTCCTTTTTTATTAACTCATACTGAGTTTAGAATGTTGTGTCAATTTTCAGTGTAGTGCACAATGTTTACATAATTGTATGCATTTCCCTGTGCTATACAGTATAATCTTGTTTATCTATTGTATATATACCTGCCAGTATGTACAAATTTTGTACTCCCAGTCTGTCCCTTCCTACGTGCCTCCCCCCAGCAACCACAAGTTTGTATTCTATGTCTGTGAGCCTGTTTCTGTTTTGTATTTATGTTTATTTGTCATTTTCTTTTCTTTCTTTCTTTCCTTTTTTTTTTCTTTAAGATTCCACATATAAGCAATCTAATATGATATTTTTCTTTCTCTTTCTGGCTTGCTTCACTTAGAATGACGATCTCCAGGTCCATACATGTTGCTACAAATGGCATTATTTTATTATTTTTTATGGCTGAGTAGTATTCCATTGTCTAAACATACCACAACTTCTTTAGCCAGTCATCTGTTGATGGGCATTTAGGTTGTGTCCATGTCTTGGCTATTGTAAATAGTGCTGCTGTGAACAATGTGGTGCAGGTGTCTTTTTTAAGTAGGGTTCCTTCTGAGTGGGATTCCTGGGTCATATGGTAAGTCGATTCCTAGTCTTTTCACAAGTCTCCTTTTATTTTCCACAGTGGCTGCGCCAAACTGCTATCCCACCAGCAGTGTAGGTGGGTCCCCTTTTCTCCATAGCCTCTCCAGCATGTGTCATATGTGCACTTTTGAATGATGGTCATTGTGACTGATGTGAGGTGCTACCTCATTGTATTTTTGATTTCCATTTCTCTGAAATTAGTGATATTGAGCATTTTTTCATGTGCCTATTGATCATTTGTATTTCTTCCTTGGAGAATTGCTTGTTTAGGTCTTCCGCCCATTTTTGGACTGGCTTGTTTGTTTTTTAGTTATTCAGTTGTATGAGCTGTTTATATATTCTGGAAATAAAGCCTTTGTCAGTCGAAACATTTGCAAAGATTTTCTCCCATTTCGTAGGTTGTCTTTTTGTTTTGCTTATGGCTTGCTTGGCTGTGCAAAAGTTTGTAAGTTCAGTTAGGTCCGATTCGTTTATTTTTGCTTTTATTTCGATTGCTTGGGTAGACTGCCCTAGGGGAACATTGCTGAGGTGTATGTCAGATCATGTTTTGCCTATGGTTTCTTCTAAGAGGTTTCTAGTATCTTGTCTTATGTTTTAAGCCTTTAATCCAATTTAAATGTATTTTTGTGTATGGTGTGAGGGAGTAGGCTAACTTCATTGATGTACATGCAGCTGTCCAGTTTTCCCTACACCACTAGCTCAAGAGACTGTCTTTACTGCATTGTATGTTCTTGCCTCCTTTGTCAAAGATTAATTGCCCAAATGTTGGGGGGTTTATTTCTGGGCATTCTGTTCTGTTCCAGTGATCCATATGTCTGTTCTTCTACAAATACCATGGATGACTGTAGCTCTGTAAGATTGTCTGAAGTCTGAGAGGGTTGTTCCTCCAGCTTCGGTCTTTTTCTTCAGTAGAACTTTGGTAACTCTGGGTCTTCTGTGATTCCATATAAATTTTAGGATGATTTGTTGCAGTTTTGTGGGAAACGCCCTGGGTGATATGATAGGGTTCGCATTACATCTGCAGACTGCTCTGGGCAGGATGACCATTTTAACAATATTAATTCTTCCAGTGCAAGAACCTGGGATATCTTTCCGTTCCTTAAGTCCTCTTTAATGTCCGTAGTCAGTGTTTTGTAGTTCTCCGCATGTAAGTCTTTCACGTTCTTGGTCAGATTTATTCCTAAGTATTTTATTTTTTGGATGCAATTTTAAAAGTGTTTATTACTTTCGTGTGAAGCCAGGCCCCTGACGTCTGTGTGTGGATGTTGTGTGCTGCTGCCTTGCCGGGTAGTAGCTCTAGTAGTTTCTGTGTGAAGCCTTCAGGGTTTTCTATATGTAGCATCATGTCACCCACATATAATGACACTTTGACCTTTACTTTTCCAGCTGGGATCCCTTTTATTTCTTCTTCTCATTTGATTGCTATGGCTAGGAACTCTAAAACGATATTGAATGGAAGTGGTGAGAGTGGGCATCCTTCTTTTGTTCCAGATTTTAGCGGAAAGGGTTTCCGCTCTCTTGGTAGGGTATTGTGGTGACTGTAGGTTTGTCATAATAGCTTTTATTATGTTGAGACATGTTCCCTCTATACCCACTTTAGTACGACCACGGGCGCAGTGCGGCCAGGGGGCTGGGAAGATGGCAGAGGCCGTAGCCCTGGCGGCATGGGGAGGGGGCTGCCGAGTGGGAGGCAGTCATTTGCCCCCATCTGCTCTGCGGCCTGGCGGGGTGCGGTCTCTGCTGCCCAAGGTTCGTCTTTAGGTCACACTGCGCCCTAGAGGCCTGTGTGGTCCAGTCAGGGAGCAGCGGGGACGATGGCAGGTGTGGCAGCTGTGGAGGTGGAATAAGGGGGGGCTTTCTTGTGAGAGCTGGGGGATTTGTTCCCACCTTCCCCGCGGCCTGGCCTGGGGGCGGCCTGTAATGCCCCAGGTTCGTGGGAATCATGTCTCCTGGTTACCTTGCTCCCAGAAGGATTGCACGGTGTGGTCAGGGGTTTTGGGGGCCAGTGACGGGGGCGGGTATTGGGGGCCTGCCCTGGGTGCTCTGCTCATCTTGCTCCCGTCTCCCCCATGGCCTGGCATAGTGGTGGCCTCTGCTGCCGCAGGTTCATGGGATGCCAGGTACAGGTCAGCCTTCTGCTAGGAGGCAGGCACAGTGCAGTCAGTGTGGGGGGTGGCAGCAGGGACAGCGGGAAGTGGGAGCAAATCCCCGGGCTCACACGGGGTGACCTTGGTCCCAACCGCCTCTACCACCACTGCCACCCCCTGACCTCAGGGCCCCAGCCTCCCAGGAGTAGACATGAGTCCCGGGAAACTGGGCCGGCAGAGGCCGCCCCTGGACAGGATGCAGGGAAGATTGAAGCAGATCCACAGGTTCATACAGGACAGTCCCCCTACCAGCTACCACCGCCCACTGACCACACCCCACCCGCCTCCCAGGAGCAGGCTGACATGAGGAGGTGCCTCCAGCAAAGCTGGGGCAGCAGAGGCTGCCCCCAGGTCATGTCGCAGGGGAGATGGGGGCAAATATACCACTTCATGAAGGGCAGCAACCGTCTTCCTGCCACTGCCCCAGATTCCCAGGCCACTTGTTTCCAGGTGAGGTGGCTCCCGGGAGGCAGGCGCAGTGCTATCAGGGGGCAGTGGTGGCCAGGGGATGGGGGTTGCCCTGGGAAAGCAGGTGGACTTCTCCCACCTCCCCTGTGGCCTGTCCTGGGGGTGGTCTCTGTCGCCCCAGGTTCACTGGGTGCATGTATTCATGTCAGCCTGGTGCTGGGAGGAGGGCGCAGTGTGCTCAGGGGGCAGTGGCGGTGGAGTGGGGGGCGGGGCAAGGACTTGTGAAGGACTGGGCTCCAGCCCAGGATAACCGACTCTCCTCTTTTTTCACTTGCTTCTTCAGGTGGTGGCTGTGGTGTTTTTCCATTATAGGTTATTATGAGATATTGAGCAGAGGTCTCTGTGTTATACAGAGGAAACTTTTAAAAAATCTATCTTTATATATAGTGACTTACATTTGTAAAGCTCTAACGACCAAGTTTCTCTTTTCCCACCCACTTTCCCTGGTAACCATAAGATTGTTTACTGTGTCTGCGAATCTCTTTGTTTTGTAGGTGAGTTCATAGTGTCCTTTCTTTCTTTTGGTTTCCGCATATGAGCAGTCTAAGGTATTTTCCTTTCTTTTTGTGGCTTACTTCTCTTAAAACGTGTTCTGATGTATGCAGAAGGGACAGTGATATTTTTCGGTGACTAGTTAGACTCAATTGCGTGAGTAAGACGTTTTGTCAACTCTGTGAAACTCAGTGCTGTTTCGTCCCATTGTGACCAACCTCAGGTTTATGTCAGACCCTGCTGCGAGGAGCGCCCTGCCAGGTGGGCCGTGTTGCCCCCTCTGGATCAGAGGACACTGACTCGGCCAGTCTCTGGTCTCGCAGCTGGTCGAGGACGTGAGAGGGGACTCTGCTGGGGTGGCTCCTGGGAGATGGATCCCACCCCACCTGAGCTGCCGCCCCGCAGTCCCTCAGTGCCCTACTAATCACCGATTCTCAGCTCCGCCTCTTGGAAGCAGCCACTTCCCTCCACGTCCGCCAGCACCCTCTGGTCTCCCAGTTCCCACCTGAAAGCTGCTCTGCCTTGCTCTGTCCACCCGCCGCTCCTCCAACCTAGAGCAGCCAGAGCAGGTCCGCCCCCGGTCCTGTAGGGCTTCTGTGGCTCTGAGCGCACGGCCAGCTGTCTGCGCCCCCTCTCCCCGTGCCCCCACCCAGCAGCAGAGAGTAGAGCTCCTGCCTCTGGTCCCTCCCCCGTGATCGATCATCCAAGGCCTGCCCCATGCAGGACCCTGGGGTGGAGGGGCACTGCCGCCGTGGCTGGAGGGCAGAGCCAGAACGTCAGGTGGAAACCTAAGTTTTGCGACCAACTGGCTGCCTCAGGCCGGAAGCAGTCTTTGGAGAAACACCGGGAGCAGACCTGCCACCTGGTTTCTCTCCGTCCAAAGGCACCCCGCTCGGCGCTGGCACCAGGAGGTCGGGCAGGGTGTCGTGGTGCTGGCTCTGTAGTTCACAACCACGGAGGCACCTGCCTAGTGGACACCAGCCCGCTGAAGGGTGTGAGGACTCCGTGCGATGCGGTTCCCGGGGCCCCCATCACTCGTGGACACGTTTTGCATTCCAACACGTTATTTATTGACAATCCACATACATGGGAAGCTCTCCTCCCATGCCCCCCACCCCCTTCCCCCCCAACTCACCCCCCCACCCGAGGGGAGAGTTAAAACACCTCGTGGAGCAAACCCTCCAAGGCCCTTTTGATCTCATTGACCTCAGCCTCCTGCTTGCCCCACCACTCCTGCTGCTGCAAGGCCTCCGCCTCCCAGTCCAGCTCATAATTCCCCTCCAGCAGCCTCTGGAGCTCAGCCAAGGACTCCTCCAGGCTCAGGGCCAAGGGCTCCGATGGAATGTGCCCATGCCCCTCCCTCCCTGCCACGACCCGGGGCTCCTGTTCTGCTGGCCCCTTTCTCCTCCCCAAGATGAGTCTGAGGACAAAGATGACCCCGCAGGTGTTATAGAACCACGATGGTAGGTGGAATGTGGCCCCAGCCCAGGGGCCTGCCGGCGCCTCGGCCCAGTGACCCATGAGGAGGAGGACCACGCTCTCAAGGGTCCCGGGCACCGAAATGGTGATGTTGGAGTGCCTGTCCTTGCCAAAGCCCACCGTCGCCTCCTTGGACCACCACTGACGCGACTGCTCCGGCCACAGCAGCGGTGTTTCAAGCCTGGCCTGGGCTGGTGGCCTGGGATGTTTCCAGTCCGCGTCAGGGACAGGACGGCCTTTGGGTCCAGGTTTCCGTTTCCGGTCTTTGTCTTGGGCTCCGGTCTGGCTGGCTGGCTGTAGGGCAGGCTGGACTGGTGCTACCCGTTCTTCCCTTCGTGGAGGAGGTTGGGGCTGAGAGTCAGGGAGGGAGCCAGGGCCAAGGGAGCCAGGGCCAAGGTAGGGGACGGCACGCGTGAGGACCGGCAGGATGTCTTCTTCAGGCACGATATAGCAGCCTCTTCCTGCCAGCTGACCCGGGACCGGCAGAGGTGCCGACGGCCAGAGGCAAAGGATGACGCGCACTGCGTCCACATGAGGCTTGGGGCCGGATACCCGTGGCTCAGTTGGAGGAGGTCCTGGGAAGTGCGGCACAGGAGTCAGCAGCTGCCCTCTGTCCAGTGTGTCTCCGTGGTCACTCGGCTGGCTGGTGTAAAGCCGTGTTGGGACAGCAGAGGCCTGGGAGGGACAGTCCCAGGATGGGCAGGGGTTTGCTGTGGTCTTGTTGGTGCCCGATCCCCCACCATGGGGCTGGAACCAGGAGAGGAGCCAGGCCAGCCCATGCCGGTACAGGAGGCGCCGGCTGCGGGTACGCGGGCTTGCTGGCCCGCAGAGGGGCCCGAAGGCGGACCCTGGCGTGGGAGTAGGGTGCTCGGTGTGGGTGAGGGGCCCGGGGCAAGAGGAATGGGCATGGAGTGTGTCAGAGGTGGGTGTGGAGAAGGCGGTCGAGGACGTGGCCACAAGTAGCAGGAGAACCAGAAAGGCCATCTCTGCTATGGCTCACCTTGGCAGCGGCGCCGGCTTTTATAACCGCCCGTGGTGCATCACAATGCCTCCCTGTGACCCCTGCGTCCTGTCCGGCCAATCACCAGGCTGCTCTCAGCAGGCCACGCCTCCGGCCAACTGCCAGGAGGCTGTCACCGTGTCCCTCTGTAACGGAAAAGAACAGATCGGACTCCATGTTGGATCTGTTCCTGTGGCTTTCACCACTGTGCCTTGTTTTCCAGGCTTCGTCTTGCTAGCTCTGCACCTTTTGTAAAGCAGTGTTGCCTTTAGCCTGAAACGTACAGGAGAGCCCGTTCTGGGATGTTAGCACTTGCACACTGATGTAGAGATGGCAGGTTGCAAAACAGAAAATAGCCTTTGTTTGTTGGAGGTTTACAGGGACACCAGGGCCTGACTCACATGGACAGCTGCAGGAACAAAGGCTTCCTGTGGCAAGAAGTTTGCAACAACCATCCACACCGCCTCCCCTGTTTTTCTGTATAAAAGGAGACTGTGTTCTGACTGGAGTAGGATGGTTCTCCAAGACATTAGTCTGCCATCCTGTCGGTCGGCCAGCTTTCCGAATAAAGTCACTATCCTTGCCCAGCCCCTCATCTCCCGTTTTATTGGCCTGTCGTGCGGCGAGCAGAATGAGTTTGGACTCGGTAACAAGTGGGATTTCCCGTCACCTAAGATGGGCACCACGGGAGGGGCAGGCTTTAGGGGCGGGGAAGCCCGGGCGAGCTTTACCTCGGATGAGCGAGGTTTGAGGTGCTGTGACACATCCGAACAGAGCTGTCAAATGCACAGTTGGGAGATACGGGTCTGAAGTTCCAGAAAGAACTTCAAAGGACAGAGATGGTAACTTGAGGCTCCTGAATGTCCCTTCTACCACAGAGGCACTGAATACACGGCTATTCGTGGAGCAGTTGCCTCTGAGAGAAACCCAGAGCCTGGCTGAGTGACTCCTACACATCAGGTAACAGAAAACACCCACGTCAGAAGGGGTAGGAAAGGCACATCCCCTCCATCAACCCCACCCCCAGCGCAGTGCCCTGCAATTGAGGGGCCCCCCAACCCCAGCTTCTCCCTGTGGAGCGAGGGGTCTGAACTGAACAACTTGCACCCCTCCCCTTAACTAAGGCTTCCATCCAAGGGACAAGCTCCCACGTCACTGTGCTCTGAAAGTCAGCAGGGCCTGTGTCCACCAGTCCCACAGGAATGTGGCAAACGGAACCAGTGGGAGCACCAGCACCCGCTGGGCTACTCCCTTAGGCCCCAGCTCAGAGGTTGCAGGTAGAAATGTGATCTTCCAGCTTCCACTTGCCTGGAAGGGGTTTGGTTGCAGACTTTGCAAAGGGCCTCCTGGGGCCCAGCATCTAGTTAGCACACACACAGGTGCCAGCTGTGACCCTCCCCAGAGCCCCGCCTTCTCCCTCTGGCTCACTCCAACAGTAAAACCAAGCATCTCCCTGGGAGGAGTCTGTCCACACATCTAGTGCCCCAGCTTTTACAGCTGCCATTCGAGAGATGGGCCCTTAGTCACCCAGGTTTGGTAGCGTGTAGGACTTCCACTCCCGAGTCCCACAGGACTGAAAGAAAGGTGTGCTTTTTAAATGGACACAGGAATACCCCCCCCCCAAGCTATACCCCTCAGCTCAGCACGGGGTGAGCAAGTCAAAACACTCGTCTCCCAGTTTCTCTATAGAAAGGGCCGTATTACACACTTTCTCAGTCCTGTCTGAGGGTCCAACTTCCAATCAACCCACATTTAGGCGCTGCCTGAGAGTTTCCCCTTTGGAAAACTGATGGGTCTAGGGAGCCACTAAAACAAAGAGAGCAGTTTGGACAATGGCAGAGGTGTAAGACAGACAACCAGGAGCTCAGGGCTGGCTGACGGCCGGGTTCAGCTCCCCCAGGAGACCATTCCACCCAGACTGGGAGAGGCGGCGGTTTTGTCTAATGTGCAGAAAGCAACAGAGAGGGTCAAGGAAAATGAAGAAACGGGAATAGATTCCAAACAAAAGGACAAGCTAGATTTTCAGAAACTCACCAGAATGATCAACCTGAGAGAGACAGAGTTCAAAATGACAGTCATGAAGATGCTCACTGATTCAAGAGAGCAATTAATGAACAAAGTGAAAACTTTAGCAAGAGATAGGAAATATGGAAATGTATAAAACAGCAATTGTAGAACTGAAAAATAGAATAAAAATAATTGAACTGAAAAATTCAGTTGAGAGGTTCAATAGTAGACTAGATTGAGCAAAAGGAATGATCAATATACTTGAAAACAGGGTGGTAGAATTTATTCAGGTGGAGAGCAAGAAAGAAAAAGAATGAACAGTGAAGATACTTAGGGGCCTTTCAGGAACCACCAAGCAGGTGAACATGGACATTATAGAGGTTCCAGAGGAGAGGAGAGAGGAAAAGAGGCAGAACGCCTATTGGAAGAAATAATGGCTGAAAACCTCCCTAAACTGGGGCGAGAAACAGACGTCCTGACCCAGGAAGCGCAGAACTCCAAATAAGCTGCATCTAAAGAATCCCACAGTGAGACACATTGTAATCCAACACAAGTTAAAGACAAGGAGACAGTCTTAAAAGCAGCAAGAGCAAAGCAACTTACTATGATATGGGGATGCTCATAAGACTGCCAGTGGATTTTTGAGCAGAAACTTTGCAGGCCAGAAGAGAGTTCTCACGGTGTTTTATATTCAAAGTGCTGAAAGAAAAAACTATCAGCCAAGAATCCTCTACCTGGCAAAGCTATCCTCCAGAATTAAAGGAGAGAGAAAGAGTTTTACAGACAAACAGAAGCTAAAGAAGTTCATCACCACTATCATTGCCTCACGAGAGATGCTAAAAGGAGTTCTTCAAGAGGAAATGAAGTGATGCAAATTAGTAACAGGAAAACTTCAGAAAGCAGAAAAGCCCCTGGTAAAATAAAAAAAAGTGTTCCATTCCGAATACTCTCCTGTTGTAATGCTGGTGGTGGTGAAGTCACTTATAAATCTAGTGTGAAGGTTAAATAACAAGAAAGGCTTAGCAGAAAGGCTTTCCGCTCTCTTGGTAGGGTATTGTGGTGACTGTAGGTTTGTCATAAATAGCTTTTATTATGTTGAGACATGTTCCCTCTATACCCACTTTAGTAAGACCACGGGCGCAGTGCGGCCAGGGGGCTGGGAAGATGGCAGAGGCCGTAGCCCTGGCGGTTGCGGCGTGGGGAGGGGGCTGCCCCCTGTGAGCCAGTCATTTGCCCCCATCTCCTCCGCGGCCTGGCGGGGTAGGTCTCTGCTGCCGAAGGTTCGTCTTTAGGTCAGACTGCGCCCTAGAGCCCTGTATGGTCCAGTCAGGGAGCAGCGGGGACGATGGCAGGTATGGCAGCTGTGGAGGTGGAATAAGGGGGGCTACCCTGTGAGAGCCGGGGGATTTGTTCCCACCTTCCCCACGGCTTGGCCTGGGGGCGGCCTCTAATGCCCCAGGTTCACGGGATGCATGTCTCCTGGTTCGCTTGCCCCTGGGAGGCCTGCACAGTGAGGGGAAGTTGACGGAGATGGGTGTAGGGGCTCTGCCCTGGATTCTCCGCTCTGGTCATCTTGCTCCCATCTCCCCTGCAGCCTTGCCTAGTGGTGGCCTCTACTGCCCCACGTTCGCAGGATGCAGGGTACAAGTCAGCCTGCTGCTGAGAGGCAGGTACAGTGCAGTCGGTGTGGGGGGTGGCAGGAGTCACAGCCCGATGTGCGAGCAAACCCCCAGGTTGGCACGGAGCAGCCCCAATCCTGCCGTTACCACTGCTGCCAACCTGTGACTGCACTGTGCCTGCCTCCTAGGAGCAGGCTGGCAGGAAGAAGTGTGTTCCACGACGCTAGGGCAGCAGAGGCCGCCCCCAGGCCAGGATGTGGGGGAGATGGGGGAGCAAATATACCAGTTTGTCAGGGGCAGCACCCATCTCTCCGCTGCTGCCCCAGATTCCCGGGACACTTGTTTCTGGATGAGCTCGCTCCCGGGAGGCGGGCACAGTGCTGTCAGCGGGCAGTGGTGGCCAGGGGCTGGGGGAGCAGGTGGACTCGCTCCCGCCTCCCCCGTGGCCTGTTCTGGAGGCGGCCTCTGTCGCCCCATGTTCACTAGGTGCATGTATTCATGTCGGCCTTTTCCTGGCAGGAGGGGGCAGTGTTGTCAGTGGGCAGTGGCAGTGGGGGCGTCCGGCAAGGACTTGTGAAGGAACTGGGCTGTAGCCTAGGATAACTGACTCCTCTTTTTCCTCTTGGTTCTTCAGGTGGTAGCTTTGGCAGTTTTTCCATTGTAGGTTAGTATGAGATATTGAGCAGAGGTCTCTGTGTTATACAGAAGAAGATTTTTAAAAATCTTTCTTTATATATGATGAGTTAGATTTGTAGATTGTAAACGACCAAATTTCTCTTTTCACACCCCCTTTCTCTGGTGACCGTAAGATTATATACTAAGTCTGCGTGTCTGTTTCTCTATTGTAAATGAGTTCATAGTGTCCTTTCTTTTTTGAAGGTTCCGCATATGAGTGATCTGTGGTATTTTTCTTTCTTTTTATGGCTTACTTAACTTAGAATGATGATCTTTGGGTCCATCCATTTTGCTGCAAGTGACATTATTTTATTCCTTTTCATGGCATAGTAGTATTCCATCGTATAAATATACCTCAACTTCTTTTCTTTTTATGTATTTATTGTGAATTTACTGTTTCCTTTTTTATTAACTCATACTGAGTTTAGAATGTTGTGTCAATTTTCAGTGTAGTGCACAATGTTTACATAATTGTATGCATTTCCCTGTGCTATACAGTATAATCTTGTTTATCTATTGTATATATACCTGCCAGTATGTACAAATTTTGTACTCCCAGTCTGTCCCTTCCTACGTGCCTCCCCCCAGCAACCACAAGTTTGTATTCTATGTCTGTGAGCCTGTTTCTGTTTTGTATTTATGTTTATTTGTCATTTTCTTTTCTTTCTTTCTTTCCTTTTTTTTTTCTTTAAGATTCCACATATAAGCAATCTAATATGATATTTTTCTTTCTCTTTCTGGCTTGCTTCACTTAGAATGACGATCTCCAGGTCCATACATGTTGCTACAAATGGCATTATTTTATTATTTTTTATGGCTGAGTAGTATTCCATTGTCTAAACATACCACAACTTCTTTAGCCAGTCATCTGTTGATGGGCATTTAGGTTGTGTCCATGTCTTGGCTATTGTAAATAGTGCTGCTGTGAACAATGTGGTGCAGGTGTCTTTTTTAAGTAGGGTTCCTTCTGAGTGGGATTCCTGGGTCATATGGTAAGTCGATTCCTAGTCTTTTCACAAGTCTCCTTTTATTTTCCACAGTGGCTGCGCCAAACTGCTATCCCACCAGCAGTGTAGGTGGGTCCCCTTTTCTCCATAGCCTCTCCAGCATGTGTCATATGTGCACTTTTGAATGATGGTCATTGTGACTGATGTGAGGTGCTACCTCATTGTATTTTTGATTTCCATTTCTCTGAAATTAGTGATATTGAGCATTTTTTCATGTGCCTATTGATCATTTGTATTTCTTCCTTGGAGAATTGCTTGTTTAGGTCTTCCGCCCATTTTTGGACTGGCTTGTTTGTTTTTTAGTTATTCAGTTGTATGAGCTGTTTATATATTCTGGAAATAAAGCCTTTGTCAGTCGAAACATTTGCAAAGATTTTCTCCCATTTCGTAGGTTGTCTTTTTGTTTTGCTTATGGCTTGCTTGGCTGTGCAAAAGTTTGTAAGTTCAGTTAGGTCCGATTCGTTTATTTTTGCTTTTATTTCGATTGCTTGGGTAGACTGCCCTAGGGGAACATTGCTGAGGTGTATGTCAGATCATGTTTTGCCTATGGTTTCTTCTAAGAGGTTTCTAGTATCTTGTCTTATGTTTTAAGCCTTTAATCCAATTTAAATGTATTTTTGTGTATGGTGTGAGGGAGTAGGCTAACTTCATTGATGTACATGCAGCTGTCCAGTTTTCCCTACACCACTAGCTCAAGAGACTGTCTTTACTGCATTGTATGTTCTTGCCTCCTTTGTCAAAGATTAATTGCCCAAATGTTGGGGGGTTTATTTCTGGGCATTCTGTTCTGTTCCAGTGATCCATATGTCTGTTCTTCTACAAATACCATGGATGACTGTAGCTCTGTAAGATTGTCTGAAGTCTGAGAGGGTTGTTCCTCCAGCTTCGGTCTTTTTCTTCAGTAGAACTTTGGTAACTCTGGGTCTTCTGTGATTCCATATAAATTTTAGGATGATTTGTTGCAGTTTTGTGGGAAACGCCCTGGGTGATATGATAGGGTTCGCATTACATCTGCAGACTGCTCTGGGCAGGATGACCATTTTAACAATATTAATTCTTCCAGTGCAAGAACCTGGGATATCTTTCCGTTCCTTAAGTCCTCTTTAATGTCCGTAGTCAGTGTTTTGTAGTTCTCCGCATGTAAGTCTTTCACGTTCTTGGTCAGATTTATTCCTAAGTATTTTATTTTTTGGATGCAATTTTAAAAGTGTTTATTACTTTCGTGTGAAGCCAGGCCCCTGACGTCTGTGTGTGGATGTTGTGTGCTGCTGCCTTGCCGGGTAGTAGCTCTAGTAGTTTCTGTGTGAAGCCTTCAGGGTTTTCTATATGTAGCATCATGTCACCCACATATAATGACACTTTGACCTTTACTTTTCCAGCTGGGATCCCTTTTATTTCTTCTTCTCATTTGATTGCTATGGCTAGGAACTCTAAAACGATATTGAATGGAAGTGGTGAGAGTGGGCATCCTTCTTTTGTTCCAGATTTTAGCGGAAAGGGTTTCCGCTCTCTTGGTAGGGTATTGTGGTGACTGTAGGTTTGTCATAATAGCTTTTATTATGTTGAGACATGTTCCCTCTATACCCACTTTAGTACGACCACGGGCGCAGTGCGGCCAGGGGGCTGGGAAGATGGCAGAGGCCGTAGCCCTGGCGGCATGGGGAGGGGGCTGCCGAGTGGGAGGCAGTCATTTGCCCCCATCTGCTCTGCGGCCTGGCGGGGTGCGGTCTCTGCTGCCCAAGGTTCGTCTTTAGGTCACACTGCGCCCTAGAGGCCTGTGTGGTCCAGTCAGGGAGCAGCGGGGACGATGGCAGGTGTGGCAGCTGTGGAGGTGGAATAAGGGGGGGCTTTCTTGTGAGAGCTGGGGGATTTGTTCCCACCTTCCCCGCGGCCTGGCCTGGGGGCGGCCTGTAATGCCCCAGGTTCGTGGGAATCATGTCTCCTGGTTACCTTGCTCCCAGAAGGATTGCACGGTGTGGTCAGGGGTTTTGGGGGCCAGTGACGGGGGCGGGTATTGGGGGCCTGCCCTGGGTGCTCTGCTCATCTTGCTCCCGTCTCCCCCATGGCCTGGCATAGTGGTGGCCTCTGCTGCCGCAGGTTCATGGGATGCCAGGTACAGGTCAGCCTTCTGCTAGGAGGCAGGCACAGTGCAGTCAGTGTGGGGGGTGGCAGCAGGGACAGCGGGAAGTGGGAGCAAATCCCCGGGCTCACACGGGGTGACCTTGGTCCCAACCGCCTCTACCACCACTGCCACCCCCTGACCTCAGGGCCCCAGCCTCCCAGGAGTAGACATGAGTCCCGGGAAACTGGGCCGGCAGAGGCCGCCCCTGGACAGGATGCAGGGAAGATTGAAGCAGATCCACAGGTTCATACAGGACAGTCCCCCTACCAGCTACCACCGCCCACTGACCACACCCCACCCGCCTCCCAGGAGCAGGCTGACATGAGGAGGTGCCTCCAGCAAAGCTGGGGCAGCAGAGGCTGCCCCCAGGTCATGTCGCAGGGGAGATGGGGGCAAATATACCACTTCATGAAGGGCAGCAACCGTCTTCCTGCCACTGCCCCAGATTCCCAGGCCACTTGTTTCCAGGTGAGGTGGCTCCCGGGAGGCAGGCGCAGTGCTATCAGGGGGCAGTGGTGGCCAGGGGATGGGGGTTGCCCTGGGAAAGCAGGTGGACTTCTCCCACCTCCCCTGTGGCCTGTCCTGGGGGTGGTCTCTGTCGCCCCAGGTTCACTGGGTGCATGTATTCATGTCAGCCTGGTGCTGGGAGGAGGGCGCAGTGTGCTCAGGGGGCAGTGGCGGTGGAGTGGGGGGCGGGGCAAGGACTTGTGAAGGACTGGGCTCCAGCCCAGGATAACCGACTCTCCTCTTTTTTCACTTGCTTCTTCAGGTGGTGGCTGTGGTGTTTTTCCATTATAGGTTATTATGAGATATTGAGCAGAGGTCTCTGTGTTATACAGAGGAAACTTTTAAAAAATCTATCTTTATATATAGTGACTTACATTTGTAAAGCTCTAACGACCAAGTTTCTCTTTTCCCACCCACTTTCCCTGGTAACCATAAGATTGTTTACTGTGTCTGCGAATCTCTTTGTTTTGTAGGTGAGTTCATAGTGTCCTTTCTTTCTTTTGGTTTCCGCATATGAGCAGTCTAAGGTATTTTCCTTTCTTTTTGTGGCTTACTTCTCTTAAAACGTGTTCTGATGTATGCAGAAGGGACAGTGATATTTTTCGGTGACTAGTTAGACTCAATTGCGTGAGTAAGACGTTTTGTCAACTCTGTGAAACTCAGTGCTGTTTCGTCCCATTGTGACCAACCTCAGGTTTATGTCAGACCCTGCTGCGAGGAGCGCCCTGCCAGGTGGGCCGTGTTGCCCCCTCTGGATCAGAGGACACTGACTCGGCCAGTCTCTGGTCTCGCAGCTGGTCGAGGACGTGAGAGGGGACTCTGCTGGGGTGGCTCCTGGGAGATGGATCCCACCCCACCTGAGCTGCCGCCCCGCAGTCCCTCAGTGCCCTACTAATCACCGATTCTCAGCTCCGCCTCTTGGAAGCAGCCACTTCCCTCCACGTCCGCCAGCACCCTCTGGTCTCCCAGTTCCCACCTGAAAGCTGCTCTGCCTTGCTCTGTCCACCCGCCGCTCCTCCAACCTAGAGCAGCCAGAGCAGGTCCGCCCCCGGTCCTGTAGGGCTTCTGTGGCTCTGAGCGCACGGCCAGCTGTCTGCGCCCCCTCTCCCCGTGCCCCCACCCAGCAGCAGAGAGTAGAGCTCCTGCCTCTGGTCCCTCCCCCGTGATCGATCATCCAAGGCCTGCCCCATGCAGGACCCTGGGGTGGAGGGGCACTGCCGCCGTGGCTGGAGGGCAGAGCCAGAACGTCAGGTGGAAACCTAAGTTTTGCGACCAACTGGCTGCCTCAGGCCGGAAGCAGTCTTTGGAGAAACACCGGGAGCAGACCTGCCACCTGGTTTCTCTCCGTCCAAAGGCACCCCGCTCGGCGCTGGCACCAGGAGGTCGGGCAGGGTGTCGTGGTGCTGGCTCTGTAGTTCACAACCACGGAGGCACCTGCCTAGTGGACACCAGCCCGCTGAAGGGTGTGAGGACTCCGTGCGATGCGGTTCCCGGGGCCCCCATCACTCGTGGACACGTTTTGCATTCCAACACGTTATTTATTGACAATCCACATACATGGGAAGCTCTCCTCCCATGCCCCCCACCCCCTTCCCCCCCAACTCACCCCCCCACCCGAGGGGAGAGTTAAAACACCTCGTGGAGCAAACCCTCCAAGGCCCTTTTGATCTCATTGACCTCAGCCTCCTGCTTGCCCCACCACTCCTGCTGCTGCAAGGCCTCCGCCTCCCAGTCCAGCTCATAATTCCCCTCCAGCAGCCTCTGGAGCTCAGCCAAGGACTCCTCCAGGCTCAGGGCCAAGGGCTCCGATGGAATGTGCCCATGCCCCTCCCTCCCTGCCACGACCCGGGGCTCCTGTTCTGCTGGCCCCTTTCTCCTCCCCAAGATGAGTCTGAGGACAAAGATGACCCCGCAGGTGTTATAGAACCACGATGGTAGGTGGAATGTGGCCCCAGCCCAGGGGCCTGCCGGCGCCTCGGCCCAGTGACCCATGAGGAGGAGGACCACGCTCTCAAGGGTCCCGGGCACCGAAATGGTGATGTTGGAGTGCCTGTCCTTGCCAAAGCCCACCGTCGCCTCCTTGGACCACCACTGACGCGACTGCTCCGGCCACAGCAGCGGTGTTTCAAGCCTGGCCTGGGCTGGTGGCCTGGGATGTTTCCAGTCCGCGTCAGGGACAGGACGGCCTTTGGGTCCAGGTTTCCGTTTCCGGTCTTTGTCTTGGGCTCCGGTCTGGCTGGCTGGCTGTAGGGCAGGCTGGACTGGTGCTACCCGTTCTTCCCTTCGTGGAGGAGGTTGGGGCTGAGAGTCAGGGAGGGAGCCAGGGCCAAGGGAGCCAGGGCCAAGGTAGGGGACGGCACGCGTGAGGACCGGCAGGATGTCTTCTTCAGGCACGATATAGCAGCCTCTTCCTGCCAGCTGACCCGGGACCGGCAGAGGTGCCGACGGCCAGAGGCAAAGGATGACGCGCACTGCGTCCACATGAGGCTTGGGGCCGGATACCCGTGGCTCAGTTGGAGGAGGTCCTGGGAAGTGCGGCACAGGAGTCAGCAGCTGCCCTCTGTCCAGTGTGTCTCCGTGGTCACTCGGCTGGCTGGTGTAAAGCCGTGTTGGGACAGCAGAGGCCTGGGAGGGACAGTCCCAGGATGGGCAGGGGTTTGCTGTGGTCTTGTTGGTGCCCGATCCCCCACCATGGGGCTGGAACCAGGAGAGGAGCCAGGCCAGCCCATGCCGGTACAGGAGGCGCCGGCTGCGGGTACGCGGGCTTGCTGGCCCGCAGAGGGGCCCGAAGGCGGACCCTGGCGTGGGAGTAGGGTGCTCGGTGTGGGTGAGGGGCCCGGGGCAAGAGGAATGGGCATGGAGTGTGTCAGAGGTGGGTGTGGAGAAGGCGGTCGAGGACGTGGCCACAAGTAGCAGGAGAACCAGAAAGGCCATCTCTGCTATGGCTCACCTTGGCAGCGGCGCCGGCTTTTATAACCGCCCGTGGTGCATCACAATGCCTCCCTGTGACCCCTGCGTCCTGTCCGGCCAATCACCAGGCTGCTCTCAGCAGGCCACGCCTCCGGCCAACTGCCAGGAGGCTGTCACCGTGTCCCTCTGTAACGGAAAAGAACAGATCGGACTCCATGTTGGATCTGTTCCTGTGGCTTTCACCACTGTGCCTTGTTTTCCAGGCTTCGTCTTGCTAGCTCTGCACCTTTTGTAAAGCAGTGTTGCCTTTAGCCTGAAACGTACAGGAGAGCCCGTTCTGGGATGTTAGCACTTGCACACTGATGTAGAGATGGCAGGTTGCAAAACAGAAAATAGCCTTTGTTTGTTGGAGGTTTACAGGGACACCAGGGCCTGACTCACATGGACAGCTGCAGGAACAAAGGCTTCCTGTGGCAAGAAGTTTGCAACAACCATCCACACCGCCTCCCCTGTTTTTCTGTATAAAAGGAGACTGTGTTCTGACTGGAGTAGGATGGTTCTCCAAGACATTAGTCTGCCATCCTGTCGGTCGGCCAGCTTTCCGAATAAAGTCACTATCCTTGCCCAGCCCCTCATCTCCCGTTTTATTGGCCTGTCGTGCGGCGAGCAGAATGAGTTTGGACTCGGTAACAAGTGGGATTTCCCGTCACCTAAGATGGGCACCACGGGAGGGGCAGGCTTTAGGGGCGGGGAAGCCCGGGCGAGCTTTACCTCGGATGAGCGAGGTTTGAGGTGCTGTGACACATCCGAACAGAGCTGTCAAATGCACAGTTGGGAGATACGGGTCTGAAGTTCCAGAAAGAACTTCAAAGGACAGAGATGGTAACTTGAGGCTCCTGAATGTCCCTTCTACCACAGAGGCACTGAATACACGGCTATTCGTGGAGCAGTTGCCTCTGAGAGAAACCCAGAGCCTGGCTGAGTGACTCCTACACATCAGGTAACAGAAAACACCCACGTCAGAAGGGGTAGGAAAGGCACATCCCCTCCATCAACCCCACCCCCAGCGCAGTGCCCTGCAATTGAGGGGCCCCCCAACCCCAGCTTCTCCCTGTGGAGCGAGGGGTCTGAACTGAACAACTTGCACCCCTCCCCTTAACTAAGGCTTCCATCCAAGGGACAAGCTCCCACGTCACTGTGCTCTGAAAGTCAGCAGGGCCTGTGTCCACCAGTCCCACAGGAATGTGGCAAACGGAACCAGTGGGAGCACCAGCACCCGCTGGGCTACTCCCTTAGGCCCCAGCTCAGAGGTTGCAGGTAGAAATGTGATCTTCCAGCTTCCACTTGCCTGGAAGGGGTTTGGTTGCAGACTTTGCAAAGGGCCTCCTGGGGCCCAGCATCTAGTTAGCACACACACAGGTGCCAGCTGTGACCCTCCCCAGAGCCCCGCCTTCTCCCTCTGGCTCACTCCAACAGTAAAACCAAGCATCTCCCTGGGAGGAGTCTGTCCACACATCTAGTGCCCCAGCTTTTACAGCTGCCATTCGAGAGATGGGCCCTTAGTCACCCAGGTTTGGTAGCGTGTAGGACTTCCACTCCCGAGTCCCACAGGACTGAAAGAAAGGTGTGCTTTTTAAATGGACACAGGAATACCCCCCCCCCAAGCTATACCCCTCAGCTCAGCACGGGGTGAGCAAGTCAAAACACTCGTCTCCCAGTTTCTCTATAGAAAGGGCCGTATTACACACTTTCTCAGTCCTGTCTGAGGGTCCAACTTCCAATCAACCCACATTTAGGCGCTGCCTGAGAGTTTCCCCTTTGGAAAACTGATGGGTCTAGGGAGCCACTAAAACAAAGAGAGCAGTTTGGACAATGGCAGAGGTGTAAGACAGACAACCAGGAGCTCAGGGCTGGCTGACGGCCGGGTTCAGCTCCCCCAGGAGACCATTCCACCCAGACTGGGAGAGGCGGCGGTTTTGTCTAATGTGCAGAAAGCAACAGAGAGGGTCAAGGAAAATGAAGAAACGGGAATAGATTCCAAACAAAAGGACAAGCTAGATTTTCAGAAACTCACCAGAATGATCAACCTGAGAGAGACAGAGTTCAAAATGACAGTCATGAAGATGCTCACTGATTCAAGAGAGCAATTAATGAACAAAGTGAAAACTTTAGCAAGAGATAGGAAATATGGAAATGTATAAAACAGCAATTGTAGAACTGAAAAATAGAATAAAAATAATTGAACTGAAAAATTCAGTTGAGAGGTTCAATAGTAGACTAGATTGAGCAAAAGGAATGATCAATATACTTGAAAACAGGGTGGTAGAATTTATTCAGGTGGAGAGCAAGAAAGAAAAAGAATGAACAGTGAAGATACTTAGGGGCCTTTCAGGAACCACCAAGCAGGTGAACATGGACATTATAGAGGTTCCAGAGGAGAGGAGAGAGGAAAAGAGGCAGAACGCCTATTGGAAGAAATAATGGCTGAAAACCTCCCTAAACTGGGGCGAGAAACAGACGTCCTGACCCAGGAAGCGCAGAACTCCAAATAAGCTGCATCTAAAGAATCCCACAGTGAGACACATTGTAATCCAACACAAGTTAAAGACAAGGAGACAGTCTTAAAAGCAGCAAGAGCAAAGCAACTTACTATGATATGGGGATGCTCATAAGACTGCCAGTGGATTTTTGAGCAGAAACTTTGCAGGCCAGAAGAGAGTTCTCACGGTGTTTTATATTCAAAGTGCTGAAAGAAAAAACTATCAGCCAAGAATCCTCTACCTGGCAAAGCTATCCTCCAGAATTAAAGGAGAGAGAAAGAGTTTTACAGACAAACAGAAGCTAAAGAAGTTCATCACCACTATCATTGCCTCACGAGAGATGCTAAAAGGAGTTCTTCAAGAGGAAATGAAGTGATGCAAATTAGTAACAGGAAAACTTCAGAAAGCAGAAAAGCCCCTGATAAAATAAAAAAAAGTGTTCCATTCCGAATACTCTCCTGTTGTAATGCTGGTGGTGGTGAAGTCACTTATAAATCTAGTGTGAAGGTTAGATAACAAGAAAGGCTTAGCAGAAAGGCTTTCCGCTCTCTTGGTAGGGTATTGTGGTGACTGTAGGTTTGTCATAAATAGCTTTTATTATGTTGAGACATGTTCCCTCTATACCCACTTTAGTAAGACCACGGGCGCAGTGCGGCCAGGGGGCTGGGAAGATGGCAGAGGCCGTAGCCCTGGCGGTTGCGGCGTGGGGAGGGGGCTGCCCCCTGTGAGCCAGTCATTTGCCCCCATCTCCTCCGCGGCCTGGCGGGGTAGGTCTCTGCTGCCGAAGGTTCGTCTTTAGGTCAGACTGCGCCCTAGAGCCCTGTATGGTCCAGTCAGGGAGCAGCGGGGACGATGGCAGGTATGGCAGCTGTGGAGGTGGAATAAGGGGGGCTACCCTGTGAGAGCCGGGGGATTTGTTCCCACCTTCCCCACGGCTTGGCCTGGGGGCGGCCTCTAATGCCCCAGGTTCACGGGATGCATGTCTCCTGGTTCGCTTGCCCCTGGGAGGCCTGCACAGTGAGGGGAAGTTGACGGAGATGGGTGTAGGGGCTCTGCCCTGGATTCTCCGCTCTGGTCATCTTGCTCCCATCTCCCCTGCAGCCTTGCCTAGTGGTGGCCTCTACTGCCCCACGTTCGCAGGATGCAGGGTACAAGTCAGCCTGCTGCTGAGAGGCAGGTACAGTGCAGTCGGTGTGGGGGGTGGCAGGAGTCACAGCCCGATGTGCGAGCAAACCCCCAGGTTGGCACGGAGCAGCCCCAATCCTGCCGTTACCACTGCTGCCAACCTGTGACTGCACTGTGCCTGCCTCCTAGGAGCAGGCTGGCAGGAAGAAGTGTGTTCCACGACGCTAGGGCAGCAGAGGCCGCCCCCAGGCCAGGATGTGGGGGAGATGGGGGAGCAAATATACCAGTTTGTCAGGGGCAGCACCCATCTCTCCGCTGCTGCCCCAGATTCCCGGGACACTTGTTTCTGGATGAGCTCGCTCCCGGGAGGCGGGCACAGTGCTGTCAGCGGGCAGTGGTGGCCAGGGGCTGGGGGAGCAGGTGGACTCGCTCCCGCCTCCCCCGTGGCCTGTTCTGGAGGCGGCCTCTGTCGCCCCATGTTCACTAGGTGCATGTATTCATGTCGGCCTTTTCCTGGCAGGAGGGGGCAGTGTTGTCAGTGGGCAGTGGCAGTGGGGGCGTCCGGCAAGGACTTGTGAAGGAACTGGGCTGTAGCCTAGGATAACTGACTCCTCTTTTTCCTCTTGGTTCTTCAGGTGGTAGCTTTGGCAGTTTTTCCATTGTAGGTTAGTATGAGATATTGAGCAGAGGTCTCTGTGTTATACAGAAGAAGATTTTTAAAAATCTTTCTTTATATATGATGAGTTAGATTTGTAGATTGTAAACGACCAAATTTCTCTTTTCACACCCCCTTTCTCTGGTGACCGTAAGATTATATACTAAGTCTGCGTGTCTGTTTCTCTATTGTAAATGAGTTCATAGTGTCCTTTCTTTTTTGAAGGTTCCGCATATGAGTGATCTGTGGTATTTTTCTTTCTTTTTATGGCTTACTTAACTTAGAATGATGATCTTTGGGTCCATCCATTTTGCTGCAAGTGACATTATTTTATTCCTTTTCATGGCATAGTAGTATTCCATCGTATAAATATACCTCAACTTCTTTTCTTTTTATGTATTTATTGTGAATTTACTGTTTCCTTTTTTATTAACTCATACTGAGTTTAGAATGTTGTGTCAATTTTCAGTGTAGTGCACAATGTTTACATAATTGTATGCATTTCCCTGTGCTATACAGTATAATCTTGTTTATCTATTGTATATATACCTGCCAGTATGTACAAATTTTGTACTCCCAGTCTGTCCCTTCCTACGTGCCTCCCCCCAGCAACCACAAGTTTGTATTCTATGTCTGTGAGCCTGTTTCTGTTTTGTATTTATGTTTATTTGTCATTTTCTTTTCTTTCTTTCTTTCCTTTTTTTTTTTTTTCTTTTTAGATTCCACATATAAGCAATCTCACATGACATTTTTCTTTCTCTTTCTGGCTTACTGCACTCAGAATGACATTCTCCGTGTTGCTGCAAAAGGCTTTATGTTGTCACTTTTTATGGCTTAGGGGCGCGGTATTCCATTGTATAAATATACCAGCTCTTCTTTTTCCAGTCATCTCTTGACGGACATTTAGGCTGTTTCCATGTCTTGACTATTGTAAATAGTGCTGCTGTGAACAATGTGGTGCAGGTGTCTTTTTTAAGTAGGGTTCCTTCTGAGCGGGATTCCTGGGTCATATGGTTAGTGTATTCCTAGTCTTTTGAGGAATCTCCATACTGTTTTCCACAGTGGCTGCACCAAAGTGCCTTCCCACCAGCAGTGTAGGAGGGTTCCCTTTTCTACACAGCCTCTCCAGCATCTGTCATACGTGGACTTTTGAATGATGGTCATTGTGACTGGTGTGAGGTGTTACCTCATTGTAGTTTTGATTTACATTTTTCTGGTAATTAGTGATATTGAGCATTTTTTTCATGTGCCTATTGATCATTTATATTTCTTCCTTGGAGAATTGCTTGTTTAGGTCTTCTGTCAATTTTTGGACTGGGTTATTTGTTTTTTCTTATTAAGTCGTATGTGCTGCTTATATATTTCAGAGATTAAGCCGTTGCAAGTTTCATGTTTTGCAAAAATATTCTCCCATTCCATAGGTTGTTGTTTTGTTTTACTTATGGTTTCCTTTGCTGTGCAGAAGCTTGTAAGTGTATTTAGGTCCCACTTGTTTATTCTTGCTTTTATTTCATTTGCTTGGGTAGACTGTCATAGAAGAACATTTTTTAAATGTATGTGAAATAATGTTTTGCCTATAGTTTCTTCTAGGAGTTTTATTGTATCTTGTCTTACGTATTATTTAAACAAATGATGTATGGAAGTCCAACAGTTAAATTTCATGAAAACATTTTGCATATGTATTAGTTTTTTCTCTATTAATAGCACTCTTTTATAGAAATAATTCTGTTTTACATGAACCTCCCAATTTTTCCTCTGAAAGAACAGTAAACCTCTTTGGTCCTTTATCTCTGTTGCCTGGTTGCCTGTTTTCTCTGGGGGAAGTTCTCTTGGCTACTTGAATGCCTTTTCTCATTCATTCTGGGGTCATTACTTGCTAGCAGTCCACTTTTTGCTATGTAGCATTTATATAATTTTCTTCCTGTTTCAAGGGTAGAGATTTGTAACAGTATTTTAAAATTACCATTTGCAAACATTGATATATTATGAATTTACTTTGGTTGAGTAAAAGCAGAATTGTATTGAGATATATTTGAGAAATACAGGTATCCCCTGCTTTTTGAAAGCTTGCTTTATGCCGCTTCACTTTTATGAAGGAACTATATTAGTACCTATTTTCACTGATTGAAAGAAATCCAAAAAGGCAATTAATTTTTTACTTTATGCCATTTTGGCTTAAGAAAGATTTCACTGGCACAGTCTCTCTACTTTTGGATAGTGGGGGAAATGTGTAATCAAAGTTAAAATGCATTTCCATTTGTGTCCAAAAGATTCTGATTCTAAAGGAACAAATCAACTAAAGGCAAACACTTTTTAAGAACTGAGTCATAAATCTTGCATGTCTTCTAAAGTAATCATATACCTAGAGCTGAATGCAGTAGTTGCTATTTAAATTCAGTAAGAATCACCAGTAAAAGTTGAATTATACTTGATATAGTCTATTTACTAAGGTAGAATTATGTGCTAGATTTAAGAATTTTATGAGATAATGTGAAAATGAATATTTTCAGCACCTGGAAAATTCTCTCCTCTGAAAAATTTGCATTTGGTCTTGATAGACACGGTTGGTGTTTTGATCAGAATATTCTGTGCATTCTCATGTGAACCACAGAACTCATGCAGTATAAGGCATATCATTTAATATGGCCCTTGTTGATTCAAAAGAGTCAGTGACACCAGAAGTGTTATTTTCTAAAATAAATGTGGTTTGATAAATCTTACTCATATTTTTAAAAGATAACTTATTTTTTACATTTTTTATGGGAATATAGTTGACATACAATCTTACATTTGTTTCACATGAACAACATAGTGATTCGGCATTTATATACATTACAAACAGATCACCATGTTAAATCTAGTAACTATATGTCACCATACAAAGCTAATACAATGTTACTGACTATATTCCTTGTTCTGTGCCTGACATTCCTGTGACTTACTTATTTTATAATTGAAAGTTTGTCGTACTTTACCTTTAGCCACTTTTCACGTTCCCTATACCCTGCCCTCTGGCAATCACCAGTTTTCTCTCTGTATTTATGGGTCTGTTTCAGTTTTGTTTATTTTGTGTTTTAGATTCTACATATAAGTGAAATTATGTGGTAATTGGCTTTGTCTGCCTTATTTCACTAAGCATGATGCTCTCTAGATCATTCATGTTGTTGCATAATGACAAGATTTCACTGTTTTTTATAGGTGAGTAATATTACACTGTATATATACCATGTCTTCTTTGTGTGGTACATTAGTATTTCCCCACTTTCAAGATGTCAATATTAAGTCAGTTTGATTAAAAAAGGACTTTGAGACCCATGTAGACATTTTATTCTATAACTAGGGTATTGGAATTCAAATACACATCTACTTAACACCAAGGCCAAGATACTCCACCAGATTAGGCTGTCCTTTTGACAGGATGACCTCATGTTCTGTTTTCCCTGTGAGAGTCCCAGTTTATGCCTGTCATCCAATAATAATTACTAATAGGAGCCCCCTTTCCCCTGAAATTTCCTGTTTTGGGGGATAACTTATGTAGAAAGTCACTCTGTTTCTTGACTGTTCAGTAATAGATTCAACCTTAAAGTCTTTTATAAACACATGAGAGCACATATTGAAATTATGAACGTCTATTTTTTCAGTGCCAGTTCTTCATCTCTGCATCTACACATTGTGTTGCATTGCCATCCTTTTAGTATTTGTTGTATATACTGCTACTGAAACTTCTAATGAATGCAACTTTTTTAGAAAATTAAGGCAAAGAAAAACAAAACACCTTTTTGCTTATTTTAGATATTAAAATTTTTTTATGTGGTCCAAGTCTTAGCCTTCTGACTTCCCCTTGTTGGAAGAAAGTATTTATTTTAGTATAGGAATCATGAGGTTTGTCTTGGTAAAAGGGGAGGAGGGGACTATTTTGCTGGAATAGTAAACACTTCATCATTTGCGTTTTTCTTGTGGGCACTAAATTATACTGAAATGAATGGGGAAATATGGTATTATGGGTTGAGAGTCTGATGGCATGTGGTCAGTCAATTTAAGTTCATAAGAAAGAGATAGTAGGTCTATAATGGTCCTCCAGGGAAGCTAGATAACAGCGTTAATGTGCAGAACCAGGAGTCAAGGAAAGAAAATGCCACCTGAGCTCCCACACCCTGGAAGCTAATAGCAGTTTCAGAAACTTTTATTATACTGTGGTTTTATCAAATTGCCATGCCAACTAACAAGAAGAAAAGCCCTGAGGAGCTGTTTGTAAGACTGATAACACAAGAGTTTGTTTGCCAGGTGAGATTCTGTCACAAAAGCTAAGTGGGACCAATATAGTAACTGGTTACCAGACTCAATTTTCTGAGTATACGTGCTCTGGTGGAGATGGGCTTCGTGGATCTGGATAATACTTGCAAGTGAGGATGCTGCTATGTTTATTTTGGGCAGTGGATGCTGATCACTATGTGTATTACTTTATTATTTACAAAAGAAGGTAAGAGGTTTATGTTATTTCATGATTGATTTTTTTTAATATTAAAGTGATGCACACATTAAAATAAATTCAGAATAGAAAGGTACGTTTCAAAAGCGAAACTGTGCCAAATCCATCTTTCCTCAGCATACCAAACAATTATATGGACATAACCACTATTAATATTTTAAAGTGTATCTTTCCAGAGATTTTCTAGACATATTTAATATATTAACATTTACCTCTAAGATAGTATTTTAAAACATACTCTTCAGCAATTTGCTGGGTCCTTGTTTTAGTTGAAATTATATCAAGGGCTTTTCTGTGTGTCAGTATAGACACCATTCTGTTGGTTTTTTTAACAGCTGCATATTATTTCTTTGTTTGGATATACTAGTATGTATATAACTAGGTCTCTTTCCTTTTAGGTTGATTTCCAGTTTTTTTCCTTCTATAAACAGTTCTGTCTTGAACTCCTTGGTATATGTCTCTTTGCACACATAGTGCATTGGATTGGTCTTGCCAAATTGCCCTACTGTTTACACTCCTGGTTACATTTTGTGCAGTGTCTATCAGCTATTGCAACTCTGTTAGTTTGAGTTGAAATGTGGTACCCATTTTTGTTTACTTCACATTTTTAATTGTGGAAGGGTGGTCCACCTTTTCTTGTATTCATTGTTTTTAGAAAAATGTTGAATGATGGTTCAGTGTTCAGGCATTGAAGCTAGATTGAATCTCAACTCCACCATAAAATAGCAGCATGACCATATCCTAGTAACTTTCCTGCACCTGACTTTTCTCCTACATGAAGTGGAATGATAGTGATACTATTTACTTCTTGTTATTGTGAGGAATAAACAGGGTAACATTGTAAATAATTTCTAATAATTTTATGATATAATAAACACATTATAAACATGTGATGTGTCATTATTAAATGTGGTTTTCATGGGAATTGCATGTTTATTTATTTTTGCTCCAATTTTTCTGTTCAGTTATTTAATCTTTTTATGTCAGAGCTTGTTTGAAATGAGTCCTGTATCTCCCTTGTTTCTTGTAAATTTTAATTTCCTTAAGCAAGGATTGTATCTCTCTGGATTTTAGATAACCAGCATATTTAAGTATTTTAGAAAAATTTCCATTTATTCATTAATTAGAAACTTACTGATCCAAAACATACTCAATTTTCAAAAATTGGATAGCATTTAGAATACAGAAGTAAAAAAATAAAACTAAGTGATCTTTGCTTCCGTGAATGTGTAGAGTGGAGAGAGAATCAAGTTTATTGCTATTTTGAAACAATGCAGTGAGTGCTAAAATAGAACTAATGGAAGTAACAAAATGGATGGGCCAAAAAAGAATATTATTTCAATGAAATCAGGGCATGGATAACATTCCAGCAAGATGGTAGAGTGTTTTTTGGAGTTATAAGATTATTCTTCGATGATGATAGAAAAAACTCTCAGTTTGGCCATCTGGAATAAAACGTTTTGGGCAGGACTCAATCCAGGGTTATTTCTGTGTTCCCATGGACTTAATATCTCTGAAGCACAAAAACTGACTTCATTACCTGATGAAATATGGTCAGAGAAACTAAAACTCCCTCAGGAAAAATGAGGACGATGTAACTAACTACATAAGAACTTAAAATCACCAACATCTGTAAAACTTCTTCCTGTAATCCTTTCAGGTGTGGAGTTGATGGGGGGTTTGTGTGAACATTAGAATTTTCTTAGTTTTTAGTGGCATTATTTTATTGATGGTTTTTCATAGTATGTCATCACCAGTTTTTACCATGATTTCTAACAGAGTTTAGTTTTCTAAAAAGAAAAATAACATCCAAGTTGGTGTAGCAGTTTATTTAAATCACTAAACACTTAAAATTTTGTACTAACTCAATGTGGATATAAACCCTCTTTCCTCAATCTTGAACAGTTTTTCTTAGGCTTATAGTCCCTAAGCAGTATTCTGCATGAGGTCAGAAATAAATCTATTTCTTTTACCATTGTTTGAGAACTGTCTAACATAGTTCTGGGTACTTTAACGTTGAATAATCCAGAATTAAAATATCTTAGGATCAAGTCTTCTTACACTTGGAAAGATAAAAAGTAATGGTCAAATATACAATTAATGTTGTGATTTATAGAATATGTAACAAATAACTATATAAATAGAGAACTTAAATAATGAATTTATACATATATATACACACGTACAAATTTTTACAGTCTTTTGTTTGGAATATTCTTTTGTTGTTGAGAATATTGTCTTCTTTTAGTCATGGAATAATAAATTCACTTGCAGATTTCTAAATCTCAGAGGGGCCTCCATAAAATTATTTCAGTTTATAACATTTCAGGAGGTATAATGTATGTGTCATCAAGGATATATTCCTATTAATGTTTTTAGTTAATTGAAAAATTTGGCTTCCTCACTGCTGTGTTCTTCCAAAATTAGCTTTTTTGAAATGTCCTCTACTTATCTACTAAAGGGAAGGAAAAGAAAAAGATATTTTCATAAATTTGTCACAGAAATGAATAAATACAAAGTGACAGTCCAATATACAACTTTAGCACTGTTGCCTTTGTCAGCTTTTAATTCATTTTTGTTCACAACATGGCTGTCGACACCTCAAAAATTTCTAAATTTCTTTTCTAGACCCTTATTTTCCAACATTAGAATTCTCAGTACTCAAGGAGACTGCTCCTTGTTTCGAGTTTTGTAGTACTTATTTTTTTCCTGTATGTTGGGTACCATTATGTACCAGTTAACTTTCTGCAGTGTGTGATTTCTGGTTGAGCACTCAAGGTAGGAGGACCAGAGGACACAAGGATTCCCAATGTTTCCAATTCTGTCCTCTGATAAGTTACGGCAATAAAAGTTATGACCAGTTACCAAACAACAAAATTGTAGAACTATTAATGCAATTAGTATGTTATGGGCTGTGAAATTATTTATTGTCTCCCTAACTTTGTAAAAATTTTATAGAGAAACCATGGTAGAATTTTGCTTACAGAAGTGGATATTGGCCCTCCAATATATAAAAATATCAATTTTATGCAAATCATAAAACATAAAATAGTATGTATTTTAGAAGAAAATCTGGAAATTATTTTTATGTCCTTGTGGATAGGCAAAGATGGATAAAGTGATTGTGATGATTTTATACAAAAAAAAACTAAACAGCAATGCGAAAGAATTAACTATGGCTATATGCAACAACATGGACAAGTCTTAGAGACATTTTTGAGCAAAACAAACCTGATACAAAAGAGTACATATTTTATAATTCTGCTTATATGAAGCTTAATAATAGGCAAAATTTGTCTAATATGATAGAATTCATAATAGTAGTTATCTTTAGGTGTTACAGATGTGGAGTGACATAAGGATAGATTTTAAGGTGTTGATAGATATTCTATTTGTTGATTCAGAGGATGTTACATGAAGCCATCTACTTCACAAAAATTTCCCAAGCAGTGCAGACTCATGCTTTATGCACTCTTCTTCGTGCATGTTACAAAAAATAAAATTACTTGCAGGTCTTCTTTTATTTTCAGCCTCCTTTTCCTTGAGTATGGAATTATATTTGCATAAAAAAGGAGAAGTCTATTAGAAAAAATTCCTTCTGTCTTCAGGCCTGCTTTTAAGACTGTGCCTCCTATGTGACCGTGAGCATTAAATACCCCATTCCAGACCTGGTGAGAACTAAGCACTTTTGTGGCACAAAGCAGTAAAATGTCCAGTCCCAAAGATGAATTTACAGTCCTTTCCCTAAACTTCCTCTATTGACAGCTATGTTAAGCCCTTTCACTTGTAATTCTGAGAGTTTCACTTAACTCTTTTGGGTGATGCAGCATTGCCTTGCCTGACAAGCAATAAATTGGCTTTTCCTTCCCCCCTCCCAGCTCTAGTGGTCTTAGTGTTTTGATCGGCTAATTCACACATTGAGGTTCCAAAAAATTCTTGTGGATCAGAGATTTTCCTTAAATCATTTTTAGTCACTGACACAAGATACCCAGAATGTTTTTTGGAGGTACTGATTTCATAAGCTAAGATTGATAGAGTCATTTGATGAGCTTCTTTTTCTTCAGGCACAGTTTGGAGAAGATAAATATCTTATCAGAAGTTTTAGTATCAGAAAATATTCAATAGTACCTATTTACAAACTTAGAATGGCTTTAATATTGTTACATACACCAATAGTTGATGTAACATGATTAATATATATTAGTCACCAGTACAAGTCTCATCATTTATACCATTGCAAAACTTAATGTTTTCCTACATATTGATACATTCTTCCTATTATGCCCAGGCTACAAAGACGTGCACACATACACAAACACAAATATAGTGTAAGAATAATAGTATTGCTGATTGTGACCACATTCCTACTCAAAGATGATGCTAGATATGAAAAAATTTTGAGAATTCTGTTAATAAAAATTCATAAGGAATGAAAGATTTGCATAATTTTAAAGACATTTTCTATAATTTAGATTTAAATGGCATATTGGCTTGCTTCTTTTGGAGTTATGCCAAGAGCCTGCACTAACATATTATCTGAACCCAAACAATAGTAACAAAAGTTAAAGATGAAAAAACTCCTCAGTAGATTAGTTGTTTAATCATCAAAAAAAAGTTAATTTGCATTTTTATAGAACATATTGATACTATAAAACAACAATTGATTGTTTACATTGACAATACCTTACAGCCAACCTCTTGGCTTTAGTTCATGGCAATTACGAAGAGATTAAAGCTTCAATCACAATGGTTTAACTTCATTGTAATCAGTTAAGAGATGTACGTTATTTTTAATATTTTATTATCACTGTAGCGTCAAATAACTAAAACAATTCTTGTTATTGTATTTGAATGTCACCTAATTTTAGTGCTATGTAACAACTACACATATCAGTGAGAATTTTTCTGGGTTGAATAAGCCCATATTAATTAATTTAATCTCATGATATTTTTCAAAAAAAAAAATTCCAAATCCCCCACAAAATACATAAGCAGAAATGTTACAGGATAAAGAGACATTCAGTTTAAAGAATCAGTGGTGTTTATTTTTAAAAAGAGATTACCATTGGAAATATTTATGTCAAAAAAGAAATATTTTGGCCAAAATAATTCTACAGCATTGAAGACCTCTCCAGTAATTTCACGTAAATTTTTCTAGTAGATCTTCATGAAAATGCTTATATCAAATTGGGGGATCCCTTGACCTTTTCTAAATCAAACAGTGCTAATTAGTTGTGAACCACTGAGCTTCCTGAAGGTATTTCTTAGAAGAGTCATGCTTTTTGCTTTATTTTCTAGTTAACATTCAAATCACTCAGTTGTCACAGAAATAAATGTTCCTTATATTGCACAAAGACTATTTATGTGAATTCTGGACACATTTCCAAAAAATGATAAATACATTTAATGTAGTCTTTTCCTGTAAAGTAGATTGGTCATATTTTCTTCATTAGCAGAGGCACAAACTCCTGTTCAGTGGAGTTATATGAATCTTTAAATATTGAATGACAATTGACCATTTCACTGAGACCTAGCTCCAACATACAAACTGAGTAACTTACAAGCAATTATACTTAGAAATATTTTTCTACCTGATCTCACCTGTTTCAAAATGAGTTATTACTATGCTGAGAATTGTGGAAAAGATCAGTGGTCTTAAGATAACTGTGTTGTCAAAGCAAAGAAAAGGGAAACCCTGAAATTTAGAAGAGCCAAAGACAGTTGATGTCAAAATTTTACTTGTAGGAAGAAACATACTTTCTTGTTTCTAACTCATAACCCCCCAATATATCTTTCCTCTCAAATTACCTTAAAAGTTAAAACTTGAAAAATTAAAAATTATTTGGGAGAAAATCCAACTAACTAATACTATATTTATATTAAAAGGAATCTTCCTGTAAGAATGCAAGTAAATCTTACAGGCTGAGATAATGTCAGTCATTTATACCTTAGTGTGAATTTTCTCCATTCAGATGATTTTTCTCTTAAAATTGATATCATGTCCACTATATGTTCTTAATGTGGCCCCATGGGGCAC